>NW_024582056.1:7802050-7895962 GCF_017639235.1 Corvus kubaryi
CCGCGGCCCCCCCGCCCCGCCGCGCTGCCGCTGCCGCAGCGGTTCGGCCCCGCCGCCGGGAGCCCCCGCCGCGGCATCGCGGGAGGAGCGCGGCATCCCGCGGGGAGCCGCTCCGCGCCCCCGCGGGGAGGGGGCGACTTCCCGGCGGGGCTCCGAGCAGGTGAACCTCCCGCTGCACCCCTGCACCGCCCGTGTTCTGTGCGCCTCAGCGCTGCTGCAGTTCTGTAGCGGTGTTGGTGACCTAAGGCTGTCCCCTGGCATGGACACCGAGAAGATAGCCCGGTGTATCCGAACCCGCCGTCAGCCTATCTGCCTGACATGCAACCATCCCAGTTTGTCCTCCCAATCCCCGCTTGCTGCGTTTGCACCGAGAACATGTTCAGTGCTTGACGTACTCACTCCTCTGCCCGAGCTATCCCCGGTGGGTGCTCGTTTGCCACTGCACTGGGGCGTCGGGGAATCTCTTCTCCCGTTTCAGTATTTATGACAGTCCAGGCCCCGGTCTTGTGTTAGGCTGCACTATATAGGACTGTCATTACATTTTTAGTAGGATGGTATATACTACTACTTGGTCACAAGTGTTAAGCTGGGCAGCCGCACTAGATATTGCACCCCAAATAGCTTTATCCTTGTCCTAAGTCACTCGGTTTGGCTATGAGGAATAGCCACTTGCTCCCGTGCTTCTTGAGCAAAGATACCAGAAAACTAGTGGGTACTTTCAAGCATTAGTAAAGAAGAAAGTGAAAGGAAAAATATGACAGTGGGAAAAAATAGCTAACATTAATCATATGTTTGTCATGGCTGTGTCAATTGCATTTTGATTCCTAGTCCTTTCAATAAAGAGTGATACTAAAAAATACAATTCCATCCTTATCTAACAATTACATGCTTTCCTACTAAGTCAGTCTTCTATAAAACATACTGGGGGGTGAGGGGGAAGGGAAATCTAAATATAGAAATGACAAAGGAAAAGGTGATTTAAATGCTAATAACTATGCCATGTTAATAACATACAGTAGAAGTTAAATTGAAGGCAGTGCACTCAGCAAACTGAGTATGACAGGTGCATTCATACAATTTGCTTCATACAAGGTCAGCTCAATTCAAGATAAATGTCAGCCTATAAAAAACCATCCCCTTGGCTTCAGTGTGCTCTGAACCAGGATTTCAAAATTTTGCAAGTAATTTTATAAGTGAGGGGCCTTCTGTCTGGCTGGGTACACAGGAGGGATGTTAATCTGTGGAGTATACATGTAAACACTTAAGCAACTTTGACAGTGCCAGGAACAAAAATATCTTAGAAAATTTGTTTTGTTTGATAGCCAAGTAATAGGATTGGCCCTTCAGGAGAGTTGGGGTTATCCCTTGTCTCAGATGGCAGCTTGGGGAGGTATTTAATTGAAAAGGGAGAAATCCAGCCTGCTAGAACTCTTAACTTCTTTCAGGAGCAGAAACTGGAAAGATAGTTTTTGTACCAGCCTTACCTACATGGAAATAAGGAAACTGAAGCAGGAGCAAAGCTACACCAGGTCTGAAGGTTCTTCTTACAGACAAAAGGACAGTGATTTTATTTTCCTCCATGTAATACATGAAGTTACTTTTTGCACTTGTAGGACATTACTGTTGGACTTGTGAGGCTGAAAGTACATTGACTTGCTGAGCCAGTCACCTTTCTGTGTTACAAAATTGTAATAATTTTAATGCCAGGGCTGAATGGAAGCAACGTAGAAGAATGGGTGTGCCAACAGATAGCTCTGCAAAGGCTGTGGTACCCCTTCCTGTGAATGTATCCTGCAGATAAGAAAGATTTTTAAGAATGATAAGGGAAGTAATATTTGCATGAAGTAGTGTTACTTGCACTGGACAATACTGTAAAAGAGACAGGAGAACTACACGTCAGAAGTAAGAGATGACTAAAAAAAATAGGGAGAGAATGGACCTTGCCTGACCAGGGAAGAAGAGATGTGTAAGAAATGCTATAAGTCATAAACCCTTTTGATATATGGTGTTCATACATTGCTCCCTCAAGTGGGGAGAATATTTGGAAGTAGAGCATTCAAAGCAGAGCCTTCTTAGCAAAACCTTATACTGTTAGATATCTGAGACTGAAAAATGAGAAACAAAGAGAATTATACCTTTTTTTTTTCCTATTACCTTGAGAGGCTTTTCAGGGTATTGAGTAGTTGTAGTCAATAGCAGACATCACTAGAAAATTACCAGGTCCTTGATATGCAGGTGCCTCTAGGTTCTTGCTACTTTAAAGGAAATTTACAGTAAGGCTAAAGAATGTTTGTAGACCATAGGTTAAGGCTGTCACCGTTGCCCCATATAAGATGCTTGGTATGGCAAGCATGTTTAGTTTACAGGAAGTAAAAAATGCTGGCTCAGTGCTTAAGAACTAATAAGCTCTGCTCATGAAGTCACTTCCAGGACCACTATAGCCAGTGAAGAGCCTCCTATTGACCCCTGGACTTTAATCCAGTGATGCCTTAGGACAAGGCTATATTACAATGTTGCTCCAATTTAGTGCGCTGACCTCATTTCTTTACCTCATAAGATCTCTTAGATAAGTACCTGATATTTTCCCTCTACTAAAAAGTAATCCTGATGCATGACCAGGTAAATGACCAGAATATTAGAGAGATAAACCATTTCTAACCTACTTTCTTGATTTCCTTCTGTGACCCATTTCCAATTTATTTACAGTGCTGCATGGCTTTTATGAAATTAAATACTACATAGCTTTTTTCTTAAGAGTATGGCCTTCAGCAAAATAGTCCCAAATATTTTGGTTAAACGTTCCTTCTCCATTCAAATCTGTGTCTCTGTATGTCAGTAATGTGTGTGCATGTGCACACATCTCTTTTTCTCTAGGTATATGCATGCACACACAAATATACACAACAGAGCATTTTCATCCTAAGAGCTTAACACCACCAGAAGAGAGATGGTCCCTTTCATTCTGCCATCGATGACATTCAACTCTCAACATCTTTCCCTGATATTCATAATAATTGCTGTTGTATTTAAAGCTCGGCCATTGGAGAGCAGAGTTTGCATTAAAAATTCCGTCTCCCATGAAAAATGCTGGATGTACTTGCTTAGAAATAAATACATAAATAAATGCCTCCCATGTGATGGAGAGCAACGCAACCTCAAACAACTCAACCAGCAAATAACATCATCGCTACCCTGTAGGCTCAAAAATCCATCACCACCCACATCAGTTTTCTTTTAGTTTCAGAGCTGCTCACATATGTTGTGGTGGCCTGACTTGTAACATACGCATGCATTTGCATCAGCATTGTTACAAGGGGGGAAAGCTGAGGTGTGCATGAATTCTCTTTCTCAGAAGCACAGAATCAACCATAGGGAGCGCTAAATACAGTTTGCAAGTGTGGCTGGTTACTCTGCCGGATGCTCATGGGGTGGCAAAGGCCAGGCAGAGAGCAGTTCTTTTGCTCTCAAGGCTTGTCTGCAGTAGTCCCTTAATTATCAGCGGGAACGCTAGGAGGGGCTTTTTGTTTGGGGTATTTTTTTTAAGCTTTGTAGCTATCATGTATCGAGCCCCTGATCATCAGTTTGTGTCACTGCCAGTAGCTGTTGGCCGGGCGGTTTAACTTGCCAGCATAACTTATGTATGCAGACATGGTGTTCAGTGGCTTGTGGGCCCTTGGAAACTAAAACCGAGCAAGCGCAGCCCTGCTGCCTCCTTCTCCAGAGGTCATTCAGGTGCTCTGGTCCTGCAGAGAAGTTGCCATACACTGCCCACGTTGTAGTGTTGGAGATCCAACAGGCGAGCCATAAAGGAAATGCTAGATGTTCTAGATTCCAAATTATTTTGCAGTAATTGCTGGTTTTTTCTTGTATTTGATTGGGGGGTTTTGGCTGGTTTTTTGGCTGGGTTTTTTTTTTTTTTACTTAAAAAAAGAAAGTTGCCAGAAAAGGAGAACAAGTCATGAATAATGTATCAAAAAGAATTAGTGAGCTTATTGTCTGCCCATGCCATTTGCAAACTTAGTAGGGGGTTAAACATTTTGATTAATGCCTTATGAAGCTCGGTTTTGGGGTAAGCATTATTGTCTGGACATTCAAAACAAGTAATGGGAGAGTTCACATTCCCAGCTGTTCACCAGGGATTTGTGCCACATTGTGTAACCTTTCCGTGGCACAGTTTCCCTGCCTTTGAAGTGTGCCTAGACACCTACCTGTATGTAGATGTAATGAAAATTCATGTGTCAGAAGCACTCTGAGATGAAAGGTGCTGTATGAGTGCAAAGTACTCCTGTTATTGATGTTGTAAGAGGTCAGGGACTCGTTTAAATTGTGTAGGACTTTAGTACCATATAAACAAGAAAGCTAACAAGGTCCTATAATTGGTGTACAACATGACTGTATGTTATTACCACAACCGCATTACTAATAGGGTATGCTGATGGAAATGTCCTGTTTATTTTAAATGAATGTGAACCACACAGCATTTTAAATTAAATTTAGATGAAATTATGTTGAAGAAGGAAACATATACAGAGTAAACTATCAACAGAAGTTTTTTTGTTGTTATTCTTTTCCATGGCATTATTTTGAAGTAGTTTCTCTTGCAGAACTCACAAGCCAAAAAAGGAAATAGCTAGGAATGACCACTGAAATACATCCAGCTTTCCTGTTTAGAGTGAGCAAATCCAAGTGAGACCCTCTATGAAGGATTAAAAACCAAACCACATACACCAGAAGTAGTAATTTTCAGATTTTATACCTCAGCATTGTCTCCAGAGACTTTTCTGTAAGCAGCACAGCTTTACTTCCCTCTGCATGCCAGCCTGTGCCCTCCAGCCCTAGCTCCTAAGTGGTCATCTGTCAAGCACTGGAGGTTTTCACACCAGTGCTAGGTGGGCTCTAGACCATGTGGACAACTCTTGAGACTACCCTAGAGGTTAATTAGGCTTATCTGTCTGTGTTAGTGCAGCGGGCGTTAGACCCCAGGCATTGCATTCACCACTCGCACAGAGCATTTGCTGGCATTTCACAGCAAGCAGTGCATGCTGAGATCTGGGAAGAAGTCAAAGATCTCATAAACCGTTGCACATAAAAGCCAAATCCCAGCAAAGCGCTAATGTTCTTAAAGCTGACAAAGACTTACTCCTGGCAGCTAAACCAATATGTATTTGCATTTTATAGCATGCAAGGTACAAAATAAACAGGTTATGAAGAGCACTGGGGCTATCACCACTGGAGATTTCACATGGTACTAGAAATTATGAGAATGAACCTACTAATGAGGTGTCCATTCCCTGCAGTGCTCCATGTTGCCATAGTGTAAAATACATAATCTTGAGCTAGGACTTGTTTTGCTTCGTTTGTCAGAACCTTCCCTTTTTTTATCCTGCTCTCTCCTTCCTTCACAAAACCATCCAGTTCCCTGCCTCCTGCCTCCCACCTCCCATGGCTGTGTCAGCTTGGCTCTAATGACTTCTCTGGACTTTCTTATGCTTCACTGTTAAGAACTGGGAGGTTTTGTACTTGATGATAACCATTCAGCATGTCTGAAGGAGGTGGCTATCTGTAGAGCTGTAGAGATAGCTTATTTTCAGGACAGGTTGGAAGGAAGGAGGGAAAAACAACTCCATGCAGCCACTTTTTAATGAAGTAATTTAATTAATCTCAAACTGTACGTTCAGATGATAATTGCCCACCAGGTTGCTGGAGAATAAAACTTTGAGGTCTGTGGGATGGAAACAATTCTCCCTACCAGAAGATTAACTCATGCAGTGGGAGACAAGGAGCATTTAGAGCTTTGCCAAGCAGTCCCAGTTCTCAGTCTCTAGGCTGGAGGGCCCTCTCTGGAGATAACTCCAGACATAATATCATTAGATATCCACTGAAAAAGGTGCTAAGGGTAACCAAATACTTCTCATGCTTATTTCAGAGATAAGGCTTCTCCTCCCTATGCCAGTGAAAATCTGGAAGACTAAGACAGCATCAGGAATTGAAATCAGGGGTTGAAAATACTCCAAGCCTAATTTTAAAACATGGGTTCAAAACTGAAATTTGAAAGGGTTTTGAACCCCTCTATTCTGTATCATGTTGAGAAATCCCCGAAGTAAAACTTTAGGTTGTGAACTGACCATTTGATTGTTTCGGGGCTTTTCTTGTTTATTTCTTTTGGCTGCCTTTTTCTAAAACCAAGAAAGCTGATTTCTCTTTACATTTGCTTTGGTCTGAGCTGATTGCTTTTAAATCATTGCTCATTTTGCTGCTGCCTGAAGAACTTGGTTGTATACAAAGGCTTATATGACAGGGCCAATCTTACGACTGAAGATAAGTGTCTTTTTATATGCAAAGAAGGCATACACTCAAGGCTCCAGCTCTGAAAGTGCAGATTCTATGTGTTCCTATCTTGATCCTAGAAAAGACATTTCTCTGTCTTTGTGTGAGTTTCATCAGTTCTAAAATAGTGATGTGTTTCATAAGGCAGTTACAAAGTATATTCCTTCATATTTGTAAAACATGGATGTAAGTTGCTGTATAAATAGAAAATTTAAATATATCTGCCAGCTCATGCAGAAAATTCCATGCATAAAACTGAGCAATTCCAAACAGATTTTGCTTTGCAGCTACTTTGAGAAATCTGTAATGTTTTTAAATAACAGATATTACTGCTGAGCTCAATTCCTGCTTAAATGACATATCAGAAAATGTGTTTCTTAAAAAAATACATGAAATTTGTAACTATCTTAGATTTTAACTAACTAATTTAATCAGCTATTGATACCTCATGCTCTTTGTACTTGGAAACCTGTGAATTTTGGGGTGAGGGAAACAGGAATGTTAATATGCAATTAGATCATCAGATTGCACTTCTTTCTGCTTGCTCGATTTTCTACTGACATGATATTGCTGTAGCTATGGTTTTAGACACCACCACTGTCTCTTGAGATAACCATTAGATAGAGAATTAAAAAAGAACCAGCATAAGAGATGTGAATGACCCGTGCACTTCAGTGTCCGAAACAGCAAAGCTCTGCAGTTCTCCCATCTTCTGTCTCCTCTACGGTATCACCTCTCTTTCAGATTTTCCACAGAACTTCACTACCTAGCTATGGAGTTTTTCTACATGTGCAGTTTTTCTTGATGAGTTCCCTCCTGATGTAATGCAGAATAAAAGAGCCTGCATGAAACATTAACTAAGAATAATTCCAGGTGTAAATATTCATTTTGTTCCAAAGAGGGCTGAAGTAGAGCATTGTTATTTGCAAAGGCACAGTTGATTTCCACAGCTTTTGCAAGAGCATTCTAAAAAAGGACAAAGGAAAAATACTGGAGAGTAAGGAGCAGGTTGTTGAAAAATAAGTGCCACAAGGGTGTGAAATCTCTCAAGTACCATTTTAATTATTTTTCCAAAGATGATGCAAAAAAATTCACTGTTCCTGTTTTGGCTGGAGTGTTACTGTTGGAGAAAGGGTGGTCACTGTTGCCCAACATGTCCAGTTTTCTTTACTGATGTAGGGGTTCAGCAAGAGTTCAGCTTTTAGTGTGGGAAGTGAATAAACTGCAAGACACTACTTATTTTCAAGTGTTTTGCTTCACATAGTATTTCTGCATTGTTAAGGCAGTTTTTTCCAACCCTTTTCAATTTTGACAGCCCAGAAAATTTTCAGTGGAGTGCTGAGAAAATTCACATGCATAGGAGCTGGAGAACCTACATGGTTTTATATTTCTTCATTACCTGTTTCCAACTCCTTGTAAACATTCCCTAAGGTACAGGGTTCTGTGGGGCTGAAATCTCACCAAACCAAAGCATGTGCTAGTCTGTTTGCTGACAAGTACATTTGAAAGGCTTTTGACTGGGAGATGGTCTGTCTTCTGGCCTTCTTACCTGTGTTTTGTACTTAAATTAGTGAATGAAGTCAAATGCAGGCTGCACCTGAACTTTAATGTGCTGGCATGGGTTTTGCCTGTGCTGGCTGAAGAATGCAGTAGTGCCTGCCAGCTGGGACTGATTTTTTTCCTTCATCAAGTCCAATGTGCAGCGTGTGTAGGTATAAGGGGTGCAACCACATAACCCAATGTTCTTCCCTTGTTTTTTAAAAGATGGTATTTGACATCTACTTTCCTGAAAATGCAGGTTTTATTGTCTCGATTTTATTGGGCTCTTTTTCCTGTTCGCTTCCTACTCACCCCTCCCTCCTTCTGCTGCGTACCAGTGACCAGTATCTTATTTTTGTAACCTCTGTGTTAGTATACAGTAGCTGCTGTTCCTGTAGCCATGGGTAGCTAAGGTGAGGTAGCCTCTGATCCACCTCTGGCAGCTTCTCTCCTCAAGGCAAAGGCTTTCCTTGCCACAGCATACCAATGTGCTCCTAGAACTTGGCAGCCTTTGATCTCAAATCTGCTGTCCTGCAGATGGAAGACAGATTCTTGAACAAGTCCTTCATTGCCATTTCCTCTGTCAGCATCTTAGCAATTAAAAACCCTTTAGGCCATTTGAAAAGAAAATGAATTGTTAGCAGTATCACAGGGTGGGACGACACTTCACATTTTTGGTTCTGTTGAGAGGGGAAAAAATGTCAGTTACGCAAGAGGAAAGATTATAGAAGTGAAGCATTTATAGCTTGGACGGAAAAGGGAGTTTGATAACCATCTGCAGTTGTATGAACTGTGCTGTGGTCATGAAGGAGAGGAAAGGGGAAATGAGGTTACCTAGGTCACTGCTGCGGAGAAGAATGTGGGCAGGAGCGGTGAGAAAGATTGGGGTGGTAAACAGAGTTTAAACTGAAAAGATTCCAGATGATTTTCCAATTAAAAAGCAGAAGTTTTTCCCTCTCACTTTACTTCCTTCTAAATGTGGCACAAAGAGTGTTGGCCTTTAGACAGCATTAGGTGGTGATCACTGTAAAGTGCTGTACATGATGGGTCAAACCTGAAGACCACATTTTCTGGTGAGGGAGACAACCAGCTGGAGAACCTCATACTCCTCAAAGGCATTCAGTGCACTCTAGAAGGACATTGTAGTTACAGGCTCCTACTAAGGTAAAGTGTAAAAAACCTGCCACTAAGACGTGAGGAATTTATTTTATTAATAATTGGTGGTCATAATACAGTTTTCTCACAGCACCCTGTTTTTCACATGCTGCCTCCCAGATTCAGCATACAGAGAGCACTTGCTAGGGAGAGAAACCAGGGCTACCTAGCTAGTGGAAGTATTGACTGTGAATCCTTGTCTTGTTCCTTTTAGAAGCATTCACTGGAGGCAGCATGCCCTTTGCTACCCAGGTGAACAATACACTGTGTTAGGGTCTCCCTGGTAGGGCTGAGGGGAAAACATCCAAACAAAACAAGTGTATTGAAATGGAGGAGCCTTTCCCGTATGAGAGAAGCAGAGTGTTGAGATGTCCTCAGTGTGGAAGTAAGGGAGATCTTAACTCTGCTTTTTAGCTGGAGGCTTGCTGAGTTTTTTGAAGGCATAAACTGCTGGGAGACAAGACTTGGCAAGCACAGGGGAGGTTTCAGTCCTGTGGTCCCATATGCTATATGTCCACAGCCCTGCAGCCTTTCTTGACCTTTCTCACTTACCCTTTCTTACTGTCTTTCCAGTTCAGTTCTTTGGGTTCTTTGGTTGGTTGTCCCATGGGTGCTGGAGTGTATTAGTTATACAGACATCTCTGTGGCTGTGTTCCCAGACTGGGGCTGCAGTGCAGCACCTCTCCCTAATTGCTACTGGGGAGCCCATCCATTTTGCCCTCATCCTGTTACTGGCTTGGGTAATTTATTCCATCATTCCATCCCCCTTCCTCCTCCACTATGTCATTTTGGATATGACTTTGAACATTAGAATTATTTGCAACCTACTCAGCCCAAGAGGCCAGCTAAGAAGATGGGGTCACACCAGCCACCAACTCTGCCCAACGGAAGTGAAAATGCCAGGTGATGTACTTGACATCTCTGGTCATTTTTCTCTGCACTTCAGCAGCACATAACAACTGGTAATGCAGGCCTCCAAATTTAGTGTGACAGCACTGTCAGCTTCCCCTGTAGTTATGTTGGGTCATAACAATTTTGCAATCTTAAGCGTTCACTTTAAAAGAGGAAGAAAATCCAAACCACGCAACATTTTTCAGCTTATTAAAACACCAAAGGCAGTCATCCGCTGAAAGCTTTTTTTGTCACGGGTAAGCATGTTTTTCACATGCTTCTTTAAGATACACATGCACATGCATATGTATGAGGTGTGTTGTGAGCAGGAGACTGCCTTTGTAGCAGAATTACACACTGAGTGGTCCTAAAGTACTGTCTTGATTACTACTGACTTACATCCAAGACTGTAAGGTCAAGGAAATAAGGAGATGGGCTGTAACTGCATATGTACCTGAGGTGTTGCTTATAGTTTGAGCCATCTCTGGTTACATGTTGCATGTGCAAATGCTGTTTTGTTTTTGAATCAATGGTTTTGTACATGGATTTTATCTTTCCAAAATGCGACCTTGGGAGCACTCCTGATCACTGCACCACTGTTCTTTATATACTTGTGGGCAGTCATTTTGCTTCAGAGTGTTTTATTTCAAAGCATGAAAGCATGACGACCTTTCAGTATTCACAGTCTTGTTCTTATATGAGCTTTCTGAGATGCAGTCAACGGTCTGCTGGTTAGGACATGCTCCAGCATTGTAATAGTCTTGGGAAGAGCTTTCATCAGCAGTGCCTTCTGGATCTAATATATAACACTACTAATAAGTAGTGTGGGTTTTTTCTGTTAATACAGTGCAGAGACCAGTGTTTCTGTCTTTAAATAAATTCATAATAAATCACAGCAGGTATCCTGCTTGACATTTTCTTAGTCTAGGCTTGACCTGTTGGTGAGCTTTGAGTCGCTGTCCAGAAAAGGCCAATGTCATTGTGGGCTAGCTTTTCCAAATCACAGCATGCCATTTTTGTCAGCTGCAAGCTCCTACCACTTTGTGGGTGGTTGCATCACTGAGGAGAAAATAGCTAACGAAGGCACAATCATTGCCTCGGGACTTTGTCAAGGAAACCTCATGTGAAGTTACATACTTGTGACTTTGAGCTCCAAGAGTTTGGTTATGCTTGCAGTAATCTGCAGATGTGGGGTGTGCTGTATTCTGTGTGCATCCAGAGATTGAAAGGGGAAATGAGTGCTAAGAAAGAGAGGTTTAGATCAAGAGGGAAGCTGTCTGAAAGGGAAAAGCCTGACATCTTTAGCTTCAGAAATATCAGCACATCCCAGAAGTCCTGGGTCATGAAAGCTTTTCACTGCATTGGAAGGGCTGAAATGCTCCAGTCAAAGTGACTGTGGGGCCATAATTTCATCACTAATATCTTGCTGAATAGCAAACTAGAAACTTTTCCCTCTGTCATTCTGCTGGAAGTCTAAGGCAGACAAAGGAGGCATGCCAGTGCAAGTTTAGCTTAATGAGAAGACCATCGGGTTCTGTATGACCAGCATTGAGAAGAATGTCAAATCAATACTTGTCCAGCTGGTGATAAAGGATAACCTGAGCTTAACTGTAGAAATAAATGGAGGAAAAAATATGACTCACTAATGTCCTTGGCCTTTTTTCATGAACAGAGAATAGTAGCAGCACGTGAAACCATTAGATATGAATACAGTCTCTTGAGAGCTCTGAGTATGGAGTGCTATGACAAGAAATAAGCAAATTGGCTGGACAGGGAAGTGGTTTTGTCTGCATCCAGAAGAACAAAGAATATTTGAGTCTGTTGTTTTGGTTTTTTTCACTCTTAACGTGCTTATAGCATTAGGGAACCCTAAGCACTGTTCTGCTTTGCTGTTGACACAGCATGGGGGTGAGGGATGCACAGACAGGTTGGAACAATTACAAGAAGGGATTAGTAGCTGTTTTGCAAGAGGTTACTATTGCAACTTCTGGGAGTTGGTTTCAAAGGCAGCTGCAAGCATGAATGTGTCTTATTTGCTTTCCATGAAGAATAGTGCCTCTATAGTCTCTTGACATTTAGAATCAAATACCTCTACACTTTCCTTCTTTCTGTTTTGGACAGATAAGATTCTATAACCTCAAATCTTCTGTGTATATCCCTTTGTTTTGCAATTCCTTTGTGAAAGAAAGAAAACAACCATTGAGAAAGAGAGAAACAGGATATAAGAATAAGGAGCTGCACTCAATTCAATCCTTTTTTTGTCTTCCACTGAATCCCTGCATGGCAGTGCAGTGATGCAGCACCATAACCAACAGTCTGGCATCTGCAGCCTGCCAAGCTGAACCCTGAAGGATCAAGCATCATCAATCTCATCTTTTATTGTCTGGTTTTGGCTCTTTGTTTATACATATTTATTTAAAACTGGGGATTTTTTTGTTTCAGCCCTTGGCTTTGGACCTCCTGTGCCCTGCTGTAGTTGGTGGCCCTGGACAGCTCCTGTCCCTTCACCTTGTCATCCTGTCCCCTATTTACTGCCCCTTTTTTAGTTCACAGTAGTCTGTAAGCTTCAAATACCGTCTTCTCTTCTGTCTCCTCTGCTTTTCCTTTTCTGTGCCTGTCCACAGGCTGCCTCCAAGGCACATCCCATTGCTGTTTGCAGACAAGCAGCCCACAGTTAGTATGGCAGCAAGGTTCCCACTGCCTGCCCCCAACAGATTCCTTCCTTGCAAACAAGAGGCCTAGTTCAGCAAAAGAAATGCTTAGTTAGAACTCTTTTTTATGTTTGTGGGCTTTAAATATAGGCCTCACTTAAGCTCATGTACAGGTATTTATCTCATATGAGACAGCCAGACTTCAAATGAAGAATGTGACCTTTGTAAAGCTGCAAGGCTTTTATCTAGCAGAGGGTCCGTGCTTGCCTCTTCTCCTCCACACATGCAGTTGTGGTACCAGGCAAATGCTACCCAGCTGTATGTGTTCCTCCTTTGACATCCCACCGTGTCGGAGCCAGGTCCAGGTCCGTGTGGTTCAGATACTTTTGCTCTAGGACTGGCATGTCACAGTGCTGCTGAGGCATGGCTGTGACCACTTCACCACTTGACCTGTGGCTCCCTCTCGTCCTCACCCAGGTGGCTTGTTTTGAATTCCTGCTCAGCACGATGCCATGTAGGAGAAGCAGTGAAGTTTTTGTCCCTGCATGCTGGTGTCTGATGGCACATGATAAATGCTTGGTGTCCTCACTGGTGGCTTTTTTAAAAGACCTTGCAAACAAAGGTCAGGGTGATTATTCTCACTAAGTCTTAAAGCCAATTTCTGGATCACAGACGAGAATAACATTGCCTGCATTCCCCACATACCTGTTCATCCTGCTGTTAGGTCTCATTGCTGTGGCTGACCAGGAATGTTTTCTTACCTGCATGGCCAGAGATAAAGATGTTGGAGTGCTGAGGGAATCTAATCTCAACAAAGACCCTTTTGGATCAGAGAGCACTTCTGCTTTTTGGTGTATTCTTTCAAAGACAATCCTTTGAGGAAACCCGGGAGAAGCATGTCAGACTCAGTCAGTGGTACATGGGCATGAATATAATGTGCAGAGAGGTCCAGGTATTGTGAAGGTGCTCACTGTAAGCTTCAGACAGAAACGTTCCCATTGTGAATCTGTGCATCACTTGAGGGACTTTGATGTTTGTGACCATTTTTAACATTATAAATATTTTTAAAATGCTATATATAATTTGTTTTCAGACATTTTCAGGTCATAACTAAACTACTAGGCTTGTTCCAAATTAGAGATGGATGGCATGAATAGCACAGTGTGAGTCAGACCCATCACATGTTCTAAATTAAACTTGTGCTGAGCCAACATTGATCTTAAGACTCTTTCTGAACATCTCCCTATCTTACAGAAATTGCTGATCATGTTTCTAAAGAGGTTAATAATGAAGAAAAACTAAAGCAGAAGCATGGAGGACAATTGTATGATGGGAGGACTTAAAACATGCAACTAGGAGAAAGTATTCTGAATAAACAAGTTAGTGAAATAACAGCTTCAGTAGCAGATAGGTTTTGGCTTGCCTAGCACTGTTAAGAGTTCAAATTGCAAACCTCTAATGTTGCTGGAGCAGGGTTGTCTCCTAGTGAATACAGATGGGTGTTTCCCTACCTAGGCATTGCAAGCTGCCTGAAGTATAACCACAAAGGGCTCCTGTTTTCTGGGGGGGGGGGGAAGAAGAGTTATGAGGGTAACATAAAGATCAGAAGATAGGAGGTCTTGGAGGATTTATCTGATGACCTGTTCCCCAGTAGAGGTAATACATGCTTTAAGTGAAATTTCACCTGAGATACTTTGCACAGTTCTGGCCATACATACTTAAGGCAGGTCAGTTCAAGCTTGTTCAAAAGATTAGGCAAAAGAAACCCCAGCTATTAATTTCTCCTTTTGTTTTTCATCATCTTATCTGAGAAGGTAATATGGAAAGGTTTTGGTTTCTGTAGCCCAGCAGAGAAAGGTAGACTGTGATTAAGGTGTTTGTCTGTGAGGGAGATGGGATCGTGTTTTCTGATGGGAAGATGGTAGCCTACCTGCAAACAAGAGGAAATTGAGTAGCAACATATGACTTTGAACAGACAATGAGTGCTTTTAAGCTGGAAATGAGGAAGGCTCCTGGCTACCAGAAGAATGAGACTCTGGAATGATCAGGGTCAGGAAAGCTGAACAACTTGTTTTTAAGATTGCGTTAATGAAAGTAATGCTATTGTAGGTGTACCTGGAGCACCACAAAGGACTGAAGCCTACACCCCTGCAAATTGTTTCCATTCCCTTTGTGAAGGAAAGGTAGTAAACTTCTTAATCTGAATAATCTGAATGCTGTGGTTCTAAAATACTTGTTTTTCAGTATTTCTGCCTTCTTTGAAAGAGGTCATTGCTTACTTTAGACCTTCACAAACCCTGTTCTGTCATAGGAATGATTCCCAGAAACGCAAGGTGTCCCCTCACCCAGGGACACAGAGGCAGGGGGCTGCTTCTGAGGGGCTGACATTGCTGCCTCTGCTGCTGGCGCTGGCAAACAAACAGAGCTCTGTTCATTTTCTGCTCTAGCAGAACGAGCAGGGGGCGGGGAATGGGACAGAAGAAGGATGAGCTTGGGGATGGAGTTTGCTCAATTGAATGAGAAAAACGTAATGAGAGAAGACAATGTATATTCAGGTTCATAAAGAAATTCATTCAATGATACATGTTAAACAAAATTTGGAAGGGTTTGCTAATGCCCTTTTATTGCTGTTCCCAGGACAGCTTATCTGTTCATTTTTCTGTTTTGCGTGCTAATGATAAATCAAAGCTGATCATCTTGTCATTGCCATTGACCCTGATTTAGGACAATCTAAAACCATAAAATACCTTCCCTTTTTCTCTTTGCTTATGTCTTCTCCCAACATTCCAAATAGCAAGCTGCAGTTGTGATATGAAAATCATTTTAAAGAGGGAAGCTTCCAGACTTGACTTGAGCTTCCAGTATTGAGAGCACTGGAAGAGACATGCTTATCTTTTATTGGCCAATTTGAAAGTCTCAGTCTGCATATTTCCATCCATTTGAATTATGTTGCTTTGTCCTTCTGAAAGCAAAGCAGCCATTATTACAGTAATGAGAAAAAATCTATTACAAGTTTTACAAGACACAGTGCTTTCAAAAATGTGGCATTTTAGAAGTGTGGGCATTAAATTTGTTGGCCTGTGCATAACTGGGCTACTAAGAAGCCATATTGGTGCTGTTCTAGTTGGTTAAAAATGGAATTTTAAAATGTTTTTGTGGTGTCACTAGAACAGTGCATGCAATAAGGAGAGCAAATGCTGAAACATGAGAGTCTTAATTCTGTGTCTGAGAGATTCTGCATTTTCATTTGGGTGAGTTGAGGCTGAGGGAAGAGGGACTCTCATTTGACTTGGGGGCTTTGGGGTTCTTTTCAGTTTCACCACATACATGTGAGTGTTTGAGCACTGTTGAAGCACAGTCCAGTTACTCTGCTGGCAGCAAATGGAAGCAAAAGACCATGAGATGTGTCCTACCTGCTCTGACCTGTGGCCATCATCTGGCCCTACTCCTTCTTCAGCCCTGCTGAGGAGGGATGGCCAGGAAGAGGGGCAGGCAAAAGGTTTGTCTCACTCTGTCACTGCTGTATGTGCAAAGAAGTGAATCCTCTGGCCTTTATGAAGTCTCTTAGGTTGACTTTTTTTTTTTTAAATCAGGGCAATGTTCATTTTCCCACAAATAAAGTAGCAGATCTGTTTACTTTATACTTACGTCCTAGACTCAGGAAGGTTGAAATCTCCCTGCAGCATCGCTGTTCCCTTTCATCTCTAATAATCACTCCTCATTGCTAGACTGATACATGGGAAAATGGGTGCAGATTTGGTATTTCCTTGAATATCTTCACTCCTTGAATAGTCATGATGACCCCTGTAACCATAGATAGGTAGCAATGCCCTCAGAAAGTAGAAAACTGATTTTCTTTCTTCCCCAGTCTTTTTTAAAGACTGGTCTTTTTCATTCACTCTTGGTAGTGAATTAGGAATTTGCTGTATCATTGTTAACTACGCAAAATAAAGACAGTCTGGAAATAGAAATGGCTGCAGCCTGTGCAGATAGATATCAGCTGTTGCTCAATGTCATTATGAAACTGTGAAGTCATCAGAAATAGTCCCCACAGGGAACGTGAATATTGGGCACAATGCTGGGTTTCTAAACTGACAATAGAGAGACAGAAACCTGGATAAAAGAAAGAAGAGGAATATCACATGACATAAAAGCAGCTCCAGTTCTTTTTGGCTCACTGGCAGTTTTTTGCTGTCTTGTAATACCTGATACCCACAGAAAAGATTCATGAAGATCCATGATCAATAAGTGCACTCTTAATCCAAGATGGTCTGTAGTGTTTCCCTGTGCTCAGTGGGAACTTTCTCCACATTAACATTGAAGCCATGCAAAAACATGACCCTTGAAAGTGAGCAGGAGGAGGAGATTAAGGAAAGGATAACTTATCTTGTTAATGACACCAAGGAATAAGACACTCAAGAGAAATCCAATAGCTGCAGCAGTAAAGGTCCCGTTAGCACTGTCAAGGATGAAAAGGAAAGCCTTTAAGAAAAAGAGGCAATAAATTTGCTTTCCAACGCCTTTATCACCCATTACATAAAAAAGCCTGAGGGAACAAGATCTTACAATTGGAAAGAGTCTTGATGGCCCAAAACTCAGCCCAGACATTGGAACAAAAGCTATAGTCATCACATTTCTTTGCTTTCCGGACAAAGAACTTATTATGTAAAAAGCAGAATAAAACTCAAGAGCCTGGGATATGCCAACAAGCAAACCTCCCTTCACTCAGACAATAAAAAAACAGATCAGGAGAGAGGACTAAATGCAGGACTTCAAACAGCAGCCTGTTAACCTTGTCAGACCAATGTGAGTTTGTGATGAAGATCCACCAGTTTTTCACCTACAGAAAATGACACCATCTATGCCTTTTGGAGTTTTTCTTGTAACATCAAAGCCAAAGATTCCACAACTTCCATCAGAACTTAGGGCTGTTGTAAAAGTGAGGGGTATCTGTTCATTCATATAACATGATTCAGCTTATTTTGCTTCCAATAATGTTGAAATCACTGCTGAGTGCTTGTTGCCTAGTAGTGATGTTTCAGAAGAGAAAGAAAATATAGAAGTGAGTAGTTGAAATACTTGTTGTTGTGTTACTGCCTCAACAATATTTCTGTATCACTTGTTTGCCATAGACAGAGAAGTCAGCAATGAAGGAGAAGGTAGATGGCACTCATCGTTGACAGAAAAAGAGTGAAAAAGTATTTTTACTTAAGAACTAATACCAGATAATCCTAATGAAGCTGCAGGATGTCACGTGTAGAAAGAAGCAGCCAAATCTCACAGATTATTGTGAAACTTAACAAAATAAGGCAAAGAATGTTCTTTTCTTTTAATGCTCCAGTAGCTTGGTCTTTATTTGTAAAGGCTACCCTTTATTTTAATGGTATTTTTATGACCAAATTATTAGTATTGTTATAGTAAGATGCAGAGCTCCCAGGAGAGATAGGGAAACCACTGCATCTGCCTTCACTGGATAGCCAAGGAGTGCTGTCTTTCATGCCTCCGCTGGACATAATTTTTGCCCACTGACAGAAGGCTACTGCTGGGAAGAATCAGCTCATCCCTGAACAAGCAAAAAGACGATTTTCACTACACAGATGTGTGAGATGTTTTCTGGGAAGAAAAGTCAGATCAAGCTGATCCCTCATAACATTAATCCCGTGAAAATAAAATTTAAGGCAGTGATTCAGGCAAGCTTCTGTTTGAAACTCTAAATTGAGAACTACTGTCTGTGAATAGTTCTATTTTCCACAATTTTCTATGGTGATAAATGTTTATGTTACCTACAGAAGAATAACAATACATATAGCTGACTATACCCATTTGTAACACAGTTAAAGGAGGAGGGCGAGTTAAGGCCATGAAACAGGCTGCTCTGAAGCTACAGCTACATTTTCTCTTTCTATTTTAAAAATACATAAAGAACCAATGTTTCAGTATTGTATTGTCTGAATTGTATTTATTAAACTAAGAGCAGGAATAGAAAAAAACATCAGTCTAGCCAAATCCACTAACATATAGTGAATAAGCCTCAGACAGGTAAAAATTGGGAAGGCTATAAAACAGCTGTAGAGAGCAAGCAGCATCATTTGTAGTATTAAATTTCAGGAAAAAAATATTAAAGAAAAAAAGTTGCAGATGATAAGATGATATAACCCTGCACAAATGTGCAATTACACTAAAAAAAAATACTCCCAAATGGTTTACTTGATTTATCTGCATTTCAGTAGTCCATTCTTCAGCCTTTTACTATAGAATTTCAATATCTCATGAGTAGCATACATGCAGACTTAGGGATACCAGAGCAAAGCTTAAGATAAAAATTAGGTGTGCTTATGCAGTAAAAGGGATTTTTTCATTATAATATCTTGGCTGCCTTACTGTGTCTGCGACCAGAGAGTTTAAACTTGAAGAAAGGACAGCTCCTGTGTTTCAAACAAGCAAATAACAAAGAAGTTCAGTTACAGCATCCTGTATTTTAACACCATGTTTCATTCTAGATCACCTACACTGTAGTTACTTAGTATTCTGAACACCCAGCATATTCTTTTTAAAAAGAACCACAAAAAGTATTGCTTGTTTTCTTCTCATGTTCTTTCTAGTTTGCATGACACTGCAACTGTACTTCCTTATTTGCAGTTACAGCAGTAGTCAGAAAAGATTGTTTCCTCTAGAAACCCAAAGACCCTCCCTTTTGCTTCTAAAGGTTGTGCTTTGCCTGCTAGCAAACATCTGCCTCCAATTTCTATGCAGATGCTCTTGATCACATGTATCTGAGTCATGTTTCTTCTGGAAACATAGGCAATGAATTCTCTAAATATCGAGCTGACCTGATATACTGAATGGCCACTTATTCGCTGCTTCCTGTGCTGGGGTACAACTGATGGCAGCAGTGCTGCTGTGCTCTCAGCTTAGATGTCACCAGTAGGGTAGTTCATAGCCCAATGTGCAATAGCCTTTAAGTTAAAAAGTGATAAAAATACATTCTTCAGAAAGCCCACAATCTTAAAGAAATTCCCTTTCTTCCCCAAAAAACACCTCCCCATCCCTTTGCCAGGTCGCAGCAGTTCTTACTCAATCAGCACCTAGTTTCTTCCCTTCCGCAGCCATCACCAGAACCACTGGGGATTATTTACAGTGCTGACACTCCTGCTCTCACATGAGTCCCAAAGCTATCTCTGGCAACTTCAGCATAAGAGTGCAGCTAAGCTTGGCAGAACTGCACTGGTGAACTGGGGAGCATTGACAAACAAGGGGACATAGTGGCATCACAGTCCCCTGCAGCTACTTCCTTTTAGAAAAAAAGAGTTCATTAGTGTTAAATTTTGGTTAAGTAATTGATTTACTTTTGAGGTCATCAGCTGAAGAAGTAAAAGTTAGGGACAGAAGTGCTGTAAACAAATAATATGGTAATTATAATTCACTGCTGAATGTTTGTCCCAGTTAAGAACTCTGTGTTCAGATTTTTCTTCACTGTGAGCGACTGTCAGCATTTCACCTGCCCCATCTAATAGGTGCAGTTGGGTGATGCAAGTCACTTGCTCCTTTGCTCAGTTATTTCCTCCCTGTTCAATGAATACTTAGCCAATCTAAAAATAAATGCAAATTAGTCTGTAAATACTATCTTTGGGCTGCACGCTTCTAGGTAGAAGCAAATTCAGCCAACCATTGTGTATGTGTGATAAAATGAAATCTGTGCATTGATTTTTTTCCCCTGCTTTGAACTCTAGGCCGTCTTGTATTTCTGGCTGCTGCTAGAACAATGAGGCTGTATCTGACAGCAGAAGTGGACTTTAAAAGGCAGAATATAAATATTTGGAATGTGCACAGGGAAACGAGTCTTACTTCTTCCTTTTTGCAGCAACAGTCAGTCCTGCTCTTCATTGAAAATTTGCCAAAATTCAAGTTACTGTTTTTGAACTGAAGAAACAAAGCAAATGAGAAAATGTGCCACCTTGAAAACAGATCTCCTGCCGTGAATGCAGCAGTTCAGTAGCAGGGACTTGATCCTGAGTGTTCTGTGGTGTCAGGGGTACTGGAGGCTCCTGCAGAGCCTGGGAGCTGCACGACTGAGCCCTGGAGATCCCTGCAGATGTGTTACACCAGACCCGGTACAGTGTCGTAGCTCTGAAGTTGTCATCCTGCACCTGCTCATACTGTTGAGGGGCTCATTCAGACTAAGGAGAAAAGTCAAAGTAATACACGAAGTTAAAATACCTCCTTTCCCCACCATGCCAAAAGGAAAGCAGGGTTCACCCTGCCTAAGGCCGACTGGCTGGTGTTGCACCACGGCTGTTTCTCTGCTTCCCTCCTGGCGAGTGTGAGTGCCGCCTGCTGCAGGCTGCAGAAAGCGTCTCGCCTGTCGCTGGCTGGGGACAGGGCAACTTGTGAGCTGCATTGAGGAGATTATGAGCTCTGTGTAAGCACCTTCAGTATCCACCAGGCTCCCATTTTGTTTGTAAGCCCAGTCTCTCCTTCTGCTATCTTAATTGCCTCCACATTCCACACTCGGCTGCAGTTGGAAGCGGTGATGTTGCAAGGCTGTCCATAGAAGGTTACTAAACATTGATGACCCTTGGTTATCGGGAAGAACTTATCTTGCCAGCTGTTTTCAAGAGAAGAAGAGATGTAGAAGGCAAAGCTATGTCAGTGAACGTCCCTGAATACTTCAAAAGCCCCCAAATTCCCTGGCAAACAGTGATCAAAAGGAAAAATTTCCAAAGCTGGGAAAGGCAAACAGCATTTTTTGTTTTGTCTAATTCTGTTTATTTCTTGTGCAACTGTAACAGAAACTTTTGCAAAATCTCTGAGCTGTATCTCATAGCTATATCTCCTGAATTTGCACACCACACAGACAATGGAAAGTATAGTGCTTAAACAAATGAGGCTGTTTGTGTACGTGTGTGTAGATAAAGGCAGGCATGTAGGGTTGGACAGGGATAGGAATTGCTCTGACTAGACACTTGGACCACAAGGTTCTCCTTTCTTATATGTTAACACACTGAATTTGTGTGTGAAGGAAATACATCTTGGGGCTGCTGGAGGGAGAGAAAAAGGTTCATCCCTAAACCTGCTTCAGGCCAAGGGAAAATAAAGAAATACAGGTCAATGTACAAACTCAGTTTTCTGGCAAGCATAAAGCTCTGAAAACTTTTTAAATCTGTATCATTATCTAATAAAAAAAAAAATATACACTAAACTTGACTGGGTACACAGGAACGCCGGGGTAGCAGCAAGTAGATCCAAATTTGAAAGCCTGTTAATTCATTTTTATTCTCTCACATGTTAATGTTATCAGTGATGACTTCAGAGTCAGATTTTAGGTTAGTATTTATTAATATGTAAACCTACATGTTCAAGTAAGTCATTCCCAACAGTTAACTAATTATTAGCGTGGTGTGATTTACGCAATGCTAACATCGCTAAAGGATGATATGCTCTACTCCCTCTTGTGAAGTTTTGTTTCAGGAGGGAGAGATATTGTCTACAGTATTTTTTTCATTTCACCTGAATTCTTATTTCATCTTGGCTTAACCTGATTTTCATAAGACCCTAGTTTGTGTTTGTCTCTTTGGACAACCTACAGCTAAATTAGTGTCTGTCAGGCAGGGTTATGCAATGTTACATATTGCCTTAGGACTCTGAAAACTCCATCATTCAGCATAAACCAAAGAGTTTCAGTTCCAAGAATCTGGAAGCTTTCTCTTTTGTGAAGTGTTTTGATTCCCTCCTCAAAGCCAGCAGCATGTTTGATACCATTGGGCATCTCCATTCAAGTGAAGAAAAACACTTGAAATTGTAGAAATGTAACAATATTAAGCTACAACCTTTGCCAATGAAGTCTAATCCAGTAAATTATGTGAAATTTCTACCTTTAGCTCCCTAGTAGCATAAATACTTCTATGATAACTGAATCCATCAAGTCCGTGACTTTTTCCACACCATGCAAGAACCATAAACTTCAGAAATAGTCTAGATTTGTCTTTTACTAATTTAAAAATAGAAAGCAAAAAGGCATCATGTGCCTGAGCAGTGTCTTACAAGTAGTGTGCAAAGTAATCATGGTCGGTGTCAGTGTGGTCCTGGTATGATGCGTGTGAGCACATGCTTGTAGTGCTCTACTGACTTCAGAGCAGCTTTGTGCATGCCTCAAGAAATTATTTCATGGTCAGGCTTGAAAAATCTTGGTAACAATCAAGTGTTGAATGTGGCTCAGAGGTAAAATAGCAAAAAGCACTGAGCACAGTTTAGGGATCCAGTCTCAGGTGAGCCCTTTCTTGTGTCACAGGCTGGGAAGCCAAAAATGCGTATTTTTTCCGGAATGATCTGGCATGAGTTTTAGTGAAATAATCTTTCATGTTTTCCTCTGCAGCCCTTTCCACAGCGCTTCCTACTCATCTGTGCTTCTCTGCTCTTTCCTTCAGCACCTTCACCTGACTCTCTCCATTTCCCTAATGACCATTGTATATCAACTGTTTAACAAGCTGCTGGCCTGACAGTACTCTGAACTGCTCATTTGCAGGAGCTGATTTATCTAAAGTCTTCAATTTGTGAAAAATCGCTTGAGTTCACTACTGACATCAGTTTCCTCTCAGTGCAATTAATTTCATCTACGGTGAATACACCCTGGCGAAGCTTAAGTCTTGGCTTTCCTCTTGCCTTCTTTTTTCCTTGAATCTGTATTGCGCTTCACTGCTCTTTACTGCATACCTTGTCCCTTGATAGTCTCCTTCACAACTTTTGATTAATTTTCTGCTTTATCATAACCATATATTATCTTGGACTCCTCTTTCAACATTTTCCTTTGTAATCATACCTGTTTCAGAGGCTTTCTTATTGGTACTGCCTGATGACTGTGCTTCTGATCTCTCAGCCTGCTACAGAAGAAAGCCAGCATCTGCTCATGCAAATCTGTGCCAATGCTTGTTTATTACTCCCTCCAAACCACAAAGTTTTTCCTCGAAACAAATATTGTCAAAAGAGAAATGAGACTGAGTGGGGCAGTCAGTAGAAACAACACATCCAAATGAGTATACATTATTTTGCAGTGTGTCCCGTATCTCATTTAGATACCTCTTGGCATATGCAAAAACTGCCCAGGACACATGGCTCTGCTACCTCGCCCTCTGCCCAGCTGCCTGCCTCTGTAGCCTGCTGGCTGCTCCCCTTCCCCTAGCGACAGTATTTGTGTTGACATTGCAGTGGCAGTGCCTGGTAACAGGATCCGCTATTTACATGTATTGCAGGACATGACTCCTGCCCTGGCCCTGCTCTCAGAGTAGGGTCTCTTGCTCCACATGCTGAACCCCTGCATTTAGATGAAAGATACAAGGAGTTGAAACCTTGTTGGAAACAGAGTAGGCTGCTGTTGATTCAAAATTTTTTAAGTTAATACTATTCCCAAGTTTCTTTTCGTCAATAAAAAAAAACACTCTACTGGATCTGGGTAGAATTCGTGGGGATAATCAGCAACTACAAGCAGATCACAATTACTAATTCACTGCAGCATTCCTAGAACATACTGTTTCCATTGCTGGATTGTTACATTGGCATTTAAATTATTAAAGCAGCATAATAACAAGTCATACGTTCTCCCTGGAGGACCTGAAACATTCTGACATTTCTGTTAATGAAAATGCTTCGAAAATATTTTTTTAAAAAAGTTTTCATGAAGTGCCATAGGAGCATGCAACCAGGTTAATAGGCAGCTACATGTCCACTCAATTTAGGAAAAGATTAGCAACTTTAAACAAAGCTTGTTGGGATGCCTTTGAGAGCATTTTTCGTTTCTTCATTCAGATATATATGTGTTTATGCAGGCTTCTCAGGTCAAAATCAGTTCTCTTGAGTTACTATTTTTAAGAGCGCTTAAGATTAGTGCTTGATTTAGTACAAATTCTTTACAGCTTACTCTGCAATATGTTTTTCCAGTCCTGCTCTTTAACCCCCATTCAAGTGACTCGGTTTGGATGAAAACTGATTACGATGTCCACGTTCTGGTGTTCCATCTCAGCCTGCTTCCTTCCCTCCTCCGCACAGGCGGGGTTGTTGTGCTTGGCTGCCTCTTGCAGGGGCTTGAGAGGCACAGAGGGCCAGTATCTCCCCCCACTTCCATGCTTGTGGTGCTGGGGGAGGCAGCTCCCTGTAGCCACAGCATCATGGGCGCATGAGTGCCATGCATGCTGCTTCTTACTTTTTCCACCTGAATTTAGGTTTATCCCGATTACTTTTTCTGCACATGTGGAAGCCACTCCAGAAGAAACCAAACAAGTTCACTCAGTGATAGAGGGCCTGGTCCAGTGTCGATTGAAGCCAAAGAAATATTTCCGTTGACTTAAGAGGAGGCTGGGTGTGGGGAGGAGGAGAAGGAGGAGGAGGAGGAAAGAGTGCCAGAGAGGCTGATAGGCAGCTGCTGTGCCTGCAGCCAGTGAGACCAGCCTTCTTTTGGGCAGCTTCCATCATCTCCACCACCAGTACTGGGGTTTTTCATCTCCATTTTTAAGGAAAAAGCAATAGTTGTTCATGTGCAATATTGCAATTTGCTAAAACAAAGCTATTGTGCAAGACATGACATTTATTTTACTGTAAGATTTCTTGTCATACTCTGTCCTAATAGGGTGCACATCAAAACATACTCGACTGGTAAAGGCTTCTCTTTTGGGACAGAGACACTGTGTGATGTCTCTTCTACCCTCAGGACCGGAGTTATTTTTAAGCTTACTCCTACCAGGTAGTTCCTTGCCCTGAACTTTCTAGACTACTTGTTCATGCAGTATTTTTAGTATGTGTGTCCGTTGTTCTTCCTATGGGAAATTGCTTAAGGTTTTACACTGAAGGGAGAGGTGAGACAAAGTAGTGATGAACGACTTTGGTGGGATGGTTTCTGCTGTTGAATGACAAAACACACCTGAGGTAAGAACCAAACTCTGTAGGAGAGACCAGAATAAGCTTGATGCCCTGCCTGCTGATGGAGAACAACCCACCATGCCTGGGTTCAGCAGTGCAAGGAGAAGGAGAAGGCTGGGAAGGTAATAAATACCCTGACCTGGCATCATCCTAGGGATTTAGGCTGCCTGCTGCTGCTGCTGAGAGTCCATAGCAGCTGGGTGCCTCATTTTTGGGAGAGTTTTTGGAAAAAAATCTCTCTCCTAATTGCACCAAGGAAAACCAGTAACTGGAGTGTCAGCCTGAGTATACACTAAAAAACCAGATCAATTAGTTCGATTTGTTTGATGTCAATTTATTAATTTTTATATGCATTTTATTATTTGGTAGAAATTCTTTGGCATGCCCACACAGAAAGTATCTGAAGGCTTACAGATATAAGCATGACTCAATGTCATTTTTAGCAAAACAAATTAACCCTGCAGATGCTGAATGATATGGGCTTATCATTTTTCTTGCCAGCATTGTTTTCAAGCAAACCAGCATTCCATATATAGTTTTCTTCTTTTAAATACCTTCACAGAAGACAGATTACTTCCCATAAATTTAGGTGCATATTTTGTGCATAATACTCTTATCTCAAAGCACACCTCAGATATCAGTATTTTCTGAGTAGAGTAGTAGTACTTCAAATGGTCTGAATAAGGAGTTCATTTATGTTACCAGCACCAGATCATCCAGTGCCCCACTAGTTGTCCATCAGTGTCCACTCAGATGTTCATCTAGTCTAGCAACTCCTTAGGACATCTGTTGCTGAGGGACTTCTGTGCAATGACTTGTCCACTGTGGAGGTTTTGTCTGTCTTCAGCAGTGAAACTCCAGTGTACATGGGGGATCACATGCTCCCAATATTGGCCAAGAGGATTATCCTATTTGTTTAAAAGCTCTTATACTGCTTAGCATAAGTTTCCTTTTATTCAGTAAAATTAAAAAATATTAAGACTTAGATTTGATGAACTACAGTTTTGCTAAACCTATATTATGCAGAGGCACACACAGACCTCTTTTTTTTGTAGACTGCACTCAGTTGTCTTTCCTCATGATGGTGCCATATTCTTCCAGCCAGGGTGAAAAGCCTCCAATCATTCTCTGAAAATATATATAGAAATCGGATACCTAAATCCACACAGTGAAGGTCAGCATGGGATGTTCTTTATGCTACTACTGCATTTCCCATTATGTGGTTTCTACATGCTTAAATTCTCAATGCACATTGCAAAGACACTGTTATAATGAAGGTCGTGTAAGTCCACAGCCAGGCAAGAAACAGGACCCACTTCCTTCACTTCAGACCACATCCTTAAGAACTCTGGGCCATGTTTTGTCCCTGTTGAACATCCTTCAGCAAGGTACTGTCACTTTCTTTTTAATAGTCTTTGCTTCTTACCACTGACAACCAAATGTGGGCATCCCTACATGTCTCTGACTATTACACCCATATTGTCTGTGGCCTCTAATTGAGATTTGGGTTTTTCTCAGCAGTGAAAGAGCCACAGAGTCCTTAACCTATTAAAACAGTATTTAAATTAAAGCGAAACAGATGTCACTTTCTGCTGGAGATCAGCCCTTACATACAGAGCTCTTCTTTTGCACATGGGGCCTAATTGGTTTATATGATGGTTCCCCTTGGGATATTTGGGACTTGGATCAGTAACCCAGGGCCACATCATGCTAAAGCATTCAGTTGCGACAGGCACCACTAGAATCTCACTGCCTTTCATGTAATGTTATGCTTTCTAAGCTGTTATGGTGTACTCAGAAGTGGTTCAGCTTGGCTGAAAGGTGCAACTCCTTCCCCCAGGACATCTGTGTCACTGTTGTTGTCATTTATTTTCTCTCCTTTGTCACATACCCAGTAATGAGGCTTAGTTACCCAATAGCCATGATCTGTCTGCACAGAAATGCCGGACCAAGGAGAATTGATTCTTACCTCCACAGTTGTCAAAGGATGTTCCTCTTAAGCTAAGCTGTAACATAATAAATTACATCAGTAGCTATTTCTAGGTAGAGCTACCTTTATATATAAACTCTACAGTCTGGGAAGCTTGCATGGAACGTTGTTTTTTTTCCATTATAATTTGTATTTGTGCTGCTGGTGCAGGCAGATCAATTTTGGCTCCTGATTTTATTTTTTCCTTTCTTTCTGCTATGTCACTGCTCTGTTTTTCAGACAATGTGCCAAACTAAAATTAATCCAGTGTCAGGAGAGCAGTAAGAATTACCAACAAAGAAGACTAAAGCAAGGTACGGTTTGTAAATACTGGTAGCAAAGGAAGGAAATTCACTTTTTCTCCCACTTCAATCTATCAAGTCTCTTGGGTGAATTATTCATGCCGTTTCCACCCCGGCTGTATTAAAAAAGGTGTAGCAACAGCACAGCCTTGCCTGAGAGTCATTTTCTTTCTACAGCCTTTCACACACACTCTAAGGGATGGCTTCTTAGGAATGACCTTCTTTTAATCCTGTGGCCTCCCTTCATGCAGCTCAATCCCTGCAACTGCAACACAAATCCAACAGAATAACCACCATAATGAATGTGGCTCAATTTCTGATGTTACTGGTGTGTATCTGCTCTTTTTGCTTTTTTTCCCTCAGAAGGAAAGCAAAGAATAAAGACCAGCTGGGGATACTCTCATCACTTCATGTCATTTTTCTAATTAGCCCTTAGGATTCTTCCAGGAGTCTCCAGGGGCTGAGCCTAATCAAAGGCTGGAGATACTGTCAGGAAGCAGTGCATTCATTCAGAGAGTGTGCTGTCCTCCTGACACTGCTTGTACTTCCTTTCAAGTTCTTTTAAGCATCCTTTTAATTCCCTTATTGCTCTTTTAACCTCCTTGTTTGCCTGCAACTATCAAGGAGCAAAGGAATAGGAAGTCTCAGCAATTTCTTCACATGTCACAGTACCAAGGGAGAACTGAGAAGTAATAGGGCTTAGAAAGAATATCCTTCTTCAGTCCAAGAATGAAGCATCTGATTATTCAGCCTTTAAGCAAACTGCAAAATGACAAGCCAAATCACCCTCAGGTTCCATATTTTTATATTGAAGCTGTATCTTTTTGAAGCATATGTGTTCAGTATAATGCCAGTGGTATGTTCAAGTCGAGTCAGTAAGATTAGGGCTCAGAAACGGTCCACAGAGTTATTTTTTGAATATCTTTTGAGCATAGAAATCATCTCAAATCACACTTCAGATACCAGTAAATATCCTCTGAAATACAAGCTGATGTATGTCATTCTTGTCCCAGTACTGTAATTTAGTGAGACTTTTTAATTGTGATATGACGAAGAGAGATTTTATGGCAATTTTGAATAAGATTTTGTTTAAGAAAAACCATTACTAAAATGGAGCTTTGTCCTACAAAACCAATCTGGGTCATTTCTCAGCATGCACTGAAAGCGAAAGACGATGGACCTGTCAGTCAGGGAGCACAACCTCTTTGAAAGCAGACACCACTTACCAAACTTCATCAGGAAAGAGTGATGCTCCTGAGTGTCTAAGCACAATGTACTCAGTTTGATCAAGAACCACCCAAAGACAACTCTCATGCCACTTCAGCCATGAATTCAGGAAGAAATCTCTCCTTTTTTAAAACATAAAATAAAAACTTCAGGATTTTGAGCTAAAAAAAAAAGTTAAGCTAAAAATCATGTCAATTCCTTTCATTAGTAGGGATTGGGTATCCATCCTTTCATTAGTAAGGATTGCGTATCCATTCCCCGATCTCATATCTTCTTTACAAGCAGTTTTCCTACTTTGATTTCCATCCTGCTTGTTTTATCTGCACTTCGTGCCTTGGCAGGGACAAGGTATAGGAGCAGAAGACTTCTTCATAGCAGTCAGCAGTCCTCTCTGACTTCCCATTTTTGTAGTAGTCTCTGTTTTCTGAATTTAGGAGGACTAAAGAGCGTCGAAAGAAAAGAGGTGGCAGCATGTGCTACAACTCTTTGCAGAAAATGGAGTTGATTTTGCAACAGAAGAGATGTGTGTGCTTAGGTAATCTTTACCTAGAGGCTGCCATCTTTTTATCATTGTGATCCTTTTGAAATGACTGTCTGGCATTTAATTAAAAATAATTTATTAAATTATTTCATTTATTAAATATAAATAATATAAAATATAAATATATAAATATATACATATATAAAATAAATATATAATATAAATATTCAAATATTTAAATAGAAATATATAAATAAATTATTTCATTTAATAAATTTTTTTTGTTGTTTCACATTCTCTGAAAGCCTGCGGCCCATAGGAAGGACATGATATATGTGTTTCCTCTTCCTAAGACAGTCACAGGCTCTTCTGCAATAGGAGCCAAGTTTCCTTCAGCAACAGCAGCAATTCAGTTCCACATTTTCCCCTCAGTTTTCTGCATCACAAATTTGCATGCTGAGGTTTCCTTCTCCCTGGCTTTAACCTCATTCCCATCTTCCCCACCCGCTTTTGGTAGTGTCTGGTGTTTAGTTAGTGCCAGTTCCCTGTTTTGTACTGTTAACCTGCTGCAGGAACCTGGTCTAGGGCATCACCTTGCATAAAATACAGTTTTTATGCTGCTGAAAGACGGATTTAGTGTTGCTACGATTATTGCTTTAAACACAAGAATTCCCAGGAAATTACTACTTTGTTCTTATCTAGCCCTGTTGTGCTTTTTCACAAAGAATATGCACTATATGCTTTCAGACTTATACTAAATGAACATGAATCAGCAAAGCCACATATGCTTTCAGTACAGCAGAATGTTGTTGACAGTATTTTTTTTTTTTTTTTAATCAAAAAAAGGCCCAATCCCAAGTTTTGGCAGGCTCAGCAAGAGAGTTTTTTAAATTACCATTTTGGGGCATCCTGCCATCTTTCTTAGTGTATACTGCCTTCCTGTTTATGCCCTTCACTCCCCCAGAACCAGTGGGGGGGGCAAGGGGGGGAAATTATGCCTAATTTGGAGCCAGCCTATGGAGAAAGGTGCGAGATTGAAAGTAGTTTTGTGGTAAATACAGATGTCCTGTTTAAAAATAAATAATTTCTCTCAGCAATGCCTTTTTGGCTTGCCGAGCTTCCAGAGAGCGTTAAGGGCTATGATAAGTTGGCATTGCTGCTGCGGTATCGTAGCAACTCCAACAAATCAAGACTGCGCCCTCAAACAATGAATCATTCATTTAGAAACCATATCTTCTCCTTCCCTTACTTGTGAAAGATTTATTCCTTTCAGGAGGAAAATTTATATCCACCATACAGACATAGGCTGCACAATACCTCGTGGAGTGTGTACAATAGCTTTGGAGGGATTGCTCAGGGCATTGCCTTCTGCCAAGGCAGTCATTTTAAAGAAGTCTGAAAAAGGCAGCAGTGGTAGATGTTTGGCTAGCTGCCACTCTCCAAAGCTGCTTGCCTTCAACCTCTGCATTTTACCTGTCTTGCTGAAGGGAATTAATGTCACATCATTATATCTTTGGGTTTAGCTGTTTCTAGTAAGGTAGGTGAATCACCTAGTGAGCCAGCAGCTGAAAGTAATGATACTGCCAAGTTACTTACTAATGATCTGCCTCTAACAAGCACCTAAGCTATAAGCAGGAGGAAAAAAAAGTGATTATTTTCTTACTGGGAAATCCAAGCTGAGCACATTGCTAAGAAACACATCAAAAGAGCCGGCTTAAAACGGACTAAGTCAGATTTCCTAAACGCTGCTAGGCAGCTTTAAAATCTAAAATGTCTGAGAACCGCTGTAAGAAGCCCTCTGAATGAGAAGGCTGTGAAGAAGAAAAGTGCCTTTCCAGGTCTGTGTCCAGTTGCTGAATTAATAACAGCATCAGAGCACAGGCTTTCTTTTTCCTTTGATGTGCAGATTGAAAGAGGGGACTTGGCTTAGAACATGTGAGCCAGTTTAGTTAAATAGAAATACAGAAGTGAAATGTCTTTGCAGAGTAAGAAGGTCTAGCTCTGGACTTAGGCCCATCAGAGAAGTAATATAGTGAAGTAATTTGATTAAATTAATAAATACAGGCATATGCCATACTTAGGCTTGTTGACAACAAAGTAAGCAATAAAAAAATTGCTACGGCATCCAGTGTAATCAAATTTTATTATACTTGTCATGCTAGTTCTTGAATACTAGTTCAGGTTTTTCAGAGTTGACAAATCTCCAGATTCAAAAATTGAAAACATGTGCTCCAAAGGGTTAAAAGAAACCCAAACCTTTATTTTTTTAAGCTAATCAACAGATATTTTTAGATCAGATGTAGATTTTTTCTTATTGCTCCAGTAATTCTAAAGCACTAGGGCTGCTGTGCTGCCTTTTTTCTTTAATTTGTGCATGGCAAGTTTTTCAATCCTCACTGAAGGATTTGAAAGATAAGGTGAAAGAAAACTTGGCAAAAACATTTCTTCTATGTATGGCTGACACTGTCGATAAAGAAATCCTCATTTCCCCTTTCTCTGCCTCCGGTTTTTTTTTCCAGAGCTGTGCAGAAGAACAATGATGAGTGGGTAGTTTCATTGGCAAGTACTTTCTTTTCTTCATTGGACACAGAGTGCCTGATAGTTCACTTAAAGTACTTTATGTGGAAGGTTGATACCTGCATGTGCTGGCTTTGGCCAGGATAGAAGTAAATTTCTTCATAGTAACTGGTATGAGGCCATGTTTTGGGTTTGTGTTGAAAACAGTGTTGATAATTCAAGGAAGTTATTGCTGAGCAGTGCTTGCCCAGAGCTAAGGCCTTTTCTGCTCCTTACCCCACCAGCCAGGGGTCTAGTGGTGCACAAGAAGTTGGGAGGGGACACAGCCAGGACAGCTGACTCCAGCCGACACAAGGGGATGTTCCAGACCATGTGCCATGATGCTCAGCATACAAAGGTCTGAGGCAAGAAGGAAGAGGGAACATTTGGATGGTGTCATCTGTCTTCCCAAGTTACCTTTATGCATGATGGAGCCCTGCTTTCATGGGGATGGCTGAGCACCTCCTTGCCCATGGGAAGTGGTGAATGAACTGCTGTTCTGCTTTGCTTGTGTGTGTGTCTTTTGCTTTTGCTAATAAATTGTCTTTATCTCAACCCCTGAATTTTCCCACTTGACCTTTCCCATTCTCTCCCATATCACAATGGAGGGGTGGAGTGATCAAGTGGCTATGTGGGTTTGACCCCAGCTGATGGTCTGAGGTCAAATCACAAGCACTGCTCCCTCACAGTGTAGAAAACTTTAAACACAGCAACTATTTGTGCTTTGTTTTAACCGTGAAGCAGTGGAGAATTAAAATGACCTCAATCATTCACTGCTTTCTTAAGGAAGCATCAGGTTATCTGTTGCACGTCACTGTAGAAGAGGATAGTGGACAAGTGGCAGATAAGCTCTTTTGAAAAAGCTCATGGTGATGCCTTTCAAAGCCATAGTGTCCCAGTTTGGTTTTTTTTAACATGAAGTCTTTTTGTTCCTATTTCAAGTTGAGGGAAATAATACACGCTGAAAAAGTCATGATTGGGGCTGAAACTACTTTAAGTCTAGCACTTGGAAAGGACTTCTGATGCACACAAAACTACAAATATATATCTCTGGTTATAGGATCATCGCTGGTACGCAACCAAATTTCAGTCAGTGCATTACAGCCCTTAGTTTATTTTCTCTCCTTTCCATCATCAAAAAAGGCTGGAAACAGTGTTTTTGGTTATCAAAATGTCTTAATTAAAACTAAATATGTGCAGCGTTGCTAAGCAAGTATAGAGGAGGCACTCGCCATGCTGAAAGGTCTGGTCCTTGAGGAGCAAGGAGATTAGAAGAAAACATTCCTGCAGTATTTGCAAATAAGTCTGTGGTCTGGCTTCCAGTTCCTTAGAGTTACATAGTGTATGTGCATTATTTTCTGTTCACCATGTGGAAAAAAGTTACTAGCTTTCTAGGGAATTGCTTGTATCCTCACTCTTCTTTGGCAAATAAGGGAGAGAGGTTTGAGAGGTTAACCTCTAGCAGAAAGGTTTTTAAAGGTAGGACTGTTCGCTACGGAAGGAGGCAACCACCTAATTTTCCATTTCAGATCAGCTCAAATTGTTTAGTTGAATTTCAGCCTTAATTAAACAGAACTTCAGAGTAGTAGTTTTAATCACCACTGTCTGGTTTGGCTCACAAATTTGAAAGTGTTGTTGAAATCCATAATAGAATTGTGAGTTTTTTCTTACATGGGGATGGATTTTATTTTATTTTTTTAAGTTAATGCCATCCTTTGTCTCCTGGCCACTAGTACGTTACAGTGCCGCCTCTGAAGAGAAGACAAGAAGCACTGAACTTCTCTAGCCAAAGGCGAAAGCAGTTACTCTCTGTGGAACCCATGTGACTGCTTAGAACATTATATTGTCTTCACTTAGAAGGAGTGAATATTCCTTTCTCTCTATCAGATACCTTCTAAAGCTGTTTATGCTTTACTTCTCTGGGGAGTAGAATGGCAGGTTTTCATTCATCATCTGCCAAATTGGCTGTATCAGATTTTCACATCTGGCATTTGAAGTCATGACTGCCCTCGTGCCCATGAAAAACTGAAGACACTTTGATAGATTAAATGAAATCTTAGTCTTGATGACCTTTTCCTTGTTAGAAGAGATTGTTTTTTTGGACTATGGCCTCTGGCCTTCAAGTGTAGTATCAGATTTTTCCACTCGTGTGCTGTGAGTACTTAGTCATCAGGAGGTTCACTGCCAGACAAATCATAGCTCTGCCTTTCCTGTTGTCACTTTTTAGTACCATTCTTTGAACTATTCATGTGCTGATGAGTTTTTCAGCAACAAATGCAGGGGAATTAAGTTCATGATTCCTCAGTGAACTGCTCACCACATATACTTCTTCAAAGAACTGAAAAAATGGAAGAGACAGTTTTTAATTACTCAGAAGAAGTTTACTTCTCCTTCCTCCAGACATTTACAGGATGTTTATCCTCACTTTAGCAGTCATTCACTCTCAGACATGCAGATGAACACCACTCCCAAAGGGGCAAAGTGAATAAACTTTGGTTCATTGACTGGTCTGTGGTAGGAAGAACAGAAAACTGTAAGAAACCTTTCCATCTAGGTCTAATTGGCAAGAAAGAAAAGGGAAAAAAATACATGAGTTGCTATCTTCAGGAATTCAAACCTTCTGCCCTGAAGTATATTAAATTTAGAAAATATATTAGTATACCGCAAAACCCACAGGACAGATTTCAATTGACTCCACCTAGATTTTGGTGGCAAAACATCCTGGCCACATAAACCAGTGGAGCGTTTTGTATGGAAATGTTGGCTTCAGCAGTTATTACTCACAAGTCAAAACAGAAAGATTTATTCCATTTTCCATTTCAGTTTTCCTCCGTCTTATAACCTCATGAGAAGAGCTTCCTTCTTTTCAGTTTATCCAGATGCAAATACCTATAGAAAGTTGAAGGTGAAGAATTCTTTCTGAAGCTTCTTCCTGCTGCATTTTTCACACAGAAGCTTGTTGGAAAAGATTTGTAGAGTCAGAGAGGATGCTTGGGATTCACCTGTGAAGCATCTGCAGCTGCTGTGGAAAACAAATGCAGCCACTTTTATGGTCAGGCATTTTGGCTAAGTTTTTTCCCAGTACATACATTTTCTTAAAGTAATACTTTAGAGCAGGTAAATGCATTGGAAGAGACTGTGGTCTAATGTGGTGAGGCTCTGTAGCCCTAGAAGATCAAAAAGTGTAAGGCAAACAAAAGAAAGTCAAGCAAAAGCAAAACAGAGTAATGAAAGCACAAAGGGGGATGGTGTTACGTAAAAAAAGTCTTTCTTACCAGTGGACTGAGGTATCAAACTAATTAGGGTCTTTTTCATTCCTAGCCTAGCTTTTGAGCAAGGCTCAAACCATGTGGAGGCACAGCAACTGGCTCCTATACCTAGCTGGGGTAGGACATCTCCTGCCTTTCCCTGTCTTTCTGAGGTTTAAGCAGGTGACGAAGAACACAGATCCTGTCACACACTTACTAAAGTGATCTTCAGACTCCTCACCCTACCAAGCCTAACCACCTTATTAAATGCAAAGTTCTCAAGATGTTGCACGTTAAAAAAAACAACAAAAAGTCCTTAACCAAATTTCTCATTATCTTGACTTGCAGTGCACACAGAGTTATCTTCATCGTATCTTTTAATAAATATTCATCTGTTCTCTTTGCACATGTAGTCAAGTAAGACAGTGAGGCTGATAAAATATTGGTTTAACTGATGCTAAAGGAGATAACTTGGGCATGGCTAATAAAAGCTGAAGCCAGCATGATTAAAAGAAAAAAAAAAAAGAAGACGATATTGTAAGCATAACAATATTGAATGGTTCTGTCTGCTTCAATGCAAACGCAGCGTACGCAGAAAGAAGAGCTGGGTGCTGTGGTGGTTGAGAGCACAGGAACGTAGGGCTAATGTGGTTGTGACCCATCCCTCCCTTACAAGCTTTTTTGAAAGGCTATGCATTTGTTCTGTTACTTGTTAAAGAGAAAGGGGAAATGGGGAGGCAAAGAGGAAGCCGTAACCATAGTGTGGGGTGAAAAAAATAGGACTATATAAAAACCCCAACAACCAAACCCAAAACCTGCCCTTACATAGCAGATCTGTTGCACACATGTGCCAGGCTTTCAGCAGCACTGAAACGTACTGCCTCAGAGGCTGACCCAGCTGTTTGGTGTTAGCAAACAGCTGGAGACCTAAGGGAAAACACCTCTGAGATGTGACCTGGAGAACCTAAGCCAGAGCCCTCTGCCAAAGTTGTTCTTTGGAGCATCCCCTGCAAAAGGAGGTGAGGCCTCCTTGTTTGAAGTCTGGTTTTGGGGGTGTTTTCTTGTCCTCATGCTGCATGTTGTACTGAAAGAGGGGGTGAAATGGGACAAGCAATCCAAACGACATTGGTACTTGTGATAATAATTTCAAAATAAGATGTAGGCACTCCTTTGTTTTCCAGGCTGTTTCCCTACCTTCAAGTGCACAAGATACATATATTGCTGAAAGGGATCATGCCACATATCTTTTTGCCCTTGTTACCTTTGGAAGAAAACCAGTTTTCTGTTTCAGTGGTTAGAGACCTGTCTTCTAAACTTCAGCCAGATAGTATGCCAGCCCTGTTTATACCCATTTGTTCTAAGGCCAGCACTGTCTTCTGAATTAAATGACACTTTTTCCCTGTTTTTTCCATTATGGTTATGTTGAAACAGAGCAGCCTCTAAGCCTTCTCTTTGCAATGGAAAACAACCTCTTCTGGTTTCCACTCACTTGATCAGGTTTCTCTGTACCCCTGGATCAACTTAGTAACCTTCCACTGTATTGGGGATGCTCTGAAAGCCTCCTTGATCCCGTGGAGAAGAAACGGGAAAAAATATTTCTCAGTCTCTACCAGAAATGCCTCACCAGTTCTCCAAATGCATTTGCCTTTTTCCATGTCTGCATCACCCTGCCAGTCAGTCACTTGGCAGTGTGTTAGTACACCTAGTCTAACTGAAAAGTTCCTGGCTCATGCCAGAAATTCTTGTTATTGGTCTCCAGTATTTGGCTTGGCACTTTCAACTTTTTATTACACAAGTCTCAAGGCTATCTGTGCACGTGGTACTTACTAGATTTGCATCCTTAGCATGTATAATCTGCGTATTCTCAGTGTTTGTGATGTGGTGAATGAAAATTAATGGAAATGCTAAAGAACATCAGCTTGATCTTCAGCAGCCCCACCAGTAAATTCCTTTGAGGCCTGTGAATCTCCTTTCAGCATTGCTGATTGCATTTCTCTTTGAGCCAGCCCCGTAAGCATTTCAGAGGTCCTCTTCTAATCCATGTAATTATTCAGTCTGATGAATCCTCTCCTATGTGATACCATATCAGATGCTGTTACCTAATCAGATTGTACAAACACCAGCATGACAAATTAATTAAACCCCCTGAAATTTCATGCACTGCTTCTTTCAAAGGTTTGCAGTGTAGACTGTCTAGCTGTTGTCTGGACCCTGCATAGAGCATACTGAGTATGGCTTCAGTCCTCAGCTTTGCTTGTGTTCACTGTTGTTGCATTTGCTGAAAATACAGTGGGAAGTATTCTTTTGGTTTGGGGATAATGTTTATTCCAGTTTGAACCATTTCAAGTTATAAGAGGAGGAGGAGAATGTTCTACTTCATTGGCTGTTTTCTGAAGTGTTCATCGTTGCTTTCTCGCCTATGTAAGCATTGCTTGAAGATTTCCTGTCTTTTTTTTGTTTTGTTTTTTGTTTTGTTTTCACTGCTGCAGTATGCAAGTTTGGTTGTTTACTCGACGAGGGCAAAGTATGTAATGTGGTCAGAATGCACTGGAGTACCAGTGCCAGCAGTACTCCCACAGACCCATGCAAAGGCATCTGCAGCAGACTGGGATTTTTTGTGAGCTGAAACCAACAGTCCTGCTTCCCACTGACTTGGTAGCGTTCCACTATGAGATCCACCATCTCCTTGAAAATAAAATGTGTGTGTACAGCCAAATAGGCTTCTCAAAAGAACATTTGCAACAGGCTTGCAGCTTTGTTTGTCCCAGCTGACTTCACGGTCTCCTCTGTGGTTACTACTCTTGAAAGAGATGCACAATCTAGTGGAAAAGAGAAAAATGATGAGTCTCTGAGCCATACCTTGCAACTCTTTTGTGGTCTGAGGTCTTCAAATTGCTTCCTCTCTAAGCCTGATAAGCCTTTTCTCATAGTATCTTTCAAACCTGGCCTCTCCCTCTGTTTCACATCTGCCACCGCAGGCACGACTGCCTGTGCATTTTCTATATGGTTTGCTGCCTTCCTGCTACCAACAAATTGCTCCTCTCTGTCACAGGCAAGTTTGGTAAACATGCCAGATTCACAGTGCTGAGCACCCCAAAGAATTCACTGATTTATCACCAAACCAACACACCTTAGTGTCCAAAAATATTTTAAATGTTGTGAAGCATAAGAATTTAGACTGTATGTAATTCTTCAAAACAGAATATCTCTTCTTGCTCTGACCTGGATTTCACTTTCCTCTTTCAAAATCTAATTTATTCCAAACTACTTTGTCCTCATGGAAAACCATGATCTATGGCATGACAGAATGCTGGCACTGAAACAACAAACAAATGTGTGATATTAACATCAAGTCATTTAGGAGCAGGAGGTTTTGGTAATTTGGTCAATGTCCACTGTAGGCTTGCTTTGCAGTTTATTAGTCTGCTGTAGGCAGACAAGCCTGAAATCAGAAAGTTGGAAAGGCCCTGGGCAAGGGCTTCCAGGGTCACAGGGACAGTGGGTCACTCGCCAGCCTCTGCACAGGCCCTCACTGTAGCTGTGGCACTTTGGCTTGCTTTATACGTTGCACAGTCGTACAGTACAAAACCTCTTTGAACTCATGGGTGCTTTAAGCTACTTCAGTTCTCCCAGTCTCTAGAGAAGAGCAGTAATCCTAGTCTGAACCAACATTAAATAAACAAGCAGATAAATGTACTTTTTACAATTCTTTCATCATAGCACAATGTAAATTGTGAAGTACTGCAAATAAACACTGCTCCAAAATGTAAACTTGCATGGAAGATTACAGCACATTTGTGCCCTCAAATATCCAACATAGGACAGAAAGCAAAGAGTATTACTTGACTGAAACTTCAAGACTGTTTCACCTAGCAGCTGTAAGAGAAACATGTCCAAATTGTACAAAACAAGACTTGTGATTTCTGTCATGACTACAGATAGCAGGGCTGAGAGTTGTTAGCAACCTTTAGAACATACTATCTTTGGAATATTAAAAGCAATATTGAATTCTACAAAGCCAAGCTTAGTTGCACCACTTCATGTAGAACTGTACCATTCCTTCTTTCCATTGCTGGTATAATTTCACCTGTTTAAGTTTGTGAAGCTGGACAAAATGAGAGGGGGAGTCGTGACACTTGCTGCACCCTTCCATGTCTTCTGGTGATACACCTGGAAGAGCAGAAGCACCCAAAGAAAGCTATTCTACAAGGAAAAAGCACCTTTTGATTTGCACTGATTTCAGAGTCTACTGGATCAGGTCCTACCGCTTGCATAAAATAGCACTTTAAATACATTTACTTACCATTCTGAAACATGAGTTTGAAAAAAGCTTATATTATCACAGTACTGCTTGAAGCCCCATCTTAAAAGGGCCCGTGGCTCTTATAAAATTCTAACCAAAAAATACAATGGCCTTTTTCAGAGGCTTTTCTCTTTATTTTGTACTCTATAGCCCTTCTTTCTTTCCCAGAGGTGTTGGCAGCTGTTCCAATGCTGGCTGCAAGTGTGCTGTCCCAGTGCAGGCAGCAGGGATGGGCCTGGCTGAGTAATTGCTCTGCTGCTTCCCTTCCCCAAGAAATTAATGCTGACTGCTGCAGTAAGTCAGCAGACTGGAGTGTACCTTCCTGGGCCCTCAGCTCCACTGCCAGTTTCAATTAAAGGCAGTCACTCTACCAGGTCTCTGGTTAAGAGGGGTCCTCTGTCACCAAAGTGCCTTGTGCAGGACCTGGTCTAGGCTGAGTGTTTGCATTGCGAGTCTTGTGACACAAGCATGAGGAGTGTGCCACTTCATCCTGCCACAGCCACCTGGGGGTTAGCAGAAAATGTTGGTTTTTACTGCTGTTGACAGTACATCCATTAGTGCTGTAAATCTTTGTCCAGAGTCTGAGAGCCAGGGGGAACACAGTTGTGCTAGCCCAAACTGGGGCTCAAGAGCTGATCCCCAAATTGGGGGTGAAATAAATGCCATGACTGAAAGAGGTTCAAACTATTCTTCTTTGTCTTATGTTGTTTGGGTTTCAAGATAAGCATGCAACAGAGCTTCAGAGCAGAATTGCCTTTTAATTTTACAATGCCAAGAATTCAAGGCTCTTTGGTTATAAATCCCCCCAGTTTCATGGAGAAAAGGCTTAATCCACTAGATACCACTGTGACAAGTATCTGCTTCCTCAAAGGCATCTTTATTAAAATGAATCAAGATAGTCTCTTGGGGGAGAGGCATCACAAAAGCTCTGTAATAAAAACAAATACTTTCTTTTCCTTAAAGTCTTCTGATCAACAGCAGCAGATGTATTATTGACTGAAAAAAAAAATTATAGTATTTGATTATGTAGTTGAGTGGGCCTGTCTTTTGTTCAAAGTGAAATAAGTCATATAGCTAACAAAAGAAATTAAATTCTTCAGCTAGATTTGAATTGTATTTGTTGAAGAGATTGTTGAGTTGCAGAATTATTGCATCTCAGTTCCTACTATAAAATAAGGTTTTGGCACTCTTGCCTGGAGTTGAGAAATCAGTCACACTTGCTTAAATTTGCGGTGATGGCAACAGTTTGGCTCCAGTGTAACTTCAACAAAGGATTTTCTCCAATATCAAACACTTACAAAAGGAAGTGGAAACATAAAGTCAGGTCTTCCAAAGAGAGAACACAGGAGTAGTAAGGGAGCTGCTCATAGACAGTGAAATATGCACAATAATTTCCTCTACTTCTAAGTTTATCAAAATACAGTCCTTATGTTTAAGGCCATTTGGTCTTATGTGATGGCAGGGTGGGAAGCAAGAGGAGGGAAGTGTAAAGGGCTAAAGTGTCTGACAGTGGGCAGCGGTGAGAAGCTGTTTCCTGTGATGCCATCTACTGCTCTTTATAAAGTGCATGATGACCTAAAGAAGGCTGAATTGGTTGCTGTTGGATCAACCTGCAAGGGACTAACCCCTTGGGGTTTGTAAGCTACCCACCAGCAACAGGCACAGACATACCTGCTCCTGGGGATTGGACCCCAGAGCTGGGGTTAAGAGTCCTGCCCTACGTTGTCATCACAGTAGAGTCACCAGTTCCAGGGAGTTCACTGCCTGCAGTAGATCTGGGGTGATCTGAGAGAAAAGCTCTTTTTGTGGATCAACTTCAAGATAGACTATTCAAGAGAGGTGAATTCATGATACCTGCATTCACTTTGCTCTTGTCACAGTCATGTTTTTGACTCTTTGAAACAAGTAGTTCCAAATAGAGAGCTTAAAAAATATGTATGCTGTGCAGCATCACTAAGTAAATACCTGGCATAGAAAACTATGCTTTTGCAGTTGTACTAGGCTGCTTTTGAAGATCCACGTCTTTAGGATCACAATTGCCAAATGACAGTGCTTTGGAGGATCATCCCACAACACTTCTACAGCTCTTAAAATGCAGTTCCTAAGCTAGATCACTTCTTGAATTCCAGCAGACTATAACCTCATTTAAGCTCCATTTATAAATTTTCCTTTGGGATCTGTGACTAGTATGAGCAAGTTTCTTCTCAGCTGCTCAGAGCAAACATAATAGATTGTCAGCTGGAGCATGACCAAAGGGAGTAGCAATTAAAACCATCATGTGGCATTATCTCAAAGAAATTTTCATTTTCTTTCCAAACATACCTTCCAGTTCTTGTTGTAAGACACAACCAGCGTTGACTGCTTCAAAATATTTCAGATGCTTGCTCCCACTACGACTCTACAAGGTCTGTTTCAGGACCTCATTTCCCTGATGTCAGAAAGGATTTATTTGTCAAGATCAGCATAGACTAATTTGTTCCTGACCTGCACCTGAAGACTCAGTAGACTTAGTGCCTTCCTGGCACTTATGTCCCAGAAATGTTCCACCAGTGGCTGTGTATATCCTAATTTCAATTTTTCTACCATGCAAGTAGAAGAGTTCTGTTAGGATCGCTGTGTGCTGTTGGCTTCATTCCCATGCCTGCAGTGTTTGCATTCTGGTATTACACACCACCCCTACAAGAGCTTCAGCATTACATTTACCCTTAGGGTATATGCCACTGCACTCCAAGTTGATGGCCTTAGCATCATCACATTTCAGAAGCTGTTATGAAACCGCTTAATGCTTTTGCCTGACTGCCCTGCAAGCCTTGACTAAGCAAGCCCAACAGCCATATTTTGTCCTTTGGCATTCAAGATTCAGCAAAGGATGAATTGTAATCTGTTGTTCTTGTAGACAGAGAAATGTAGTAAAGTATTCACTGGGTAAGACCTAGCTGACAGGCTATCAAAGCAAGCCAGCTCAATTTTTCAATCCCCATAATGGCAATAGTGTGACACTTAGCTCTCTCTCCCTGCCTGAGAATCTTGGCAGGATGCCCATCCAAAGCCAATTTTGTATTTTGTATTAGAGCAACTCAGAGATAAATTATAGCTGTTCTGAATTAATGTTTTACATGCTCTGTACTTCCCTGCTCATCAGCAAGAGGACAAAAAACCTCATGTATGGAGAAGATAGAAAAGAGATTGCATCTCATTTGACTTTGTGGAAATAGAGGGGTAAATTACTCAGAAAGCAGAACAGGGCTGGTCTAGGGGCCAGGGGCACAGTAATGGGAGGCTGTTCTGTTGATGAAACCTCAGTACAATGAAGAATAGTGCTGTGAAAGCATGGTAGATAGTCTATCTTCACTGCATTTCTTACCACTTTTGAAACCCCTGAGTAAAGAGACCCATTATTTAAAACCTTGGGCAGAGAACCTTTTAGGCAAAATTACCTGTTGCACTATGGTGTACCAGGATCAGGTTCACTTAAGCTTTGAGAATCCTTCAGTGTTTTTCCTGAACTTCAAAAGTCAGACTCTCATGCCTGTATAAAACAAATGAAAATGAGTTAGTAAGTTTTACCTGTGCAATTCAAGTCAAGGAGTTAGAGGGAGTAGGGTGGTAGAAAAATGTTCACTGCGATTGAAAGAATCACTTCTAGCAAGAAGGGAATCAGGAATACTAGAATGAGAAAGGATGTCAGTAAAGATAGTTTTAAGCTTGGAGTTAAGTTTGGTGTAGTCACAAGGCTAAGAGAGAGCTGAATTTGCCAGGGGTGTCCTGGTGGCGATTATTCTGCTGCTGAAGGAGTCTGTAGAAATGCTGTTAGCAAAACCCAATTTAAGAATTACTGTGACACCATTTGCAGTTCCTCAGTGGAGGAAGGCATCCATAGCATGTCTGGTCACCTCTTTAGCCGGAAGACATTTTTAAATTTTTTTTTTTTTTTTAAATTTGTATTTTGTGGACCCAGTGGTAGACGCCTTTGAAATTAGATTAACCATCAAATTATAACACGTATTTGGCATAATCAAGAACACTCACAAATTGACTTCTGACTGCACTGCTGGTTAAGACTCACTCCTGCCAGATACATAGAAATCAAAGTCACAAGACTTGCTATAACTCCATGGGTGCTTCCAAGGCTCTCTTTCTCTGAGGACAAGACTGCCTAGGTACTGCTTAAGGAATTCTGAGTAGAAGCACTAGCCAAGGATTTGCTGAAGGTATAAGGCGATTAACTATTGCCAGGCATTTAAAGATTACTCCAGTGAACCCCTGTCTCTGGGGTTTGTGTGTCCCAGTATATTCAGAAAGAGTGCTTTTTTGTCTCCCTCTGTAAACTTACCTGTTACCAAGAGGTACAGAGGAAGAGTTTGGAAGCATTGATACATTTTCCACTTTCTCCCCTTTTCACTGAATCCAGTAAGGACAGAGCATATCTAGCTTGATTGCATTTCAAATGAACTGGTATTTCACCTTATTTCCTTTGTCACAGAAAGCCATTTATTATAAGAGCAGCAATTTGGCTCCCAGCTGCCATGAGATAACATGAGCAGCAGTAATCAGGTTCTCCCATGACATCCCACTCCCCTAGGTCAGAAGGGTATTTTCAGCCTTGCTTGTGTAGAAATATTACTGTGCTTCCCCTTGTGAAAGAGAGGGTGTTTCAAAGAGAGTTCATGATTTCTAGAGAAACTTCTTTGCTACTTGTGCTCCATATAGCCGCTGTCTGGAAAAACCCATGTGCAATAATTTCGTTGTGGGTTGACTTGTTGACTTCATGTCATTGGACACTGAGAGAACCAGTCAAGCTATTTTTAAAAGGAAATGTTGGCCAGTCCTGTCAACAACACCTGCAGGAACCAGGCGAGGAGTCCAAGGTTCTAAAAACTTAGGCTGAGGACAGAGGAGGCTAGATTTTCTGAGGGAAAATTTTACTTTGGAGAAAGACTACCTGTTCTCCTTTCTGTCTGCCTCCACTGCACATCTTTACCACCTGCTTTCCATTTATTCTAAGGGGGTGCATTAGGTTAAATTCTAGAGGCAGAAATACGGTTTTTGTGAGACTGTCACTTTCTACAGATACTGAAGTATTGGACAGTTCTGTAATAACTGGAAATACTTCAAAGTGTGTTTTGCACTAGCTTTAGAGAAATGAAACCACAGCCACTATCCACAATTTTTTTCGAGTTCACTGAGTAACTTTAATCTCATCCTAATAAAGCTGCTACAAAGAATAAGAATGGAAGAGAAAAAAGAACAGATACAAATGGAAGGTTTTCCTACAGTTGTTGTGGACTTTATTTATGATGGGTGTTTCCAGCAGAGGAAGCACCAAGTTTGTATTTAGGCTGGTGATCTGGGTGCCCTCTGTTTGTCACTTCTAAGCAATTAAGACATGAGCTATTCTGGCAGCTCTGCACTTGCAGTCACAGGCACTCACACCTAACAAACTCAGCTTTGTGTAGCCCAAACTGTGCTTTGCCCAGCCGGCAGTGTGCTGGAGAGAACAGCTGCTTAATGACAGACCTTAACCAGCCGTGCTCCCTGCTCCCGACACAACAGCTGAGGAAAGTATCAGACCTCAAATATTTTCTGCTCGACTGAAGATGGGCAAAGCCCTGGAACATAAGTAACAAGTCAGTGCTGGGCCACATGGGCAGATAAATGCTTCAAGAGTAAGCTAATGGGCAGCAGATAATTGCATGGTGCACTAAGCACATGTAAAGGTAGGGCTGTACTACGTGTTTGGGGACAGCTGGTCAAGCTCCAACTTCTGAAGTCAGGCACAGAAGCCCTGTTTGGTGGTTATGTGTATTTTTTGTAATCATGGTAGCTTTGACATGTACTTTATGGTTTGTTCAGGTTTTCTTGACATAGTGCAGTACTTAGGCTTCTTCCTAAGCCCAGTCATTGGACAAGTCAAGAATTTTATGTATTTGCTCAGCAGCTCCTTGCCACTCCTGTCTGCAGTGAGAGAGAGAACGTTTATTCAAGGTGGTTGAACAAAACCTGCAGACTTGCTTTGGTTTGCTTTAGCTTTTCATAATGTGCAAGAAATGTTCATTTAATAGCAGAGACTCAGTTGCTTTACATATTTTGCCTAGCTCCACTGAAAGCAGAGGGGTTGCAGTTCATGAGCTTACGCTTACTGCTGCTGGCTACTGATGAATTTGAACCACAGTAGGGGAGTGAAGGAGCAAGGAGCGGATAACAAAAGATAGCTCCACCTAATTCTCACACTTTGGACTTCTAAGTAATAAATTTGTACTTCTTCTTTACACCAAACCACAAAATATGTGTTTTCATGACTGTACTCCAATGAAGTAACCCACCTCTCCCAGCTGACTACCAGTTCTGGCAAAATCAGTAATTTGAAACAATAGCAGCAGTAGGGTAATCTCTAGAGCAGCCATGAAGTGGTAGGATAGTACATGTGGTTATAATAAAAGGTTTTGCTGTAGTATTGATGACCTTGAATTTGATTGTTAGCTTTCACACAGTTTGCTGGGTGTAATTATTGCATTCCTTAAAATCCACCTGGAAAGGGAATTGAGCGGATATGTCAATTGTTTGGCTTCCACATAGGAGGACATGGGGTCTGAATCACTAATTAAGAGTGGAAAGTGTCTAGAAATAGGAGAAATGAAACAATAAAAGTAAATTTTACTGATCTTGCCTCTAGGGTCCTTTCCAAAAGAGCCAAAATTGGAGACTCAATCACCTCACAATTCCTGAGAGAAAGAAATCATAATAGGGTACTGCAGCTTCAGTCTGCAGGAAGAAAAATACTTTGCCCTTTGCTTTGAGCAAATATTGGTAGTGTTCTTGTCTCCTGGTTCTTTAAGGACTTGAACCTGTGTGGTCTCTGCTCTGTGTGGTGCTTGACCTTCACTGCTCTAAGCTTGGTGCCCAGGAGTATACTTGGCATGGCTGAAATATAGGCAAGATTTCTGTGCAGTTAAAGTAGTTTAACAAGTTTTACTGAACCTGTGCAACTCATATTTTGCAGGTGCTTAGCCAAGTTTTGGTCTGGTTTAAAGGCATTTTTGATAGCTTCTGCCAAATTTTGGAAGTTTTCACCAAATGCTTTATGCATCAAGATTTTTTATAACTTGAAAAATTTAAGGAAAATATTTTTTAAAATCTACAAAGCCAGGGGCAAGCTTCATTAATTTCCTATATTCCTGCAGCTGGCAAAAGTACTTTTGCAGATATGTTGAAGTATTTGCTTGGATTTTTTTTCTCTATTTGAGTATTTCAGTATGTTTTTAAGGGTAAAAAATGGATTTACACTACATAGAGGATCTTGTAATTGTGAGTTTCAGGTGACCTTATGTGAAAAAATATGACTTAAGAAAGCTACTTGTCATGAAAACATGTGAAAGAAAGTGAGGAGAAGTGGTACTGAGTGATGAAACAAAAGATCTTTCAGGAATAGAAAGGTACACGTGGGAAGTGGAGTCAGGCTGATGCCAGCAAGTTTTAATGTGCCAGGGAGGCAGATGTGGATCTTCAGATGCCAGTTTTGGTGACATGTTAAAGTTCAAGGTGTGATTTGCCTCTCATGGTGGTTTTCTAGGGAGGGTGTGGGGTCTTCTCCACAACATCTCCCAGATTTTCAGCCTGGAGCAGCGCTCTAAGGTGACCCCCAGGGCCCCTTCCAACCTGAACCTGTCCATACACTTTGGAGCCTAGTGAGGTGTAATCATGGAGAAAGCAGCTCTCTCCATTTCAGGATGACAGAGCCACGAGCAGTGTTTCAGCAAAGCCTGAGTTAGTGCTAATAAAAGGGCAGTATGCCAGAATTGAGAGAGACTGACGGGTGCAGGACCTGTGTTGATTAGATTTGCCATGTGCATACGAACAAGTCTTATAGCAATCCTTTGCAGAGATTTAATTTATAAACATGAGGAAAAGTGATTTTATGAAATGTGCAACTGATAGTAAATCAGCTTACTCTTTACTCTGGGGGTATAATGTGCAGAAGAGAACAGAGCCTATTTCTGTGGGAAATGAAAAACAAAAGTAGGAGCATTGCTGTAGATACTTTATCTCTTGTGATTAAGGCAAATATTCTTCGTGTGTAAATACATATGATATGCATTTGTATCCTCCCCAGTGTTTTCTAGCACTTAAAAGTAATCAAAATGGAATTTGGCGAAGAAATGATAGCTATTCCACTGGGCATGCTGAAGACACAGGGAACCAACCTTCTCCTAGTTTTTTATGTCTCAATTCATGTGTCTATTTTATTTGTCTGTACTCATGGACTTAGAAATAGCTTTTGAGAGGAGAATGAGTCTTTGGCATGAGAAGATCTGAAGACAAATAATGTCAGCCCGGAGTTTGCCATGCTTATGTAACATAATCCCAAATGCTTCTCACCTTTGTGGATTAGCTCCGGGAAACCTGAACTAAAAGCTTGCACACTGCTTTGGGAGCAAAGCATTCCCTTGCATGTTTCACCTTAAATACATTTTGGACAATTGATTAGAATCAGTCAGAGGATACCAGGAAAGTCATAATGCAACGGAATATCTCTGACATTAATTTTGCTTTTGTCCTGTTCCCCTATAAGCACTGCTTCCTTAAAAAGGCCAGGAAAAGTTAAGGCTTATGGTCTCACCTCAGGAGTCATGTTTTTCTGCAGACATCAGTGGAAATGGCAGTGGTTTAGGTCTCCATCATACTGGTATTGGGCATCCCCGTTCCATAGACACTGCACAGGGTGTGTGTCCTGAAGGGCTTCCCACAGTCATGGCTCAGCTCTCTTGGCTTCAGGGTCAGTGTTTTCCACATCCCACGGGGAGGCAACCATCTGCAGCAGCTGATTCACCTCTCCAAGATTGCTTTCTGGAACTTTGTCAAGCGTAATTTGAAATGTGCCACCTTTTGGCTTCACTGAGTCTGATTTCTTTCCAGTGGCGCTGCACCACTATCTTCTGTAGTTTGTGTATTTTTCTCTGCCTCATTGTGCTGTAACCTGTTGTTCATGAACCTACACACAGGCAGTAGGTGCCCTAGGGCAGTGGGCCATAGCTGCTCCTCCAGCTCCCAGACATGTCCTCCTCTGCCTTAATTTTTGCAGCAGAAAGGATTTTCCTTTTGCACTGACATGACTTGCCACTGCTGCTCTGGTTATTCCTGCACCTCCTGGCTGTGCCTGTTTAAAAGTGCAGTTCCCAGCTGCACCCCAGGTCAAGTGAAAGCTGCAAGTGCTCTAGAACTATGTTATTTTGGATTTAGGGTATTTATTTAAACTTCTCCCAGGACACACAGCCTGGACATTGGATAGTGAGTGGCTAGTGTCAACAAGTAAAACTGAGATCCTGATCATGGTCACAGAGTAACAGGCATTTCTGTTAGAGTAAGAACATTGCAAAAATGTTCATTCTTGCTTTTCTTTGCTGCTCAGGAAGGTGAATGGGAAAAAACTTGCAATCAAAGGTATTCTAGTGCCCATTGCAACTGATGGAATTCTAGTTTTAATGGCTTGGTTTTTGTTTCACAGGGTATATGGCTTTCTTCTAGGCCATATTCTCATTACTTAAGCAGGCAGAGTAAATTGGATTGATGGGTTTTTTTGTGCACTAATTTTTTTTTAAAGATAAAATGTGACACTTGGCCTGCATTGTGAATTAGAAAGCAGCAAGCAACAGGAGAATCTCAGCTCTCATTTTCAGGTCAGTCCTAATGCTCTTCCAAGGACATCCTCTCCAGAGACAGGCCACACAACACAGAGATGTCGAGGTGTTCCTCTGTCAACACAGGTATTTTGTCTTTCTTCAGGTGGGGTTCAGAGCTCTCTTGCTGAGGACTGGATCATTTCTGTGGGTTGAACCAATGTCAGCACTCAGAGCATTGTGGGTGGGGGTGACTGGCTGTTATCCCACAGCCAGCTTTAGTAACAGAGCAGGGGGCAAGTGAAGGGTTTTAATAGTGGGCTAATAGGAATTGACCTCAGATGGCATTTCAGACATCTGACACATGAGCTACAACAGATGCTGACCCAAAATTAGAGATACTGAATTAGGATAAAAGCACTGCAGAATAAAACAAAACAAACATCAACTACCCAAAGAAAGACCCAAAATAATGAACACTCTTCAGTCATAATTTTCAAGATACAAGGTCTGACTCCCTCTACCCTTGCAGGGCTCTCTTCATACAGTATATTTCTTGAGCCCAAATAAATGTGTGTGTGTGTGTGTTAATTTTCCCCAGTTTTCTCTCAATTCTCTACCTCTGTCCATGGAAGTCCTACACCGACCTGTGTCAGACCACTACTTGTTTATCTCAAATTGTCCATGGGGGCTCCTGTGTTTATGAGAAACCCATCCAGAAGCAGGGATGCAGCTGCAGTAGCTCTCAGGTAGCACCTACACAGTGGCCCCATTAAGCCATGCTTTCAGAGCATCAGATCTGTCGGGTGTCCTTCTGGCAGCACAGTTCCTGCGGTGGCGACAGCGGGAGGCAGAACAGCCAGAGCCAGCTGGTACATTGGATGCTGAAGGTTTCAAAGTGACAGGATTTAGTAAATGAAAACTCCACCAAGAGTCATCAAGAGAGAGATTATTTGACACAGGAGATAAACTGTCCCCTACATCATCCTGCTCTTTAACTGGACACTTTGGTTCTCTTCCATTTTCTTAGGGAATACTAGGTAGGAAGAAAGATATGTGCAGGGAAGGGTAACACATTACGAATGTTTGCTGAACCAAATATACATTTGGCCAAGATACTGCCAAATTGAGCAGGTTTTTGATGTCACCTGTAAGTAGATAACTAGCCTGAACAGACTTGAAAACATCTCAGGCAGAATCCCAGTTTCAAACAAGCCGCAAGAACATGCCAGCTTCCAGTAGGTCACATTCTGCTTTTCTGGGATAAGCAAAATTGAGCATTGACAAGAATTACATTTCTTGGATTTTACTTGCTCCTGTTTAAAACACATGCACTGGGGTCAAGTATTGACTGCACAGTCAGTAGTTAACTTCAAGTGAAGTAGAAAATGTGCCTGTCTAGTTAGATACAGGCCAGTGAAATGTAGGTAGTATGTCGGTAATAAAACAGTTCTAAAAGCGGAAGAAAACTTCTGCAATAGATGTTGCTTTCTTGGTGGATTTTAAATTTTTTTTTTTACTTCTAAACCAATACAAAGTAAAATATCAGTCATCCAGTAGTCTCTGGGAAGGGAGGATCATGGTCAAATGGTCAAACTCTATTGAGCCAGCTTAAGAGACAGCCTTTGAATTTTTGGCAACAGAGGTGTGTAGCCCTAGATTGGAACCAAACCTTTTCTGCCAGCATTAGTGAATAGTGCTAAAAGTTCATGCAAAATAGGACAAGTTAGACCTTTGACATTTTTCTCACAACTGTTGCTTTTCAAATCACTGCCTTTGCATGCAAAGGTTTGTTGGATTCATCCATTATGCATTTATTAGAAATTTGATAGAGGTCTCATATGTTCCTTCTAAGAGGCTGAAGCCAGCCAGCTGCAGTACCCAATTGTAAAGATGTGGTTGCTGGCTTGCAATGTTCAGTGTATTTGATATTCCTCTGACTTGAATCTTTTGGATGGGAATTTAAAAGTGCTAGTCCTCTCTGATTTTTGTGAACGTTAAAGACAGCACACAATTACTCATAAGAAAAGGTTCAAAGGGTTGTTAGCAGGTCCTCTAGTAAAGATTTCATCTTTCCAGTGATAACAAATGTATTATAGAAGACATTGCATAGAAGGAACTGTATATCTTGGTGCCTGCGTTTTTGAGAAGTATTTTAGGAATATGACTTATTTCAGCTAACCTGTCCATGTGTCTACCAGATTCTGCTCTGCCTGGAAGTGTTCTGTAGGATTTTTTCTGTTTTTTCTAAAGGAAGGGTCAGCAATATCTGTGGCTTTGTTTTAATCACATTTGATGAATTGCACTTTACTGTGACATTTTCACCTACTGCTGTATTAGGCTAGTGGTTCACTAAGAACTCAGGAGAAGGTGATGCCACCAACAGTCTGTCTTCCAGCATCTGGTGTTCCTGGCTATCCCATCAAAAATGTGTGAATAAGCCAGTTCAAAATTGGATGACATCTGAAATACATAGGATCAAGCTAACATGCTGTGCTAAATATTGTCATTAATATTATTGCTACCTAGTTCTGTGTGACTTCACCAACAAGCTACACAAATCTTTGCAGAGGTATGCTTTCTTGTGATACAGATGCTACTGATGAACTTTCATTATTGATTTCTGTTCACAAAAAGCGTACAAAATAGAGTCAGATTAAAAAATGGAAACCTTGCCCTGGTTTATATTGCCTTCCTTTATGAAAGATTTAATTGGAAATCTAACAGGAAATTAGACTGGAAGATTACCAACTGCATGGCTGGCATGCTATGAAAGATCAAGTGTCTGTGCCTTTTATATTGCACACAAAAGCAGCTTTATCAGTTATCTGGGATTTCTTGTGAATTTTAGGATATCAAATATGACATCAGCAGCTTCAGCAACAAAAAGATTTGGAAATACATGAGGTAGAAAATCTATGCAAATTTTCATAAGGATTTTGAGAGTTGAGGATGAAGAGTCTTTTACATTGTCATCTTAAAGTGAAAAAAGAAAAGGCTACAGAAGTTAGCCATCCCTAAACCCAGCCCTATTGACTGTTAATTTCCTAAGGATCTTTCCAAAGAAGCATTTAGAAGGATTACTTTTTCAGGGCTAGCCTTTGGAGTATTTCATCATGTCAGCCACACGTTCCACAGGAGTAAAAACTAATGGCAACATATCTCTCACAAAAGTCCCTTTTGGATTTTGCCAGTTTACCTTACCTGGTACACAGGGTGTCTCCAGGGAAGATTACTCAGAAGTTATCTACTTGGCTGTCATTTGTTCATTCAAAAGAGAAAACCAGAGAGGGAGAGAAAGAGGAGTGTTCAAGTCTTTCTGTCTGTCCTACTTAGATGGAAAATCTTAGTTACCCCAGGGCCAAAGTCATATGGAGCTGTTTTCACTGGCATGAGGTCTGTGCTAGGCAAAGATTTCTCTCTCTGCAGAGGGATCGTAGTGCCATGCCTCTTGACAAAATGTTATTTCTTAAAGCCATGTTTATCCCATGACCTTGTCAGAGGTGGATTACCATCCTCCACAGACTCTGGTATTCTCTAGTTGTACAAAGCAGGAAGGAAGCACTTGTGCTTGTGAAACTGCTGGAAATAATTCAGCTGTTTGCATGTGATGAGAAGTTTTTAAACTAGCCTGCCTGACACTGGTTAGCTGTTTCTCTTTAAATTGATGCTGCCAGAAATATTTCAGTCTTGACAGAAGAACAGAGAGGGGGGAGAGTCATGATCAAGGAACCTTTTCTTTGGCATAATTTAAGGCCATTTGTCTAATATTGGCAACAGCATTTGGGAGATTCAGCATCTTTTCAGCAAGTTTAAATTAGAAGATTGTAACCCTGTATACACCTTGATACTGATTACTTCACCATCACAAGTATCATCACAAAAGACAACTACACTTGACTATTCATTTCAGAGGCTATAGTCTTCCACAAGTTGTTTCAATGCAGTTTTGTGCACACACTAGTGCTTTGGGCATCAGCAGATTTAATAAAATTTGAACTTACATCAATGTAATATATGGAATTATCTATATCCCAGGAAAAGTTACACATAGCAGCTGCAGCTATTCCACATCTAACACATGGTGTTTTCAGGAAGGAGCAAACTGGAACAAGACAGATGAAAACATTAGCCTCAGGCATTCAGGTCAGAGCACATTAAAACAGAGAGATTTGGCAGATATCAAGGGTGGGAAAGTTGGTATTTTCTACAGCTTTTTGCTATGTTGACAGTGCAGCTTTATTTTCAAAAATTAAGAATGTTTTATAGAAAGAGTGATAAAAACAGGAAAAATGCTCATTTCTACTTCAGGGATGCAGGTTTGTTTCAAGTCAATGGGAATTCTTGCTTGTATGATCTCTGGAAGGGAAAATAAAGTCAAACAACTGCAACAAAAAGACTATGCTTACATTTGCAATGGAAGGACTTCACCACAATTACCTGATGATACTCTACCTGGTTTGCTCAAGATAAAGTGGTATTAGAACTGCTAATATATATAAGTGGATAGAGTGAGGTTTGGGTGGTGGCTTGGCGAGATGTTCCTGGTTGGCTTCATTGCCATGGCCCTGTCAGCAAACATCAGCTGTAACCCACAGGAACTAAATACTTGTTAAAACAAATCATATTTCATCCTTCATGCTTTTTGAATTTAATATTGTTTTAACAGTTTGCTGCGTGTACCAGATGATTGATGCTGTCACACAGCAGATAAAATTTATCATTCTGTCATTTTTATTCAATACTTTAGAGGCATTTTGGTTCAAGCTGGAATCTGAAGGAATGTTACACATCTTTTATATAGTTCACCTTAGTTATAAAAATAATCCATCTAATTCTCAGTGATTCATTGGCAGACATTTCCTAAACACAGACTAGAATTAATTCGTAAGTTAGTTGTTGTACCTGAATATGTCTTGAAAGACATGGGCTGTATTTCTTTTTAAATTTCTTACAAGGAGATATAAATGAATATGGTATCAAACACAAACACACAAATTCATATATACACAAATATATATATGTCAACTACATGAAAGAAGGTCAGTTATGTTTAATCACATGCATGTTTGGCCTCATTTCATAATGAAAGTCATGGACTAATATCAGCTATTCACAACAATTACATGGGATGTTGTGAGAAGCTTGTTACACGGAAAAAGCTTTTTAGCTCCTCAACTTTGAGCATATGTCAGAGCTTTTACCTGTAAAGATGACCTGCAAGGACTGTGCTCTGTTGAAATCATGGCTGAAACCTCTAAGCAGTATTTCAGTGATTTTGTATTATCCATGACTTTTAGCAGGTCATAAAATTACTTTAAAAAGGAAAGAGACTGACTTCTGGTATAGCAGGAGTTCCATTATATACTTCAGAAATAGATACCTTATCTTCAAGTCTACTTGACTTGAATTTAGTCTATATTAAATTATTTTGCCTGTGTCACAAGTCACAAGTTACTGCTGCTGAATCCCGAGAAATAAAGTCCAGCTTGGGGTGAAGAAAATAACAGCTAAACTTGCTTGTTCCTTCAGAAACCAGACACAGGAGATTATGTGTGGTACCCTTCCACATGCGCTACATTATTTGCTCTTTTTGTGTTTCAACAGGCCTTGAATAGGGGCATCGCTGCTGTCAAGGAAGATGCTGTGGAAATGTTGGCCAGCTATGGGCTGGCATACTCCCTGATGAAGTTCTTCACGGGTCCAATGAGTGACTTCAAAAATGTAGGTCTGGTGTTTGTGAACAGCAAGAGAGACAGGACCAAAGCAGTTTTGTGCATGGTTGTGGCTGGCGCTGTAGCTGCTGTATTTCATACCTTAATAGGTAAGGTCACTTCACGTCTAGTTAATATGACTTTTAATTTGCTTCCCTCAGCCACTCTTCAAACTGCTTAAGCTGTGGGCTTAATATTTCATTTGTAAGTACAACAGGAGATGCAAAAGAGATGAGATCTCTTGGGCTGGTATCATGCCCATCTACACAATTCTTACTGCTTTTTAGATGGGTTGTTCAGGAGCAGATTCCATGCACAGGACTCTCCTGCCTGGAAGAAAAACATGCTGCTGATCTCTTTCAGTCAGGTGTGTGAGCAAAACTTTGGTGAGGTTGACAGGTTGCCTGAAGCTAATAGCTCAGTGATACTGTTTTAGGTAGTGATGATCAGCTAGCAGTATCTGCTGGGTTGATGTGGCAGGACTTCAAGGTGTGCTTGGTAGGGCTGTTTGTCAGTTCTTGGTGGCATTGTTGGTGTACTCCCTCTGTAACTATTCCTTTGCTACCTATCTCACTGTACAAAACTCTCAGCAGGTAGGTGCCAGCATCCTCATTAAAATATCTGATAGTACTCTCTACTGCTGCTAGTCATCATCCACTTCTGTTGAATAATTAATCTGTGAGGAAGAGGTTACTAAGAGCAATTTATACCAAACTGAGACCAACTCCCTGAGTGTACTCTGAAACAAAGAAAATACACAAGCAGACACAAACTGAACATTAAAAGTAAGGCAGCCACAGGATTTGCCAGTTTTTGAGAGCCTGAAAAAATGGGATATCAACTCAAGCATCAGCCACAGCAATAAAAGCCATTTAACTTGGAAGACTTTTAACTTCGTCCTCTCCAAGGACTGCAGTGGATTCTCTGCACCTTCTGGCTCATTCTACAGAGCTGAAACCTCTGGACCTCAGCAACGAGGAACAGGAGATGCTGGAGGAAGAAGCAGAAAGTGCACTACATTGAGCAGGTAAAATCCTAAAAAGCTGAGAATTGTAAGGGGTGGGAGGGAGGAGGTAATGTGGCAGCCCATAGAGGCACATGTTGGTTCACAGGCAGTGGCATTGAATTGCATCACCACCATTAGGGGGTCATTCCATCACAGAAAAATGGGAAATGCAAGTGTAATGGCAATATCCTGTATTGCTGTGAAACCTCAGAGTGGCCTGGAAGTGAGGCAGCATTCATTATCAGGCTGTTAATATCTCAAGAGCTACATGTGCTGCAGTTGATCATATAGCATAGAATAGAATAGAATAGAATAGAATAGAATAGAATAGGTCTATTTCAGTTCCTGTCTGAGTAGGTATAAGATCCATCTGGTAAATACAAATGCCCCCTGCTCTTATCCTTTAACAGGCTGCCAGCTATATTCACCAGCTTTATGTGCCTCCCAAACACTACAGTTTGTTTTCACCATCATATCTCTTATTCCACCACTGGTTCGCAAGCCCTGTGCTATTTAGCTTTGCTCCATGTTATGGTCATAAAAACTGCTTACAGTAATGGCTCACTAGCCAGGGCAACTCTGTGTCAGGAGTTAGCTGTTGCTAATTTTGTAAGCTGAATCCATGCATTCAAGTTAATTTAATTCACTGATACTGATTGGTCACTTCCTAAATATGTTTACATTTGAGGCTGCTTTATTGAGTCACTGTTATAAACTTTGGGCCATTTGTACATTTGGCTCTCATATTTCTTTGCCTGGAATGTTTCTTCAGACCCCAGAGCTGCTCTTCTAGTTGCTCACTTGCTTTCCGGCCAGTCCTGGTCAAAGTTTCTGCCTTTGCCAGCTGGATAGAAAGTTATTTTCTAGTCATCCAGTATTTTATTTTAAGCAAGGATAGATTTTAAGAAAGTTTAAAGTATAACTATCAGATTTCCAGGTGAAAGACATAACCGGATTTTCCATGTGTGACTTCTTATTGAAAGGAGGTGTTTGGAACAACGGTTGGAAAACCTGTCAGCTAAATTTCTTGCCTTTGCTTGGAAGTAGAGCCCTGCTGAGTTCAGAACCTCTGAAATGCCCTCTGCAGATATTAGGAAAAAAAGGAGGCTGTGCTTACCATGCTTTATTAAAGTCCTGAATTAAGGGGCTGGCTGCACACAATCTTTCAGCTTTTTATGGTGACAGGCTGCAAAATATTTTTTGGTATTTTAACTTGTCTATGCCTGAAAATATGCAAAGGCCACAGCAGAGACTGGCAGAGCGCCTGAGGGAATTGAGTTAGTCAGATTCTAGCACCAATTGCCTGGGTGATGCTGCCAAATTCTATGTTCCAAGTTTTCTTTGAACCTGTTTCAAGTCCTGATTATTCTGCTCTGACCCACAGATGCACAGCCTGCCGAGCAGGAAGAAGAGAAGGAGTCCAGTGACAGGCAGCCTCCTAGGACCTGCAAGTATGCCCCAGCAGCTGCAAGCTTATCACAGGCTATCTACAGGAGACACAAATACAGGTTACTGATGCTTGGTGGATGAAAAAGAGAAACAAATAACACTTAGGGGACTGACTTTTTTCCACATGCCGTAAATATAGGGCTAAGGAAGATGACATGTCTGTGTGCCGTGGACTGTCAAAGCCCAGGAAGAAACAGAAAACAAAAAGCCCAAGGAAATAAGGAGTACCAAAACTCAAAAGGAAGAAAACAAGTGGTGGTAGAAACACGGTGACCACAACGAATCACCACATTTCCAACTGTGATAGAGACTATTTGCAGTCTACACACGCAGCTCCTCACAAACAGCTGCCTCTACTCATGGAAAATATCAAACCAGACCGTTTCACCCACCTGACTCATGCTTCATTGCTTCAGCACCAGCTCCCCACTGTTGCTTCCCCACTGGGGCTCACACAATCCTCTGTGCCAGTGACTGGCTGAGCTAAACGACTTGAAGTCACAATTGCAAGCTCTGGGTCCCTAAGTCCTCACCCAACCACATCCTTATGAAGGTCTGCAAAGTCCTCACCAGCAGCTCCTATAGCTCCCCTGTAGAGGTAGCAGTAACAACTGAGAACCAAGTTGGCCAAAGGGATTCAAAACCATATTCTCATCCCACTCACAATGCTCCTGTAAACCTTGTTGGTACAGTATTCCTGGATTTGCTCTTTCAGGTGTGATCTGGAAATAGAATATAGTATTCTGCCTTCCTTCCCTTGGGCTACTTCGAGGGCAGCTACTGCCACCAGTTAGTTTCTTGGTGGGAAGTTCACTATGGAGACAGGGTCTAAAGTGCCTTGTTATTTCAGAGATTGGCTTTTTGGTGGCTGTAAGAAAAGGGATTCAAGATGCTAAGCCTGTCTGTGCATATTTTTGACATGTTACTAAATTGCCAGCTTGACAGAGGAGAAAAGTAATTTATATAACATTATGCTAACATAATGCATTTCTTAGTGTTGCTGGTAAGCCCTCCATACTAAACGAGTCCTTTTAACATCAGTGTTATGAAGGGCATGCACATTTTATTTGGCAATGAACAGCTTTGTTCAACTTTTCACTAGTTTACTGAGAAATAGTATACTGAGAAAGTTTATTTCCTGTTGAACAGCTCCCAGTAGTTCTGGAAATGATAAGGCAGCAGTTACTTTGAGAAAAGATCCTCTTTGCTTTTTACTACACCTGGTTAAAAATGACATGATGGGTCATTGTCATCACCAGGAGAAAAAGGTTGGAGCTTTAGTAACCGGTAAACTTCAGTGTAGGTTACCTTCAGCAGTCTGTAGCAGATTGGAGGCACAGGACATGTGAGTGATTTGTTTCATGCCCATTTATTCCTGTCAGGCTGCTGCACGTGGGCCGTGGATTGCACAGGGGAAAACTTCAGCAGTTCCTAGCGACTCCACTGATACTTTTGAACTTCCCACATGCATGATCACTGCATGTACATTAAAAGTCTCCATAAGAGGTGACACATAGGTGTAATCCCGCCAATTCCAGTGTAACACTACTGGAATTTTCCAGAGACTAGGAGTTACAGAGTGGGTTATGACAAGCTGAGGTATTATTTTTTTTTAGCCAGTCTTATTCTGACAAGACCACTGGACTGGAGTATACTAAACATTTTGCCGTGGAAAAAACTGACAGCACAGGAACAGAAATCAGAATATAATTCAGGCTTGCTGCTTTCTTCCTCCCCCCCCAAATAAAAATAAAATTTTATTCATTAAAAATTTGTCCTTCTGCAGCATCTTCACATGGTCATTGCTAAAGCAGTGACATGCTTCCCTGGCTGCCCCGACCCTTTTCCCACAACAGGGGCAGTTTCTTCTCATCAAGGTACTCAGGACAAAGGAAGGAACCTCCTGACCAAAGCATTTTTGGATAGCAGTGATTGGGTTTCAGTTAAAACAGGCTAATTTTGAGACTTGTGAAATGTTGGCTTATATGAAGATATTTCAGATACCAAAATTCATTGATAGATTTGGGAAAATCAACTAATGCAATTTTGGAACTAGAGCTGAGCACAGAAAAACACGATTGCAGTAATCAGTCTGCATTGAGATGCTCCTAAGCTGTTTTGGTTTTTTTAAATTCATGTATTGCTATAAGCAAATTAAAAATATCACACAGCCTTCAACACTCTGGTCATCTGAGCTTTCACAAGGCGAAACCAGAGGCTTTCTCTTCTGTTTTAAATTCAGGCTAACCAAAGACGTGAAGAAATTTATATACCCTGTGGCACCTCCAAATGAAGATTTGCTATTATTTTTTCACATTTGTATTTTCCTATCTTCCCAAATCACTTAGCTGAACAAATCATCTCAGTGCATTAAGCATGGTTCTAATAACACCAAGGTTGTGGGTTTGATCCCTGTACAGGCCATTCAGTTAAGAGTTGGACTTGATGGTCCTTGTGTGTCTGTTTCAACTCAGAATATTCTGTGACTGAGAAACTCTGATCAGCATCAGTTTTGGCCATGTGAACCATCACTCTGACAAGCAGCAGAATAGATTTGTTACGTCTCAAGTCTCCAAGTTAACTTTTAAAACTGGCAGTAAAGTATGTAAATGGAATGTGTCTAGAAAGACCACACTTTAACCCAAAATCATGCTTTGGTTTTTTTGGGGTTTTTGGTTTGGTTTTTTTTTTCTGGTAAAGCTCATTTTGACATATGTAGCTCCGTGTCTGGAAGTAAACAGCATCACTTCCTCTGAGAGTTTTTCCTTTATGATTTAAGTATGACATGCTCAGTAGCAGTCAGCTCCAAATAACTACAGTACAGCTATTTGTCTGAGACTGCTGGCATCATCAGGAGTGTGTTGTTTTAAGAATGTCTGAAGTTTGTGTGGTAGTAATTGGCTTGATAGAGAAATTGGTGTAGGGACCAGGAGATCCAATTAGGTGTACAGTTTTCAGTGTCATTTCTTGACCTTCTGGGTCTCAACTGGAAAAATCAAAAGCAAGAATTCCTGCTTAACTTCTGTAGCAAAACTGATCCTAAGACACAGCAAAACAAATGAGGTATTAGAGGAGAGCAAACAGGCAGCTTGTCTTGGACTTGGACTTCTCTGTTTTAGTTGAAATGATGCAAGAAGTGGGAAGTGCCATCTGCTTTAGATTCGTGTAATAGTCTCTGGCTCTGTTGTCTGTGTTATTAATTTTGTACCATTCGTCATAATAAGTTTGTAAGGTTGGCCAAGGTTAAGTTCTAATTGCATCAGCAATTGCTTGATTCACAGCTCAGTGGCACATGCCTGTATGTTTGTCAGTGAATCTCAGCTTGCTGAGTCCTTCTTTGTGAGGCTGGAAACATTAATGGATATCAGCAAAAGCGATTGTGTGCTTTCACTGACATGTGAAATAGTTTACTATTTTGAAAATAAAGTTTTAAGTTTAACCATTATGAATTTAAGACCAAAACCACATTAAAAAGTGCAGTTAAACTTTTTTTTGATGGTGGGAGAAAAAAAATCTCTGAAGCTTACAGAGCTCAGTGCTGATATCCCTAAAAATCTTAAAAATTTGGTGCTATGGGTTGTAATGGTATAAGTCCCTTGAGAGTGCCCTGCCAATAAACTACGACCCTTTTCTTAGAAGTGAGAGTAGTTCAGCTTCTCTCCCTCAGATTCTCTGAGTTTTTCTCTGATAGTAAACTTTAAGTAAAAAAAAAAATAAAAAAAAATAAAACCTCACTGGCCTTTAGAGGCAAAAAAGTTACTTATTACTCACATTCTAAACACTTTAAAGTCTCATTTAAAGCAGGTGAAGGGCAGGGAGAGCAGGGGAGGGTGACGTGTGTAGTGTTCTGTGCTTCTAGCACTGTGCTGCTGGAGGTGGCCCCTTCCCAGGAGCAGGATCCTCAGCACCTGGACTATGATTCTCAGTCCCTACGTGCAGGATAAGGTGGCGTGCTTCCTGCAGCAGTTTTTAAGTTTTTGTGCAAAAGTGTAAAGCACACTCAATGGAACCTAAAGAAAGCTCAACGAATCCAACCTTCACAAGTGGCTTGCCTCACAGAGCTTCCAGACTTCTCTCCTTCACTGAAATAAGTTGATTCAGAAACATCCATGTAGTGCCCTGCCATAAAAGCAGCTTTCCACAGGAACTTAGCATGCAAAAATCCCTTCATAGCAGAGAGTTTTCAAAACACTGAGTGAAGATTGGCACATGGCTATTCATGCAAAACTATAAAGAGGATGTACCTAATGTTTCACTGAACTGCAACAAGCACCTGAAGAGTTAAGGGACGAAACTGCCTTCTCTAAACTGAAGAAAGGTTGGAGTCCTGCTTTAAAATTCTTCCCCAACCCTGTTCAAAAGGAAACAAGGCTGGGAGTGCCTCAGTAAGATGGCTAAGCAACTTGGGATTTATTGAGTGAATTTGGAGACTGTGAGTCTAACACAGTTCAGGTGAAAGACATATAGATAGGGACCAGCATAGGGAAAGGGGGAGTTTTTAACATTTTTAGCATGTTTGGGCAGTCCTGGTTATCTGGAATGAGGCTCATGCTTGTTCACAGTGCTGTCATACCACCTGCTTTTATTTTACTATCTTGTTTACACTGTCTTGTTTGGACTCAAATAGTCTTTTCAGTTCTGTTAATCATTTAGCTGCTGTATCTCTAAGCCATCACAAAACAATGATAACTTAAACTCCTCTTTACTTGTTTCCAAATACTGTTTATGAGTTACGAGAGACAGTTTTAGGCTAAGAAGGTTGAATTTGATGACTAATGTTAGCATTTGTCAATCCAGTTATGAGACCTGCATGCATGAAGAGGACCTCTGTCCTGAAATACCCTATATGAAGATGTGTACAAAGATAATAGAGTTGTTGTAAGTGGAAAATTAGATAGATGTTCACATTTGAAATAGTTGACTTAGAAAATACACAAGTAGGAGAGAACTGAAGTAAGGCTCCCCAGGGACAAATAATTGTGCCATTACTTGCCTTGGGAGATCGGCCTTACAGCCTAATCATTCTTTTAACAGCTATTGCAAGTGTATAGAGGAAATCAAGTAATGATGTGCAGGTCTAGAACATAGTTTATAAAAGGTTAAAACTGTTTTTGATTATTTAACTCTGCATATTATATTTGTCTCCATAGTTCAGACTCCAGTCACAGCCTTTGTTATTCCTGGTTATTGGGAGGACTCCGGGGTTCTTAAACCAGCCGGATAACATGGATACTAACAGAACTGTAAGCAGTTCTGTAGAGAGCTATGTGGTGACTCCCCACGTCTGTGCTGTCTTCAACCCAACGCTTTGGGAAGAGAGACCTGGAAAGAGAGTGTTTTCCAACACTAAAAGTTGCCTTGGGTTGAAACAAGACAGTGAAGTAACATACTGGCGATCAGAAGTGGGAACACCCTGATTTCCAGAGGTGCCCTTTTCTGACTTGTGGCTCCTGAGGTGCTGGCTCTAGATAAGGAAACTAAGGCAGGTCAAGGCTGCCTAGGGACTGCACAGCAAAGCACACAGTGTCCTGACAGGTCCTGGCAGAGGTAGTCATTAGGCAGAGTAAGGGAGAGGCATAATGAGTGTGATTTGTTGCATGCCATCACAAATCACAGTATCCTTTTGCAGCTTTGGGCCGGTTTACAGGTAATGTCATGAGAATGCAGTGATAATAGATGGTTTCAGCATTTATAAGGCACTATATCCCATGAAGTACACAATACCTGGTGAAAACAGCTTTTCTAACAAAGAGCCTTGATTTAATGAAGGAGCAGTAGATTTTCTGGAGTACCAGTGTGTTCATTTAGCAAACAGATGTGGCACTTACTATACCCATCTCCCAATCCAGCCATTTGTTATCATTCCTCTGCCAAAGGTTACTTTAAAAAGAACCATGAGAGCACTTCTTAGTTGTAAACAGCAGCTGGTAAGGCTGCAATATCCGAAGCCCTTGCAGCTGTTTGCTAAATGGATGTGTGTCTGAACTCCAAGGCATCACAGTCTTTCAGGTACTTCTGAATACCTCACCCAAGAGTCCATATGTAACCTTTGTTTTTCATTCTTATTCTTGTTTCTCCACAGCATATAGTGATCTGGGGTATTACATTATTAATAAGCTGCACCATGTGGATGAATCAGTGGGAAGTAAAACTCGGAGGGCCTTCCTTTATCTTGCTGCCTTCCCTTTTATGGATGCCATGGTGAGTGCCTGATTCAGAACTGAAATTTGATGTCAATGTTATGGTTTTTGTGACCCTAATTCACAAACTTTGTTACCTGATGGGAAACTGAAGTATGCAGAAGTAAGATGTGTCCTTTGCAAGCACTAACTCTGGATACACCTAGGCTCATCTCCTGCTACATGGAGAAAGCATTTGGGAGGACTTTAAACATCCAGAGATCATGACAGATGTCCAAAACCTCAGCTGCCTTGTTAGAGTCACAGTATGTGCATGTTGGAAAGCACTGGTCATCTTGTGATGAGCTGCACTGGTTGTCTGTATGTGACCTCGTTCTGATTTGTAGTGAAAGATTTGGATTTGCCATGTATTCCCAGATCACAAGGAATAAACTCAATATTTTCTCAAAGCAAATTTGTCAAAAAGATGATTCTTACCATCAGTTTTCGTAAGCACAGCTAAGTCCAGTATATCTCAAATGCTTGGGCGAGAGAGCCACACATGGGGTGAGCTGCTGCTTCCCAGATTCTCACTGCTTGTGGCCTACACAAGATGAAAATGTGGCAACTCTCTTTAACACCTTTACCTCTGTGTAAAACTGCCAAAGGATAACCTTCTCATGGCAATGCCTCCGCCACCTTCTCACCACTTTTGCTGCTTGAAACAGTCACTTTACAGTTGTGTACGATAAAAACGTTGGATCATTAAGTTTTCTTTTCCAGACAGGACTCGGTATAACTCAGTGGGCCAATGAATATTACACTTCAGAGCTGCATCTAGCTAGTGAATGATTATTAGATTATTTTATTATGATAATTTATTAGATTATTTATTATGATAATTCATCCTATGCACCATCTGATTTACAAAGGGCTTATTTCTTACAAGATGTGCTCAGAAATTTCTATACAGTCTGTAAATTTATTCCAGTTTTCCCTGCCAGCCTAGCAATGAGAAACTCAATGCAACAGTGCTTTCTCTGCATTAATGGCTTAATGTTTGCCCAGGTTGACACCAGGTACTGCTGGTAGAAAAGAGCTTTGTGGGTTGATTGTGTACAATATAACAACCAGAAAACAGCATTCTTGGACCTGAAATCATTCACAATATCATAATCACTTTCCAAACTTTTCTCTGGCTTTTTTCAGGCATGGACCCATGCTGGGATTCTGCTGAAACACAAGTACAGTTTCCTGGTGGGATGTGCCTCCATCTCAGATGTCATAGCTCAGGTAAAATCTCCTCATAGAAGTCACTTTTGCCATTGTGTTAGGGACCAGATGGTTTCCTAAACAGGAACTCTCTTGTACAGGGAATCTCTGTGCCTTCTCCCTCTTCCATGAGCAAGACACCAGAGGAAGTAATCTTGTGTGCTGCCCTCTGACTGTTTCTTCATCGTGTGAAGGCTATTTGCTGACAGTTGTGGTTTAGAACAGTCTCACTTGACTGGATCAAGTCAGTTCCCAGAACTGTTTCGCTATGGTCATGTCCTCAAGCACTTCCACAGCCCTGTTTCATAATGGCTGAGAAACAAGTTTTGTATAGATATGTGTACATTTAGGAAAAAGAAAGGTCAGGCAAAGAGACTACTGGCTGCTACCAATCCTGAGGCTGAGAGAGTGCTTTGAAAGAGATCTTTCTCTCTCTGTGCATTCTCCCCAGCACTTTGCACAGTTCCAGTGAAATCCTGAGTTGGAAGTGAAGGCTTGATTCTCCAGCTGACCTGTCAGTTTTGCACATGGTGTCTAATCCTGGGAAATGCAGTGTAAGCCACCTTCTGAGTACTTGTTACTGTTCCAAAAGGTGAAGCCTCAGAAGTGCACCAGAAGGGGTCTCCCCTGGGTGATGCAGAGAAGACCAAATATTTTTTGAACTTTCAAAAGGGAGGTGTTAACTGTCCTGTTGCTTTGTATTAGGCACACTGAAAAAACGACATTCATACACACTGATGATGGCCAGTGTTGTAGCATTTAATAACCAATACACAGCCCTCTTTTGAAAACATATAAAAATATTAGGAAATTAAGAGTCCCAGCACCCGTAAACAGTTGCTGTACTTACTGCCCCCTTACCAGCTGAATGGTGTAATGACTGGATAAGAAAGAGAATAAAGCAGTATAACATCAAAGGAAATATGAAGTCAGTGGCACTCAGATCAATTTTCCATAGCATTTTCCTGCCACTAAACATAAGGAAACCATAAACCAGGTTGACCCATTCAGTCAGTTGCTACTCTGTATTTGTCAGGTCTGCCCCACTACAGTACTGCACTAAATCCCCAGAGATAATACCAATTACTGTAAATTACCTAAATCCTCAGGGTCTGCTCGTGTTCTGATGTGACCTACAAAGTTTCGTGACCCTGGGTGCACGCCGGGTCATGCGCAGCTAAATACAGAAACAAATTCTTATTTTTGGCCGTGCCCTTTCCACAGCACGTGGTGAGTGGGGTGCCAGGGTTGTGAAGAATAAGACACCTGTCACCTTCTCTCACCAGAATACTACACAGAGCAAGAGCAAATCCAGAACACAAAAAGTTGTGGCTGTCATACCCCAGAACTCTACAACTACATCTGTGCTCTACACGGGGAATAGGGGCACAGGCAGTAGCCAGTTTTCCTTGGATAGCTTCATGTGCACACTCGTTATGATTGACATCACTTCTGTTTACTGAAAAGCAATGTTTTTGTAGGTTTCAAAAGAGGAGTTTTGCAAACCTTCATAAGCACTGTGGCCTGCCTAAGGAACATTTGCAGAGCGTGGTTTTTCTTAACTACTTCTACAGCTCTAGCAATGAAGGAGAGAACCTGCACCTGAACAATGTGTATTGTATTTGTTGTAACTCACTTGAATGCCAGCATGTCCTGGCAGGGTTTTCTTGGGTCTGCTCTTCACAGCACCAAGCACAGTTGGCTTTCCAGTTGTGCCCCCCATCCAGAGTCATTTGGAATTTAACAGGCATGTGATGCGCTGTGTACTTAACAAAAAGAGTAATATCATAATAATCAATTCCTTTACATTTTATGGATTGAGCATTTAGTCTTAAGAGGCTGAATTATGAGCTGTTCATTAGCCCAAAAGTTTCCATTTAATTTACATTAATATGGCACTCAGCTGAAGAGCAAATAATGAAATAGTGAAATTTCACTTGAAAAAGTTGAAAATTAGGTTGACAGAAGACTTCCTGCTCCTAAATGTTGAAGTGAATACTTTAAAACATCTGGGTTTTTAATTGCCATTACCGTCCCCCTGCCAAAAAAAAAAAAAAAACAGTAGGGCTTGGAAACTGACCCTAGAAGCATGTCTCCAGCCTCAGTGTGTATCAGAATAGCACATTCTCCTGGGAAGGGTGACACTCAGCCACGTGCTTGCTGCCAGACCTTGCCAGTCTTTCATGCCAGCCTTCTCCTATTTATGGGTTCTAGTCTGACGCCTGCCCAACCTTCAAGTCCCATTTCACAGAGTATGAATTTAACTCTTGTTCTTCTCGTGGGTATGACAAATACTGGGGGGTCCTGACTAAAGTTTCTAGGCTTGAAGTCAGATAGATGCTGGAGCCATGCAAGTTGTTGTTTCAGATGGACTTAGTAGGAATCAGACAGGATATGTGTTGGCCCTGGAGAAACTCACAGACAAATTGTTAATCATCTGTTTGGTTGCTCTGCAGGTTGTTTTTGTAGCCATTTTGCTTCACAGTCACTTGGAGTGCAGGGAGCCTCTCTTGATCCCAATCTTGTCCTTATACATGGGAGCACTTGTGCGATGTACCACACTCTGCCTCGGATACTACAGGAACATACATGATGTTATTCCTGACAGAAGTGGGCCTGAAATGGGGGTATGTCTTCATATTTGTGTTTTTTCAAACTCAATAATTTTGAACTTGGGGGTTTTTTGTGTTATAATACTGCATTAAACCACTGTGCATGAAGGGCCTTCTCTCTGTCCTGCAGGAAAAAACATTTTCACTTAAAGAGGCATGGTAGAAATTATTCCAGCAACAGCACATGTGAGACAATGCCTCCCATGGTATGGGTGTGTCTACTGAGGACCTCTGTACTGAGCTGTAAGACAGCACAGCATGAACTAAGTGAACACCTTAGTTCATATTAGTTCATATGAAAGAAGATATCAAAATTTCTCCTTTTCTTCAAATGTCATATTGTTTTTCATGTAGCTTTGTCTGGTAGTCAGAACAAATTATGCAGATAGATACCTTATGCATTATTTATCGAGATCCATGACACATCTTCTTTAGAATCAGTATTGCTAACATGACTGAAAATATTTTAGGCTGCTCACATTGAAAATTCTTGAAATGAATGTACCAAACTGACAATGGGTGGGAAAAGCAGAATACCTTTCTCCATGCTTGTGGTCCTGTGCTGCATGGTTTTTTTTTTTCCAAACAGACTTCATTTTTTTACCCTGTGTTGCAGGGAGAAGCTACAATAAGGAAAATGCTGAGCTTCTGGTGGCCTTTAGCATTAATTTTGGCAACTCAGCGAATAAGTAGGCCCATTGTCAACCTTTTTGTCTCCCGGGACCTGGGTGGCAGTTCTGCAGCCACAGAGGTAAGAAAGTCAGTGCTCTCCATTACTGCAAATGATACATGGTGTTACCTTTGTGCCTCTCTTCTCGGCCAAGCTGACAAGAAAAAATTGTCTTAAGTATATTTCTGTTTAGTGCTCTTTTTATGCTTGAAGAGAGGATTGCTTGGACTCTCACCATGAGCTCTTCTGCCTGGTCTAGTGGGACCTCACCCTCAACAAGACTAGTAGAACTTTTTCACTGAACATTGCTTGCATCCCAGATTTTCATGCTCTACACATAGGTACATATAATCTGGAGCATTCAGATCCCAGAGATTTGAGAACAGTCATCAGTAGTCCCATGTTCTGCTCTTTCCTGTCATGTATAACTTATGGCTGTGCAAACTGTGAAACTACTGTTAGCAGTAGTGCATCATACAAAACACTGTAGAGACATAGAAAAGCACATATAAAAAAAAAAATCTGTCTCCTGGTTGGGATAGGAAATGCACCGTTTCTCTTGAGGAATTTCAGATTACTCCAGTAAGTCTCCTACAGCTGTTGGGAGACAGATTTCTGATTGTAATGCAGAGCCTTCACCAATGCTCATCACGAGCTGACCCATTCTGTTAAGAAATCTGGGGGACTTCTGCTGCCAGTTTCATGCGAGGACGCCTAGATGCATGTACTTACAGGATAAGCAAAGCTGTAAGATACTAAATGAAAAGAAAAACTCAAAGAACTGCTGCTAATTTGTCATACGTGATACTGTGTATTTCACTCACTCAGGAGGTGCCAGAGACTGTGAATAAACAGCTGTGAAAAGAGAACTTAGGAAATGTAACACTTTTACATGTGTGATTCAGGCATCAGTCTATGTGTTGACCGTGGTCTCCATACAAGGGGAGCCAGAGGTTAGCAAAGACCAGTTTTGCATTTCTTGGTGACTTTTGATTTCAGATGCATCACATTTCATGGCTAGCCCATTCCATTTTGTTGCTACTAGTATGACTGCAAATGTCACAGCTGGTGATTTGCTGGCAGGTTTACATTAACAGTAATGGTCACATTCCAACTTTCTCTGATTTCTGAAATAATTGCCTCTGAAAGGGGAGGTGCTGGCAATACAGATAACATCAGTGTCTGGAGCATCAGTCTCCCCAGGAGTTTTACAGGTCTCCTATTCAGTAAGAGCAGCAGCTTTCAGTGTGGGCAGGAGTCCCTGTGAAGGACTAGGCTGTAAAATGTTCATGAGGACCACAGTTCCACTTGCACTGTCCAGCTCCCACTGCTTTTTTTTGGACTGCCAACACAGTTATGGTGATTTGGCTTCCTTCTGGTGCTGGCTTTCATAGGGGCCTTTTTTACCTGTCAAATACAGGTGCTAGACATTTAGGAAAGTTTTCATGCATATATGTTGGAATCATACCAATTGAGGAAAAATACTGGAAAAAAAAATCTCTGCTAAAACCTTCAATACTTCACATACAAACATACAAAATGTGGTAATGAAATACTTTTTCCTTTAACAGGTACTGTGTCATTGCAGTCCTTTTGGACTTCATGATTAAAATAAGCAAAATATCTTTTATATTCCTTACTTGATTTAACCTAGTTAGGTTTCATACAGATGGAAATTCTGCTGAAAATACAATAATGGGAGGGTGTGCAATTAAAAGGGGTACTATCTTAAAATTCCAATTTGTTTTATTTGAACCAATTACTTTTTCAAGGTACATTAAACATTATTAAAGCTATTATTAGCAGGGAAGGATCTATGCTAGTCTCTTCCTCTGTGTGGATATCACTACATTCCCCACTCTTTTAAAACAGCACAGGGAACAAATTAGCTTGCTGCAGATCTTTTAACCAAGCAAAGAGACCAGTTATATCTATAATGGGAAAGTGGACTCAGATAATCAAGAAAATGTATATTGAAAGTTTAGGCGTGAAACACAGACAGCAGTAGTTAAAAAAGGTCTTTCTTAATGCTACCATTGCATTGTAAAATTAATCAGAATTTAGGTGAATCGTAACACATCTGAACCTACAGACAAAAGGCACCCAAGCACTTTGATTTCTAGAGTTAAGAGAGTCAGGCAGTTCTCAGATCCATACTTCAGCTCTGAGGACTAGAAAACTTGGAGTGACAGCAGACTTACAAGCAGCCACAGGAAGAGCTCCAAAACACTCTTCCTATATGAAAGACATGAAGTACATGTGTTGGGACTTCTTCTTCAGCAGTCAGAAACATCACCAAAATCTTTCATACTTTAATATGTGGGGGAGCTTATGTCTTTGATAAACCTCTTGGACTGTACTTGTGAGAGTTTAAAAGGGCCTAGTGTTAAAATTTCAGGCAGTGAATTGTTTCTTATGATAAAAATGTTCATCTGGAATTATTTTTGTCTGGGGTTCATTAATGAGCATCAAAGTGGGGAGAGGTAGATTTTTTTGTCTTGTAACTGCCTCCTGCCCCCAAGCAGTCAGATTGGTGTCCAAACTCAGTCAGCCACTGAGGTCCACTGATTTGTAGTCTGTCTGTCTTACTTAAAGCTGTTTTACTTATGAATAGCCAAGTAAAATGTATATTAATTGAAATTATGCAATATGATCCGAAACTACTGTGAGCTGCAAGCCATTCTGCTGCTCAGGTATCTGTAGGTAAAATAACTCAGGAGCAATATGGGAGGAAGGTGCTGGGCTGGCTGAGGGGTGCACCACAGCTCAAGTTAACTATTATCTCAGAGTATCAGAGCGATGGTGAAATGACCAAGCTGACTTAGGATACTTCATGGCACAGAAAAAATTCATAAGCTTAAAATGCCAGGCCAAATGACAGCCATTTTGACAGTCTTCCTGAAAGAAAAAGCTTCCAGTCTCTTGTCTGGTTTTGCATTGTGTCAAGGTCAATGTAGTGATACTGGTGGGCAGTAGCACCCTATGTAAGTGTTTGCAGATTTGAAGTTCATGTTTCTCTGTCTCTATTCGTAGGCAGTGGCGATTTTGACAGCTACATATCCTGTGGGACACATGCCCTATGGCTGGCTGACAGAGATCAGAGCAGTATACCCTGCTTTTGACAAGGTGAGTGTCCCTGTTAGGGCTGTCATAAATACCTCTTGTGGGGTTTTGCATGTGTGGTCCTCCTAGTTCTCTCTGTTTGTTGTTCCACTGATAGGTTTTCTTAAAATCTGATTAAAATTAATTGGCTTTTGGTGGCTTCAAGCTGTTGTCTGATTTATGATTTTAACCTTAGCTCTGTGTTACAAGGTAATAAGCTGCCTTTTGAATAGATACGTGCTGTATTTTTAAGGATTAAAAGAAGTCCTCACTATGAGGTAGCTACTTAGGTAATGAAGTGATTTCTCACAAAGTGTCATCACTGAATGAGCAAGCTCACGTCTGTGCTCCAGATTTTGTGGTATCTCTCAATTTGGTTTTATATATTTAGCAAAGGGTGTTTCATAGACTGACACTAACACAGATAACATGCACTCTTTTAGTAGTACTGACTTAGCTGACCAAGGCTATGAAGATTTTTGTTGGTAAATCATGTAATTATGTAAGAATGCAAGGACTGTTCCTGTAACTGAGCACAGAGCGAAAATTAATTTTGTTTAGTCTCTTTTTTTGCTCTGATTTATAACTGGTACTCACTAGTCCATATGTTATGCAAAGAACAGTCCTGTCCTGTGACTCTAGAATTCAAATGCCAGATCCTCTCCTTCCCTTTATTTATTAGTAACTGAACTTTCTGATTCCAAATGCTCCTGAGAAATATGTTTGTTTTCTCTGGAGTGTATTTAACTGGAGCAAGCCCTGTTTAATATCATCCACCATATTTCCAAGGAGAATTTAAAAACAACACAAAGTCAAATCAGTCATAACCTCCTAACCCGCCTGTGTACAACTAAATTGACCTGTCAGATAAAATACCACATGCAGGCTTTTCTCGGAGGCCATGCTACTGAAAAGGAACTGCAGATGCAAACCCAATGAACTGCAAGATAAAAATAGTTTGGGACAGGAAACTCAGGGGCTGCTAAACTCACTTGATCCGAGCCACAATCAAATGCACTATTACCAAGCAATAGTAACAGCAATTAAGACTCCTAAATTCAGGTCTCATTTAGCTGGTGAAAGATATGCTGACAACTGCAGTGGTGACAGGATTAGACCATGATTTGTCCTCTTGTTTATTTCAGTTAAAAGGCTTCTTACAGGGCTCTTGTGGAACAATGTGAGGAAGAAAATGCTAGGTTAAGGCACAGATGGATACAGTTTATCTAACTGCTGGAAAAGTACTAATGGGAATTTTAATTCCATGTTTGAAGAGCAATTTGTAATAAAATGTACAGAATGAGGTAGCAGCAGTATAAAGGGTCTCTCATCCTGGCAACCATATGTGTAAATGCCTTCACTGTACTTTTCAGACAATAAATACCAAACCTGAAACCCACAGTGGGTTTTTTTAGGTTGCTGTGAGAATTGCTTTCCCTCAGTCATGCATCACCTTGTGTCACTGTGCCTTTCAAAAGCTTTGTTTCTTTAAGCTAAGTCTTTCTCAAAAGAGTCCAGATAGAAATACTTTTTATTTCTGGACCCTGTAAGGTGTCCATTGTGATTTTCAGAAGCCAGAAGAGTGTGTTTGCATGCAAACTCCCATTTTCTTTTGTCAGTTATTCAGGAAGCTGGCAGTGCTGATAGCCATCAGAAGCACACTGACTGATGGGATCTGAGATGCCCCTCTTCAGTGGCTCTATTGGAGAAGTCAGATTCTTGTCTTCACAGGGAAATCATCACCTCTCTTCACATTTGTGAGAGAGATGCAGGGTCCTACTTCAGTCTTACGAGACTTTATGTCCAAAGCAACCTCATGGCCTAGCAGTTACATTCAGGTTAAGGGTTGCTACTGACATTCTGGAAGAGAGGAGGCATATGTTAATTCTGTGCTCTGTATGCTGTTTGATATGGTGATAATGCCATTGCTCTCAATGGACCCTGCCCCCCTGATTCAGAGTAACACCAGTTGTGAGATTTGTGAATGCTATTTATCTGATGACTAGATGGGAATGGATAGTCTTTTTGCTCCAGAATCTCCATAGTGTTTTGTTCTGAGAACTGAACAGCGTGTAAGAGTTATGAACAAAGAGTATGTGGTCAAGAGTTGGAGCAAAGGGTGGAGTATGGCAAGGGCAGGGATAGCAGCAGTGAGGTAAGCACAAATGAGAAAGCTTTTTCTTATCAGCCCTTTTGGATGGCTTCATTTGGGTGTGCTTTATTTCCTCTTTGTTATTTTAGGCTTGTTAGAAAGTTGAGCCATGCAGCAAAAAGTTCATTTAAACACTGGTGAGTGATGTAAGCAAGGCCTATCCTCACATCTGTAAAAACTAACAGTAGCAAAGTATTTCTTCAGAAACCCAATTAATAGTAATAGATGCATGAAAAACCATTTACAGAGAGTTTTCATAACCTGTTCCCAGAAAGGTCAGACAGAGTGGCTTCCTGCTTTAAGGTCTGGGCTGCCTACATCTTCAAGCACCCAAACTTCCAAGTAGGTATTTAGGCAGGAGCGTGGAGCCATCTAGGTGCAATTGCTGCACTGATCAGAGCAAAGCCTTAAACTGTAAAATTCCATCAAGCACTTGAATGTGTGTGGAATGATGTACTCTTCCCAGTGCTCCGGTCCCAAGATGTGTCTGCGATAGTTCTGTTTCTCCTATGAGTAACTCCAGTAAAGGAGGCTGACTGTGTGACAGGTACTGCTCTTCTACCCAAGCTACATCACGGGTGTATAAATGTACATGATGGTACAGGTTTTATCAGCAGGTGCACAGACTTGTGTATCTCAAACAGTCCCAGAGTAAATGCAATAGATGACCTAACAGCCTCTTGCTTAAGGGCTCCTAATGGTACCCCGCTTTGATATCCCATCCTCTCCTTTCACAGACCATTTAGTTTGGTTTTATGTGCTCCCCAAGGGCAATTTTAAATCTTCAGCTTCATTTGCTGTATTAGACATTTGGAAGTAGGCTTTTGTTGTTTTAAATAAAACTTCGCTGCCATGTGAGTACAGAGCCCATGTTCAAGGTGGAACATCCAATAGTCCTAATTATGTTCTGTTCATTAAACTGCATTAATGGAGCCAGCTGTTCCAGAAGCTTTGTTTATATTACCTACTTGTCTAATTGGATCAGTAAGGATGCTTGCATTGGTGATTTGGTACCAATCTGTGGTAAAACAAAATAAAATCCTGTTTTTCCTGTGAAAACATCCTACAAATTTTAAGGTTAAAAAAAATTATGTGGTGTTTTTTTAGAAGGAACTACCAACCTTTTTCAAAGCTGAATTTGTTAAATAGGACTTATTCCTTAGAAAAGTAGGGAGATTGCTCAGCCCTCAGTGACCATAGCAGCAGCTGCTGTTAGTTTAAGCAGAAAATGGTCTGTAGTGGTACAAAGTACTCAGAAAGCTCCAGGTTATAAAGCAAACAAGCAAAGTCAGACAGGGGCAGGCATAGACAGTCAGGTCCAGCACATGACCCTGGTGTCGGCAGCTCCCGCTTGTCTGGAGCCAGGCTAATTCTCCCTATCTCTTTCTCCCGCCCTAGAATAACCCCAGCAATAAACTGGTGAACACCAACAGCACTGTCACAGCGACACACATCAAGAAGTTCACTTTTGTTTGCATGGCGCTGTCCTTAACGGTAAGAAACCTTTGTTCAACTCAGTGGTTTTCATCTCAACCAGAAAATTGTCTCCTCTACCTAATGCTAAAAGCACTAGCAGTTCAAGAAAGGTGAGTTGTCTTGTCTTGTGAAGCTCTGTTGCTTTTATCTGGAGAAGGGACTGTGATCATAGTATTGGAGTACCAAGAAAATCAGCTGTCATTAACTCAGGCTCGATATCTAAAAGGCTGGAGTTACTTCGCTTTATTTTCACTACTCTTCATTTCAAATCAGCCTCCCATGCAAAAAGATATCAGGGATCTGCTTTTCTTTTCATCTCTTTTTGTTTCTTTTTTTTAAATGAACAAAACTTCAGGTAACCAGTGTCAGGAAGACAAAAGAATGCATTTGTGTCACGTGCAGTGGGAAGGCAGCCTGTTCCTGAGCATCCTTCACTTACTGCGAGTGGTGGGAAAGGCAATAGCTGTTCCCTGCTGCCTCTCCTGGCACTGGGTTTTCATGTGGGGGTACTTTGATGCACATTTGTTCTGTCTGCTCTCAAAATTAACTAAAAAGAGCAATATCGGAGATGGTGCTGACACTGACTAAAGGGTCTCAAGCTGTGTCCATGCTGGGAAGCATTGCATGGGGATGACATTCAGGGAGAAATATTGCTGAGCCTGCCGTGTTTCAAAATTACCAATTTGCACACATAAATACAGTGCATTTTCCCCAAAAACACCATTTCTGCAAAGTTTTTTAGCAACAAACAGGCAGTGGAAGAAAACTGCTGCAGCTGGTGGGGATCACAGCATTTGATGAAGCAGATGACCAGGGTCAATCCAACCTCTGTTTCTGTATAGGATGGATTTATATTAGTGCTTGGGGCCATGATATTGTCCCTCCACAGTACCTGCACTAGCAGGAAAAAGGAAAAGGAGAACCTAGAAAAAAGGTTCTTCACAGAAGAAGTCCTTCATCATGCTAGAAAAGTACTTGGGAAATGTGGCACTTGTTTTAGCATACAATGCACAAAGTCCTACAATTGAATCTACTCATACCCCAGACAGGTTTGCTGTTTACCCTCAGCATTGTATACTTTCCATGGGTTAACTGGCTGCTTTGGAGCTCTCCTCTCCCTACATTCACAAATTTATTGTTGAGTATGGGAGTGCTGACCGAATTTCTGTCTCCCTTTCATTGTACTGTAGAACATTTATGACTGAGTTGCAGATGGCTTATGCATGAAGAGAAACTAATTTATGTCAAAGGAAAGTTACAGTACACAAGCCAGAAGTATTTGTAACCATCCCCACCCCCTTGCCACAACCTGGGAATGTGGGATACAGAACTCTGTGTTATTTCACAGTTGACAATGAAGCAGCTCAATCCATCCATAGCTGAATTACATTTCTTCTGCTCTTTTTTTCCTATGCTTTTTCCCTAAACAGCTACAACTGGCCACCATCAAAGACAGAATTGTATGAGCCAATGTGGCTCAAATTTCCTTAAGCTTGACCTCTTCTCATGTGGCTTAGAGACCAACAGCTCTTGCTCTAACTTGTATTTCCTACAGCATGAAACGGAGACAGACATATGCCTGCACTGAATTGGCCACTGTCTGTCTGGAGACTTTCCACAGCTCTCCCATTATCTACCATTACACACCTTGAGGTTTTCTCTTGTGTCCTGTGCCAGGCCAAAGTTAAGTTCTCTACAGCTGGAGCCTCCCTTGAATCTGTCGGTTGTTACAGACCCGTGAATGGGAAAGATTTCCTTGTTATAAATTGTTCTGAGAATACTATTTCAATCTCAGAGTTTTCTCTGAACTGACTGTATTCTTAATTCCCCATGGTATTTATCAGGTTACTCTGGTTCTGATAGATAATGGGATTTTCACATTACCATCACTATCCTCTGCAGAGTAATTTTTAACTATCGCAATAGGCTTTTGTTTTGTGACTTTCTGGGATTTTGCATCCGAAAGTTCTCCATTTTACTTTCAAGGGCAGCTCTTTCATGAGATCATCATGAGAGATTTGCCCACACTGAAATTCCAGAAACACTTTTGAGGTCCATAGCTTTTCCTGTCCCGTTTCTATTTTTACCTGCTAGTGACAGATTCTTAGGATTGCTTGTCAACAGACAGAGCAGAAAAATAGACACGAGCTCTAAAGATTCAGCTGGATTCAAAGGCTTGAGCCTGCAAATGCTTCAGCACACAAACTCAGCAGATGACTCCTGTTGATGTGTGCCACAGGCTTTAAGGAACTAGACTTTAAATTTGCCTCTGTTTTGGCCAGGTGAGCTCCCATGGCCATTGGTGATAGCCGTGTTTTTATTCAGGGCTCTACTTCAACAAAGGGCAGTCAGACTAGTGGCGTCACCATTGGTAACATCTTGTTCTTTCAGGTCAGAGGGAAAGTGAGAAAGAGGCTCCCAGGGTAAGACAAAGCAAATCAAGTGCTCTAGACATGTCATGTGAATGCATTTTCCAGTGGATGATCTATAGAAGGATTCCAGAAGATGTAAAGATAAAGGCAGTCCATTAACCACTCGAAAAAATAACAGTGAAGCTTTAAGTACAAGCAGGAGCCATGCAGGGAAGTACCTTCCCAATGTAAAACCCTGGGAAGCTTTCAATCATTGAAGATGTACTATTTCAATAGAATTGGGAGAAAAATGTCCTACCTCCTTCCACAGACCAGCCATGCCTGCACAAGAAGTACTGCAGTCCTAGTACTGCAACAGAAACACCTTTTCACTGTTGTTGGTAGTGATAGTATTAGGTCAGAGTAGAAAAAAAGGCATAGTTTTGTTAAGAAACATAACTTTATGGTTTGTTTAAATCTTCATGGGATCTGAAAGGCTACACTTGAGCCTTTCCAGGCTAACTGTGCAGCATGCACATGTGTTCTGTCAAGTATGATCATAAGTACTGCCTCATGGCTTTTAAGCATCAGGTGGGTGTTACAGCTGCTTCTTCAAAAAATGGGAATTAGTTGTATTGCTTAGTGAAAAACAAGCTGTTTTCTTTAAAAGCTGTAAGTAGAAGCCATTAAACTGATATGTAAGGCAGCTGTGATTAGTCATATTGATGTGGTTTTTGTTGTGAGTAAGTGGGGATTCCTTCCAAAGCCATGTTTTGTGACTGTGCAACTGAATGTAAAACACATATAGCAGAGGGAAGGGACTCAGCTTTAGAAATTTGCCTGTACAAATAAGGGACCATTCTGATTTTAAAAAATAAGTCATGCTTGGTAATTTACATGCACTTTAAAGGGTATGCATGGTGTTGTTTGCCATTATCTGTTAGTTCACTGCCATTAGGCACTTCTTTCCATATGTAAGTAGAGATACTGCTCCAAATGCCAGTGCTGCTGCCATTGCAGATCAGGCTGTTGAAGAACTAAACATTTTGGTTCAATGCCTGATTAGATGGCCCTGCAGATCAGCCCTGAGGTGGCTGCACAGTTGTAAACTAAGTGAAGACACAGACACATGAGAGAAAAGTGGTGCATTTGTAGCACATATCCCTCTGGTTGTGGGATGTGTCAGCCTGAGCACACTGCATAAATCCCAAAATAATTTGTCTGGGTGCTAATTTACTGCATTTCTCCATTGCAGCAAAGGTTTGCTCTGTCAGGAGAGAACTCCCTTACACATGAGCTGTGAGTAGAGGGGCAGGCTCTGCGAGGAGCAAGCTATGCAAGGAAACCCTGACATACCCAGCAGGGATAATAGCAAATAGGCTGTGCTTTAGCAAGGGGTTTTTTTAGAACAGTGGTAGTGTCTCTGAGCTTGGACACCACAGTGCAGAATTCAGGAATTTTTCCAAGGCAGCCTGTGACAGGGCACAGATACTGCAAAATTACTTTTCTCTCTCTGTCTCTCTCTCTCTTTCTATTTTTTTTTTTTTTAATTCTCTCTCCATTTCTCACCTGAGCTCTTACTTAACTCTGTGTGATGACACAGAAGTTGCAGTCAGTTAAGGCCCTTTTCCCTGGCTAATGTTAGCTGCTGGCAGCCATGTGATTAGTGTTTGGTCATCTGCCTCTGAACTGCAAGGCTTTGCAGGCTGAGTTCACATTAGTTGGTAATGCCTGCTATATAAAAGTAATAGAGGCCTCCTTTGTGAGGGCTCAGGCTGCTTTGCTGCACCCGCTGCAGCCTCGTCTGTGTGGTCAGAGCCGTGCCCTCACTCACGCACGTCTGTGTGCAAGCCCTGCACACCCTGAGCTGAGAGGCGGCCATCGATTGTGAAGGCAGCGCCAGGGAAAGTGGGACAGTCAGCTCTCTGAGGGGACTGGAAACAGCAGCATCTGTTCATGTCTCAGAGTCATGCTGGAAGGCAAGTGATGTCTTAGTTAACGTGAGGTCTGAGCACCCTCGTTTAAGTAGATGCCACTAGGGTAAAAGCATGGCCAGCTCAGTGTGGCTGGCACCAGGTCACTGCATGAGGAACATGCAGGATGCTGGTCAGAGAAAGCAGCTTCTCAGAGAGCCCTGGGAAAGCTCCCTAGCTCACCATCACTGAAAATGACCCTGAATAGTCTGTACTTATGTGTTCATTTATTGTTCATTGCCAGGGAAGGAGCAGTCAGTTCTTACAGCAGTAGTTTAAGACCTGTGTAATTTGGTTCAGCTTTGTCTTCCAGCAGCCTCAGCTGGGACAGACCACAGTGCTTTTGGGATACAGTTCCAAACACCAGCTCCTGTTGCTACATGGTTCATGTTAGCTGAAGTGTCAGCAAGACATGTGGCCAGTTATTGTCATATTCTCTAGTGTTCTATGTGTTACAACAGGTTTTCCCTTCCCAATAAGACAGGCTCAAGGTGCCAGGGTGACATGCTATGTGCACCACACCATGTTCATCCATCTGTCACCAAGCTAATGTACAGCAGGAGAGCTGCACAGTACTTCTAAGTTTTAGCATGTGTTCTATTAGAAACAGCATAAAGCTCTTTCCAGCTATTTAAAAGGAATTTCAGTGCTGCTTTGCTTTTTTTTTTAATGAACACATGGTTGTAGACAATTGGAGAAGGTAGGAGTTTTCACAAATAAACAGACTGATTAAGGGGAGAAGCTAATTGTATGGAGTACTGTCTTATATTTAATTAGTAAACACTGCTTAAGAAACAAAATCCAGATGTTCAGTTTTGCCCTGTGATTTTTCATTCCTTCCTGTTCCAAAAGACTAAAAGATAGAGGGGAGAGAAAGTGTTCACATTTACACATTTATGTGTGTGGGATTCATGCAAGACTTATAAATTTCATATTTACTCGTTACAAACAAACTAGTAAAAACTTTAAATCTTAAAAAAAAAAAAAAGAAAAATAACATTGCCATGAAGTTTCAATGAAAGTGAAGGAAGTTAAGCTGAACAGATTGATGTGCATTGTGTTGTGGTAACCAAACTCAAATTCCAGGTCACCTGCATTAGATTTAAATCTCAGTAAAAGTTTAGATGTAATGTACTTAGGAGCAGACAGCTGGTCAGTTAAATGGCTTTTATGCTTAACCCTGAGAGTTAAGTGTGTGTGTGTCAATACATGTCAAAACGTCACCTACTTTTCAATCAGGTTTGGTTTATGGACTAATGATAACTTTAAAATATTTCTAATACTAGCAAAATTATTTTCTATTTTATTTGTTAGGTAATCTCTTATATTCTATAAATAAAATGCTACTTTTTTAAAAATAGTGTAGTGTTTAGATTCATAACTCGTTCTTTTGACAGAGGATAAAAAGTACTGATTTCTAAGGACTCCTGCTGATGAGCATCTGTAGTTTGAGGAGTTACTATTGGCAAGTGTTTTTCTTTCATTGCTGGTAGTTATCAGTCCCTCAGGAAGAGCAGCACACAGACATTTTTTCAGCTCCTCAATGATTATACCTTGTAGCACAGCAGGAAAAACTACCATCACTTGGCAGTTATATTCGTCTCATAGATTAATGTATAATGTATGCATCTGACAAGCAGATAATCATATTCAGTGTCATGCTAGGTGAGGGAGTTTCTGTTACATTATAACCACCAGAAAGTTTAAGCTGCAGCATTTAACATGTTTGCTTGTGTATCTTTTATTTCCCTCCAACCATGGGCAAAAAAGAGGGACAGATGCTGGGAACCATAGATTTGCAAGATTCAATAGGGAGACCCCATCTCAGTCTGGAAACATCAGGGTGAGGTCCAGAGTCACAGGGTTTCTCTTGCTGGATCCTTGTGATGGGATCAGTTTCAGCCTGAACAGGGGAGGAGGAAAGTCTTTGTTCCATTTGACGATAGTTTACTGCAAGCCATCCCATCATTTTCCTAATTCTCAGTCGTCATCTGCTTGGTTATGTTCTATATTAATCATCAAGAACCTAGGAGATAAGAAGAAAACCCTGACCAAGAACGAGGAAGCCAGTGTAACAGGGAAAATTCCCTATATGAAAAACTGAGAAGCACAGAAGACAAGACTCAGGAGCTGCTGCTTCCTACTTCATTCTGTAAGAGCAAGAGTCAGTGGAAAAGAAGCAGCTGTGTTTCATTCAGGCTGAAAAGGACAACTCGAGATGCCTTAGCTTTTGCTCTCTGCTTTGGATTTGGTTATGCCAGACTAGGAACTGCAAAGTGGGTACTGGCTGCTGACTCTCCTGTCCAGTTGATCAGCAAGGCTCCACCAGCCAGTGAAATGTATCACTGGCTGATAAAATTGGAGTCAGAATGAGTAAAGACAGAATATTCATACCAACTCAATATATTATTGCAATAGCATTGCCTTATTGACTTATTCCCTGATGCTGTGCAAACACTCTGTACTCAATAGTTGTTTAATTTCCAGCTGAACTCAGCAAATCATATTTCCCAGCCTTCAGCCTAGCAGCTGATTTTTCCCATGAGGGACACCAAAGACTGTACAGTTTTCATAGGCCCATTTGCTCTCAAATATTCAGTCCATAGTGTCATAAATATACCATTTCATATCCCTTTCTGCACTTAGAAATAAGTTCATTTTCCACATGATAAACTATCCTGTGTAAAGCTCTTACATACATAAGAGCTATTTATTTGATGTTTTCAACTATGCTGTCTGCGAAATAATGAGACATAAAGCAACTCTTGACAGAAGTTAAAGAAGTTAGAGAGAAGTTAAAGAATTTGTTGTATCTCTGCAACAAGACTGACTGCTGGCCTATTAGGCACTCAGGATAATATGAATTAGGTTTGCATGTTGAAAAATTCCAAGGCACATGTTCCCATTTCACTGAAATCTTTTGAAGGCAGAAGAGGGGTGTCCATAGCATGAAATAAGTGCATGGCAGGTGGCTGCAGTGCACAGCTCTCACTGTCAGGAGTCCCATGGCATTTAGCCACCGTGAATGCACTTCCTGAGCTGCAATAGCTAGAGAGGTATCACGCCCTCCGCTTTCTTTCCAGCTTTGGAGATTATGTACCTGGAAGGCCAAGAGACAGAAAATTGCATTCAAGGCCTGAACTGAGATTCATTTTTAGATGCCTTAGGTGGCTTCACTGTAGCTAGAGGGTGTGCAAAGGAGTATTTTAAAATAGGATTTGCCACAAGTAGTGCATATGAACATGTTTTCGCAAAAATGTGGATAGTGTTTTTCTCCTGTCCTAAAGAAAATAAGGTCAGTTACTACTACTACTGTGAAATCAGCATTAGACTGTCAGGTAGCAAGAAAATGTAGAAATACTTGAATTTATCTACTCACCTTCATGCATTTGCGCAAACAAGGACGAAGGGTTGTGTGTGCTTATTTGACCCCATCTCAGTCTGGCAACATCAGGGTGAGGTCCAGAGTCACAGGGTTTCTCTTGCTGGATCCCTGTGATGGGATCAGTTTCAGCCTGAAGAGGGGAGGAGGAAAGTCTTTGTTCCATTTGACGACAGTTTACTGCAAGCCATCCCATCATTTTCCTAATTTTCAGTCGTCATCTGCTTGGTTATGTTCTATATTAATCATCAAGAACCTAGGAGATAAGAAGAAAACCCTGACCAAGCCTAGAGAGGAGCAAAGTGATTTGCAATTCTGACCCATGCAAGAAACTGTTAGGGCTTTTACTCCATTATTCATCTTCCACTGATACTTACAAGGCCTTTAGCCAAGTATCTGCTGCCTCATCCCCATGCTTTCAAGTGATCCAGATGCTGGAAAAGGGAACAAGAAAAAATAAAAAAATAACTGTTCCTGTTTCCTTGTGACTGATGCCATAGGTTTCCTCAGTGTGTTGAGAGGGTTGCTAGCAGAAAAAAAATCACCCAGTAACTAGCTGCAATAGCTATAAACATTCCAGGCTGCTAATACTGGTTCTTAGTTCATAAGCTGAAATCTGAACAAAGTGGGGATCTCTGAGATCCTTAATTTAGGCATCCTTTTCTGTGCTTTGCATGCAATGCTGAAACTTCTCCATTTGCCCATCTCAGCTCTTACGGAGATGACAGATAGCAGGCATTCTGAAGATGGCCCTTTGAAAACAAACAAACAAAGGACCGAACTCTGAATTCGGAGCAGGGACGGTACTGGAGGGGTGTGTGGTGAAATACGAACATATTTAATGCTAAGGAGAGCCATTTGTGCATTGATGGTGCAGAAGAGCAGCTGAACAAGTAGGTAAAAATGAACTGACACTCACAAAGCCTCATTTTTTCACAAATTTTTGACTCATGATCTAGGGAATAGCATCATGGTCTGAAAAGGAGGAGCCATACATTTAAGTTCCTTTGCATTTCAGATACTGAACATCTTTCCTGCAAATGGGGAATGCAATATGACATACAGTTAGAAACCTCATTAATCTGTTCTGGCTTGAGGATTTGGCTACTCTAACATTTCTGCCTTACTAGAAGAAACAGCTGTGCCACACCATGAAAAACAGGATCATGATGATTTCTTTCAATGTGAACAAGGAAATCTGTGAATTTTTCAGTGTTCATGTGCTCAAGCTAAAACATCGCACAGACTAAGTTGCTCTGTAGAAATCACAAATTTTAATTCTGGAGCAGAAAGGTAATATGACTTCTGATGGCAATAATGCTTTTCAGTTTTTGAAGTGTTTGTGTTTTAACAAACATGGCCTGGGACTGTGTTTTGTGTTACAGTGTTTGGTGTTATAGTTCCAGAAGGTCAGTTACCAACCACTGCACTAGAATTTATAAATGGATGATTACTTAAGAGCCAACTTTCTTAAAGTGGCTTGTGTTGGTGCACTAACTAGGGTGAGCCTTTGCTGTTTTCTAAGGCTGACGAAGGTTATATGATTTTTTTGGGGGGGGGGGGGGGGGGGGGGGGGGGGGTGTGGGTTTTTTTGGAAGTTAAGTCTGACTGGAGTACTTTAGGGTTTGAATAATAATTGATTTTTTTCAATGCATCACACAATATCAAATTGCAGATTAATACTGCCAATCCTCATTCCCCTTCCACATAGTTTACAGCAGTCAAACTTTATAGTATATTGTCCAGTTCATCCAGGTTAAAACAGTAGTTGATCCTCCCCTGTCCAAAGTCATGCTTACAGCTCTCCTGAACTGGAAATTTTCCTGAATATCTCCTTTTCTGCTTATGAGAATAATCAATTACCCCTGAAGACCTTCCAACTCAGAGTAGCTACTGCGGTGTATCTCCATTCCTGGTATTTGTTGCTCACTTTCAGGAATACCTTTTTATAACAAAGAAGAGCTTAGTCATGGCTAGCAACTGGCTTTAAGAAACAGTACAAACTGTATTTTCTTCAGAACTGAAGTACTGTATAGATTTATTTTGCCTTCTGTGTAGTTCTTCCTCCTGAGTTTAAAGATAAATGAAAGCAAATGAGACTAGTTCAGTTGGTCAGAGCATGGTGCTAATAATGCCAAGGTTGTGGGTTCAATCCCTGTATTCATTCATTTAAGAGCTGGACTCAATGATCTTTGTGGGTCCCTTCCAACTAAGAATATTCTGTGATTCTCTGAAATATTTTGCTGCCACCATATCTACCTGTGACATTCAATGTCAGAAGTCTAAGCCATTGCAGAGGCCACTGGATTTGTGTTCATTTTTTCCTATCTTTTGTTGGCTGTCTTTGTTTTGCATCTCTGCATTGCGTTATTATCAGGGGTTACAACCTGGCTTTACTAAAGTCGTGGCAAATTTGGACTGAGAGACAGTAAAATCCACAGGAATAAATGTCACAAGAATCTGGTCCCTCTCAGAGGACACAACCCCAGCTGTTGACCATGCCAGTGCCTGAAATTCCCTGGGTGGCAGAGTTCAGTGTCCTTATCTCCTGTGAGTATACAAAGAAAGAATGTAAAAATACGGACAGATTTCCCCAACTCTCTCATATCTTACTTCACCAATGGTGTCATTACAGCCTTATTGTATTAAAAAGATCTCACAAGTCTTATCTAGAATATCCATACTTTAAAAAAGCAGCATTAACTTTTAAGACTAAATCAGTTTTATTTTGACTTTACTGTTGTAGACCATATGAAGGTCAAGGACAGCCTTTAGAGTAATACCACTCCTCCAGTGGAGGAATTTGTTTTCACTGCTTTGATTTTGCCCATCTCTTAACTCCAAGATTGTTTTTTTAATCTTCAGGCTGCTGGCACAAAAATAACAATTGGAAAATAGCATATTGGCAAAAAATAACAATTGGGAAATGGCATATTGGCAGACAGTTGCTCAAGAGGCTCTTCACCTTTTCAAGGTCAGGTGTAGTTCCCATTTCAGTAAATATTATTACAGACATGAATGGAAGCATTCCTGCCTGCTCAGGAAGATGCTGGGCCACCAGAGGCAGACTTTATGAAATCCTCACAAGGGCCTTGTCCTATCCATGGTACTGCATTGAGCCTTTGTCCTGGAACAAATGGTTTTTGTTTGCTTCAGTGAGGTGGAGATTAATGTCTCCCTCATGATTGTTCAGGTTTCACACAAAGGGTCTGTTCTGCATGAGTGGCTGGAGCAGGCAGAAAAGGAAGCATCAAAAATTGTCCCTGCAGCAATGTTTCTGTTCAAACTTCTTGTTCACAGTAGGAAGAGCAGCAAGGGGTGCAGAAAACTTGGGACAGAAGAAAGTTACTAAGTTGGGACATGGACAGTTTTCAAAGAGAGACCAGAAATCTGCTGTCTTTGGTTTACTGAAGCTTTTTAGAAGTGCAGTAAAATATCCTGCTTTCTGAAAAAAAAATAAGTGGCATAATTCATTGGAGAGATACAATGAATACCTTAAACAATTTAGTGACCCAACCCAGCCTGGAAAATACCACCTAAGTACTTTCAGCAGCAGCTGGGGAGACAGCAGATGTGGCATTGTGTTAATGCTATCAGAGTGTCAGTGAATTGTGCAGCTGCTGGACCTGCCTTTATTTCTAAAGAACATAGTGCTCTGTCACGCTGGAAAGCTGGGGGAGTGGGGGGAGGTTTAGGTATGTGTAAACCAATTATTTCAGAAGGAGATATAAAGGTAGGGGGTGTTCCCACAAGCAGGCTCTGGTTCCCCCGCTGCTTGACAAATTTTATGATGGCAGATTTCAGCTTTACACCCCCTGCACAGAACACAAAGTGCACAGAAATCTATACTGACTTGCATGTGCCTGAGGGATCATCATTATGAGAGAATGTCCTTGTGATTCAAGTCATCAGCATTATGATAAATCAGTTTCAAATGTGACTGCGGTCTGACATTTTTACTGCTCACAGATCCAGGGGTTTTTTGTTTCATGGGACCCCAGAATTGTTCAGGTTGGAAAGGCCTCCTGAACTTAGGAGTTCATCAGGTCGAGCCTTTGGCTCAAAGCAGTGTCTGCTGTGATGTCAGAACAAGCTCCCTGGGGCTTTGGACAGCCTGTTCCTGAAGACTTTACGTTTCTCACACAAGAAAAGGACCCGCTTTCTTACCTTACAGTTACAGGGCACATGAACACACATCATAATATGTCTCAACAGAGCATCAGACTGCAGCAACCTTGACCCTGAGATTTGCTCGGTTGGTTAGAGCATGGTGCTGATAACACCAGGGTTGTGGGATCAATCCCTGTGTGGGCCATTTAAGAGTTGGACTTGATAATCCTTGAGGGTCCCTTCCAACTCAGAATATTCTGTGATCTATGACTTGACACCTCAAAGTCTCAAACAATTCGGGATGATGAATTTAGTTTTTTTGCTGTGTATCAAAAATTCCTCAAAACTGCCAAAACTGCATGTGTGGCTCTGCAAAGACCACTCTCTGACATGAAATGCAGCAAAGATAGCATGAGTCTGCAGGTCCATTCTGGCAAGGACCAGGTTATGGTATGCAGCAAGCTTCCATAGCAAGGCAGTGATGCTGGCCTCCAGTGTTGTATCATACCCAGCAATTCCTCCACAGATTCCAAAGAACTTCATGATTGTTTATAGAACTGTGCATTAAAAAAACCAAAACCAAACAGACCCAAAACAACAAACCTAACTGAAAAAAAAACCCCAAAACCCTTAAGTCTTTAAAGACAACAAGGTTTTTACTTGATTATTGTCACGGTAAATTGCATACAATTTCCTGTCAACAGGGAATAATGCCTTTAAGATAAAACCTAGACTTTATGATTTCTTGGTCCACAATAAAACACAAAAGCACTTCTTTGTGTAAATCAGTGAGTAGCTGCATCGCCTTCCTTCATAAGAACCCTGTTGAATGCTTTCTGTGGTTTTCAGCTACCTGAGAGGTGCATGGTAGCTTCAGGAGGTATTAGGACTTTGTATTCTGTGCCACACCTCTATTCAACACGGAAACACACCTCAACTGGAATTTGAAAAGGGGGGGTAACTATTAACTATTTCTGTTGTTTCAGTAGTAGTAAGACGTTAACAGTTAAAAACTGTCATTACTTTTATTCTTCATAAAAATACAGAAGTGCAGTTTCCTTTACCAGTAAGATGCTAGAGTAAGATTTTGAGTGAAAAGCCCCAGTACTATGCAGTCATTTAGAGAACTAAATTTTCAAGGTTGATGAAGGTATGGATTTGAAATAGCCATGAAAACAGCACTAACAAAATAAACATTTTTTTTCCAACATCCTGTAAAGTAGATTATTGAACAGAGGAGACAATCCAGCATTTGGCACAGATGCTAGTTAGAACAAGATATTATCTTGACTTCAAAAATATATCTGTGAAATCAGTTCATCTTGTGTGATACAAGTTCTAAAAGGAGACAGAATTATGGAAGTTCTGTTTATGTCAGAAAGAGGGAGACCATAGAGGCATTTGGCAAATCAGGAAATTCAACCATGTAAGACTCAGGCTAATTTTGATTTGTTTATTGCACGGTTCAAAAAGCTAAATCATGTCATTTATGATCTTCCATAGCAATAAAAGTTATAAATTTAGTTGATACTATCTGAAAGACCCGAGGTGCAATTCAAAGCTGAGATGTGTAATAATTTGCAAAGTAGGTTCTCCCTGCCCTCACCGGGCACCATGTAGCACAAATGGTAATAGGTAATGAACAAGGCATGGGTTAAATTAAGCTACAACCCTCAATACATGCACAGAACAATATCTTGAGGGTAAAACACCTCACTTGGACAGCCATACTTCTGCAAATATATCACGTTCAACAAATTATGTGAAATATCTGCTGAGAGGTTTTTTGCTGGAGAAAAATAGGAACTGCGTTTCATCACAGGATAACCTTCACCAGGTTAACCATTTTCCACAGTAAAATCTATTATTCCAGACTCATTCCAGGTTGGCATATGTCAAACCTATTTTTAAAAACATTCATTTTGGATTCCTTAATTTCTTTTTGAGGAACATAGAGCCATACCATGTCTCTGTCATCTGCCAGAGTTTCTTCTAACCAAAGACTGCACGAGGTCTAGAAAAGCTGTACTGTTGTTCATAGCTCACTGGAATACTCTTTTGTGCCTTATATTTATCAATGAACTTCTCAAATACAGGCAGTTTTCTACAAGTACCGAAGAGCAAATCAGTCTGGCACCCTGCAGATTACTATACACATGACAATAGCCTTTGTTAGCATAATGTATTATAATGCATTATGTAGTGGGTCTCTGAGGTTTAGCAATCCCTGTCAGCAACCAGAATAAATGGAAATAGCTTCCAGGAGATGCAAGGCCTATGAAAAGACTGTTATTTTTCAAGAACTAGAAGCATTCAGACTCACACATGCAGCCTTTGGAACAAAATCTCATGAACAATCTTTCATCACAATCATTTGTGAAAGTCAAATGCCATAATTGTACTTAAGAGAATAAAGAGAAATTGAACTGAACACTAGCAGTTCTGTACTTTCCCTACTGAAACAATAATTTGCTGCATTCTCTCAGGCTTGGTGACGCAGTTGTTCTTAATTTTGACTTTTGAGTACGCTTAGATGCTGAATTTGTTAGCTGAAAATAGCCAGGTTCCACATAAAAATAGGCACACCTCTTTGAGGAGGGTCTCTAAGCCACAAGTGATAGAGTTTTTTACTGATTTTTAATGCACAACTGTATAGGAAAAAAATCACTAATATTAGATAACAAAGCATAACCTGCATGGGATGAAGGTGCACCACAATTACTGAGCTCCTAAAGCAGTAACTCTCATGCAGACTGGGAAAGGCATCTCTTATGCTACACTTGCCCTGTTTTTTATGCCCTTCCCTTCGGCGTCTCCCAGTGACCTTTAGCAGGCAGACAGTACTTATCTAGCTGGAGCTTTGATCTGAGCTAGTACAGTTGCAGTAATTTTCTTACGGTGCTGTGACTTGTGGGCATATTTAGTAAAGTTTTTCAAATTTTACTAGTGTAGAACAGTTGAAGGCACAATACCTAAACCCAAAACCCTTCAAATCAGTTCAAATCAGTTCAAATTACTAAAACACTTTCAGAAATGCTTAGGTTACTGTTGCTGATACAGAGGTAACATCATAATACATACTACTGTCTTTATGCAGAACTGCTTAGTCTCTCTAGCATTACACTCTGCTATTTTTTCACGCCTTCATTTCTTGCTGTATTTTTAAAGCACTCATCGCTCTTCAGTTGAAGTTCTGGTTAAATGATCAAAGGCTTTAAAAAAACTATCCTTTAATATCATGCTGTACTCATACTGTAAGACAACAGAAAATCAAGTAAGCTCTGTTGCTAGAATTCCACAAGAAAAATCCTTACTCCCAAAACATTGAAATGCTTCGGCCTCAGCAGAGTTGCCAGGTACAACACTCAACAGCCAACTGCAATTGCAGCCTGAAGCTGCAGTGCCACTCTGCATGCACATTGCTTGCCTCTGCAGAAGCTTTCACTGTTTAGTCTTCATCTCTTGATTAGATTAAATGAAGGTACAGCTGTAACCCTAACCAAGCCACTTATTCTATTTTTAACCTTGCAGACGTGCACAGAAACACAAGTGGGGTGAGAAAACAATGTTAAATTAGGAGAAGGATAGGAAACATTCTACTTCCTAAAATCTTTCCTGATCTGAGTCGCAGGAAGTTAGCACTGCTTATTCCAGTAGAGCCTATTTCTATTTGTCTGTGCCACAGTCCCACTTCTCCTGGACTACTGTTACCATCTTCTCCAGTCTTCTGTCAGGCATCACCTTTTACCAAGATAATGACAAACATCATATAGACCACTTGGAATCACAAAAAAGCAGACTTCATCCTATTTTCAGAATACGCCATCTGTAACAAAGTCAGCAGCTGAAATACCTTCCTGCTTTGCATGTTTAGTGTTATTCTTTGCCTGAAGTAGAGCCTGGGTTTTTTCCACTATGTTTTGTCTTTGAAATAGTATGTAAGCTTCTAAAGTTGCAAGCACTCCAGGATTTAAATTGCAGAGGGCTTGAATGATGCAAAACATTAATTTATTTTCCTGGGGCTTTGTTCCCTGTGGGCATTGAGAATATCATCTCATAAGAGGATGGAGAGGGATCTCTCAGCAAAATGAAACTAGTTATCAATATTACAACCAAAAAGATGGAAGAATGCTGAGACAGAGATAACAGATCCTTCTGCTGCCATGCCTCACCTCCTCAGACTGCTTATTCTTGAGCTTAGCAGTCTTTACCCACCAGCTGCTTTATAAGAAGTGCTCTTTGAAGCCATTTACCAGCACAACTCTTTGCTGATTGGGGGGTGGGGAAGACTGCAGTTTGCGACAGCTGAGGAGGAATGACCACATACCACCTGGGTGTAAGTCATTATCCCTGATTGGCAAACTGACCTTGGTCCAGTGGGAGCTGGGTGGAGATTGAGTCTGTTCTTATTAAGGCTAGGAGGAAACCTTCACTTTAGAGAGCAGGATTGCATACAGTGCCTTTGGTCACTTGTTTGTTTGCCTGTCTAACCATGTTCAACACTTTTTCAAGCTGCTGTTGAAGAGGGAAAGACTTCTCTGTTTGCCTGTTGCTGGCAGTGGGCAGGCTCTGCTGTTAGCATGCATGTATGGAATCTGGCAGCAGCAGCAACTATACTGGTCACTAGGACACTAATGGTATTGTGCAGTGCAGGCAGTGTAAAGGTCCTTGCTTTCATGAAAACAGCAAATTTTAAATGAAGAGTGGACATCCTTGTATCTTATTTTATTTATTGGACTTTGAAGAAAGACTTGACAAAATATTCCCTGTATGACCGCTTTACAGGGCGTTTGCAGTGAGAGTACAAATGACTGGAGTTTGCCTAAGGGTGTCTCCAGCAATGAAAGAATTTACTCTGCTGTTGTACAGTTACTTTTTAATAACAGAATTCTTAACCACACAACCCCCTCTGCTCTACATTGTACCCTCTGCTTCAGTCATACTCTGTACATGTAGATTGGCAAAAGAAGTGCTCAGTTCTTTTGTTTCCTGCTCTTACCTTGCTCTACTCATTGTTCTCTGTAGAGGTGATGGAGATACACTAAAGACAGTATCAAATTAGTCAAGTAAAACCTGCAATTGTAACAAATAAATAGTAGTTCCTACCCGAAGAAGTGCAGAAGAAAACTGAAGATGGACCTTTATGCAGGAAGGTGGAATGTTTTGTTCACCACACAGAGGGTCAGAACATGAAACCTCCCACAGGCCACTCAGTAACAGGCCTTGGGAGACTTCTGCAGCCTGGGTGCTTGGACTCTTAACAGAAAAGACAATTTCTGACACACAACCAAAGAATGAGAGTGAAATCCCAGCTGTCTTAGAGGGTGTAGGACTTCAAAGACTAGTTTGAAAAGCCATCTGAACATGTACAGGTGTGATAACTGGATAAAAAGGAAAGAGCTAGCTGCTATGATACAAGATGGTAGGCTAGATTATAACAGAGTGGTTGTAGAGTCTTCCAGACTGTTGTACAGCCACTGTGCATAATTTACAGGGTACACAGGTTTGTAACCTGACAAGAGGAGCGCCAGAGCATTTAAGGCCTCAAGTTTTGCACCATTCAGTCAGCTCACTTCCTTAACATCCACTTTACTACAAGAATAACAATAAGAAGTGATTTTTTTAAATTACAAAACCAAATTAAATAACAAAGCAGTTGTACTTGAAGGTACAGTTTCTTATAGGGAAAGTCCTGTAAGGACTGTCAGGACTGTTCTTCAGTGAGTGCCTTGAACTGAAGCCAGACCTGCAGCTGCCAACAGCCCCTCAGATGGAAGCCCTGCCTCAGGACTGACCAAAAAATTAAACAGCATGTACTACCACTGTACCAATTGTCATGGGTTTTTCATGGAAGTCTTCCTTTCCTGTATGGACTAAACAGCACACTCTTTAATGAAAATAACAAGACTTCATGGGTTTGTGGCCTGAGAGCACTGTGTCTGTAGGACTGTGATGAACACCTTTGCCTTGCTATCAGACATTGCATACCAACAGCACATCTAAATCTCTAGTCTTAGACTTAGGTCAGATCTCTGGGTCTTGGAGGATTTCAAATCTTAAGTTACTAAAAAATTTGATAATCTGTTTAGGAGTACAAGTGTTTTAACCAGACCAAGTGCTGTAAAAATCAAGGTTTTTACTGTTTGTATAATAGACCATTCAAGTACAACCGCTTGCAGAAATGATAAAAATTCTTTCTCTATGCATCACACTTGGTATGTGAGGAAAATTAAAGAGTAGGAATTTCTTCTGAAGTTAATGTATCTCTCTTATGTACACGTGTATTTTAATGCAAGTTAAATTTTAATATATAGCATATATATTTACCATTAGTAGAGTTATTTACTCATTGGTAAACAAATATTTTAGTCCAGGAGGGCCTACCCTTCCTTGTGCTTCCCTTCTGAAATATAAACATTTCTTAATTTTGTTCTTTCTAGCTCTGTTTTGTGATGTTTTGGACGCCAAACGTGTCAGAGAAGATTTTAGTTGACATAATTGGAGTAGACTTCGCTTTCGCAGAGCTGTGTGTCGTTCCTTTGCGCATCTTCTCATTTTTTCCACTTCCAGGTAAAAAAAGAAAAGGAAAATAAAAGTTCTGTAACCTCAGAACCAACGGCTATGGGGTCTGGCATGGCTGTGCGTGCAAGTGTGGCTAAATGCATGCCTAGCATATGTAACACTGTGTGTACTGAAGCTGCTGGAGACCCAGACTGTTTACATTGGTACTCATGATACAGTTCTTGCCACAAGAGCAGTCAGTCAGTAGGCAGAGTTCAGACTGTCAAAAGTAAAGCCTGAATTTTTTCTGTCATGGTTGACCAAGAACAAACACATGAATGGCAGTAGCAATACATGTGTGCTGAGACTGAAAGTAACTCTTTGGAAGAGCATCTAGGAACACCTCCACATGAACATCACCTCCATTAGGCTCCCCTTCTGCTGCCAGGCTCAGTGGCTCCCTCAGAGCATAAGCATGACATCATAAAAGTTAATACTCCTATCAAAGACTGAGACAGCAATAATCAAAATGTTTCAGATTTCTAGCCGTGTAATTAAATGCAGCATCTTTTAGTGATTTCTGCTTATACAACAAGACAGTTTCATAATAAAGGTAAACTACAAATACGAGAATAGGTACATGTAGATATCTTTTTTTGTGCTGACTGTTACACCATGTGCCACACAGGAGCCAGTTGGAAAATTTTCCCCTGTAGGACTTCTGTTTAGGGAAGGGATAGTTCCGGGGTTTTTAAATGAAGAAAACAGAATGGACTGTCTAATAAATTGGTTTTAAGAGAGCAGCTCTGTGCTAGTTTGAAAACAAACCAGTGGGAGGCACCAAGTCAGAATAA
>NW_024582056.1:7895972-7929868 GCF_017639235.1 Corvus kubaryi
TTAACAGCTGATGGGGATGGTAATAGAATACACTGCAACCCAGGACAAGCTCGTAGGAAGGAGTGCTGTCCATAACTGGCTTTTTTATGTGTTTCTTCGTTTTCCCAAATCAGAATATTAAAGCAATTTGAACGTAAGATCTACTTCCTTTCTAGTAGAGTGCAAAGTTACAGCAGTAAGTTTCACAATGGTTATTTCTGAACAGTGCTCTCTGCATGAAAAAGCTGCATATGAGATGAATGACTTTTTTTTAAATACTTTTGCCTCTTTTTCTCCCCTGTTTATGAACAGTGACTGTCAGAGCACACTTGACTGGTTGGCTGATGACTCTAAAGAAGACATTTGTATTGGCACCCAGCTCAGTGCTGCGGATTATCGTCCTCATCACCAGTCTCATCGTGCTGCCTTACTTAGGGTAAATCAGTATTCCTCACAGAACCCAGGGGTTTGCTTTCCTCTTCATTCCTCTTCCCTGTCACTTGATAGCTGAATTTGCATAGCTCAGAACATTTTCTCCAAATACGAACCATGATACAAAGCCTAAATAGTGTCACTGTCTGGAAAAGAAACATTTACAAATTTACAAGCGTGACTGCTCTAGACAGGCACAATAGTGATGTCCCTTTGGAAAAAAATAGACAAATGTCAAAGAGGCAAAAATGTGTCCTAAGGGGAATTTATCTCCATGTTTTTAAACACACTGTTAAGAAAGCTAATGGAAGAATATCTTGTTTAGAAGTTAAATAATCTATTCTACAGCACTCTGTATAAGACTTTAAATTCTTAGTCCATAATTTGATTCAGTGTGCCTCTTTACTAAACAGTGAAGCCATTAAAAAACAAATGAGTCCTTTAAGATACCAGTTATTCTCTTTGGCAGTGTATTATGTCTTTGAAGAAAATATTTCTATCAGCAGATTGGTTCTATATGCCAGTGAAAATATAATTATGAATCATGCATTCTCACACAACAATGACTGCTTTCTTTCTATGCCTTCAACAGAGTTCATGGAGCCACTCTTGGAGTAGGATCCCTTCTAGCTGGTTTTGTAGGAGAATCCACCATGGTTGCAATAGCAGCCTGTTATGTCTATAGGAAACAGGTAAGAATTAGTCTCCGTGGGATCTGGTGAAAGCAGGTGATGAATATAGTGGATTTTAGTTCAGATTAAGAGCATACTTTAGAAATGTAACTCCCCAGAATCCTCACTTTGGTTTGCTTCCCTGTTAGGTCTCAGGAGTGTGCAGCTTGGAAAGTCTATGGGTTGAAATAAAACCAAAAGGTGCCAGTGGGCATCTAGGCCATGGGACATGCTGGCCTGCAGTCAGAGAGCCTCTTGCTTGTCAAAACACGTGTATGGTGGATATCACGTCCTTACCACCAGCAGCTTTGCACTGTATATTTGCAACTGCAGTACAACATAGCATCGTTATGTAGGCATAGGAACTACTCATCCAAGCTTACAATACATGTATCTGTATGTATATAGAATCAAAGAATCACAGAATCACAGAATGTTAGAATGGTTTGGTTGGAAGGGGCCTTAAAGTTCCAGCAAGTTCCAAGTTCCCTCCCACGGAACGTGTTATGTAGTATTACATAGTGTGTATATTTAAATCTGTATGTATACACTATGTAATACATATATATCTGTATATATACTTTTATTTCTTTATAAAACCAGCTCTGCTGAAAATGGACAAGAAGTACAGGTGCTTATGTTTTTTTGCCATCTAGAGGAGTGGCTTAAAACAAGATACACTCCTGCAGCAGTTGACAGTAAGAGCTTACAAATAATTAAACAGGTGTATTTTTACATATTTCAAACACCACAATCCCACAGAGTAGTAGTGATACATGGATTTTGAAGAAGATTCCACTAAATTAAGTCAAACACAGGACAAATATTGGCTGGGTGACTGGGTACATTGCAGTACCTGCATGTTGTGTCCTTTCAGGTTTATGTTCAAGGCACTGTGTAGGGCACTAGGCCCAACTCCAAGCAGAACCAGCAAGGTGTATACATCGTTCTGTAGTACAGAAGGACTCTGTGGATGGGAACAGAAAATATAACCTATGCAGTGACTTTTTTTGTTGTTTTAATTAGACTTCTTACTAAGTGCCGAGTAGAAATACCCACCTTTTTCATTTTTGGGGGGAAAAAAAAAAAACCACCAAAAAACTACAGAAGATGGAATATCTAAAAGCCTTATATTGGAACAACCTAAAATCAGTTTTGATATGTGTTAACAGTGCAGGCCATGGCAAGAGATCAAAGTGTACAAGGTTCATAAGACAACAGAAGAATCATAACCTCTGTCATGATTAATTTGTCATGTTTTTCTTGAGAACCAAAGAGTAAAACTTCCAGACACTGAAATGGCTTGTCTTGACCTGTGGTTTCACAACATCCTCATTGCTTGTTTGTTACCACAGTAGCTCACAGAGTCTTTCTGGCCAGGGGCATTGTGCTTAATTTTTCTCAGTGGTGAGTGCAGGTAGTCAGAGTAATAACTGTGCCAACCTAATTTATTCTTTGTTCAATGTGACAGTGGCAGAGCCAACCAGTAGCTCTATATACCGGGTTGTTCTCACCTGCAGTTGGAGAGCTGCAGAACAAATGTTGTGTAGACACCTCTGAAATTTTGGAACTCTGATACACCAGTCTCAGCTGAATCAATAATACCTGTGGGGGACATTTTGTCAGCTGTACGACTGTTTTCAGTAAAACTAGTCAGCCTGCTGAGAAATGGGTAATAAGGAACAGATGCTTCAACTTGTTTTGTAGGGGGCTGGACGCTTCTTAGCTTTACTAATCCAGGACATCCTGGATGAATCATAGGACTCTTGAGTGACCTCCTGCTCCTGCTAGCCAAAAATACTCTAATATTACTTGGCCTTGGTGAGGCAAGGGATCAGCAAGTGGATCAGCAATACCAAGAAAAGCCAGAATCTCACATCTTGTAAAATTCCTGAAGTCTGACATTTGAGAAATTAGGTTGCCACCTCGTCTCCCTCCCTAGAGAAGCTTTTCTTCTCTCACATTTTGTTTTCCTTCTTTTTTTTTTTAATAAAAAGTCTGTGATGTAAAAGATTCCAGATGCTCTCTTCCCTCCAGTCATGCTGAAGCCTGTTTTGGATGTTGCTTAGCATAAGAAATGCCTGATTGCATTTGTGTTAGAAAGGAGAAAGCTGAGCCCCAGAAAGGTTATGAAAATCTTCTAAGTTAAGCCGAGTTATTAGTGGCAAGCTACAAATATGACACAAATATTCTAGTTCTTAGTAACCTACTGTAAACAAACCATATTCTCACCTCACGTCCCCCAGTGTCCAAAGTTGGTGGGAGTGTGTCCATGCACAACTTACTGATAGGTTTCTGGATGCTTGTTTCAATCTAGAAAAAGAAGAGGAATGAGAATGAGACAGCTGCAGAAGGTGAAGACTCTGCAATGACCGACATGCCTCACACAGAGGAAATGACAGACATCGTAGAAATGAGAGAAGAGAATGAATAATAAATGGGATGCAATTGTTCTCTGCAGGGACGATTGGAGTGACGCTTCAGCATCTTGTCGTCTCTCATACTTTTTTGTTTGTTCGTTTTTATTTTTGTAATAAAGAGGCCTTGATTTAAAAGGTTTCAGATAAATTCTCTAGCATACTGAGTATGCTCTCACTGATGAGGGACCTAAAAAGAGGTCTTTGCTTCTTTTTTTTTTTTCTCCTCCAATTGAATTTTTTTTCTCACTCCATGCAAGCATAAAAGATACAATTGCATCACTGTAGAGTCTTCCTTACTTATGCATCCACCTTCTCTGGACAATCTGCATTTGTCAACCAAAGCCCTGCTCCTGTGCACCTGTGTGTGTGCGGACCTGCGCTCGCACGCTCGCACACGCACACTGCCGCGTGCCACTGGCTCAATGCTACTGCCATAACCCCACTCCCTCCCCTCTCTCCTTTTCCTTCCTTTTCTTTATGAGAAATGGAGAAGAAGTTTGGAATACAGAGCTTTATTTTACTTGCTTGAAAATGACTTTGCTACATAAACCAATATACAATGGTGAACTATATCTTTTTGTTTGGCCTCATCACTAGAGCTTATACTGCACAGGGTACAAAACAGGGAGGAATGTGGGAGTCTCCCCATACAAAGTGGAGAAAAACAGGTTCCTCTCTCATGTTGAAAGTGTGTGGATGTGTATATACACACACAGGTACATGAACAGAGACATACATATATATATATATTTATATATATATGCATATGATGAATAAAATACACACAGGACAAGAACTCTATTTAGCTTTCATTCCATCAGAAAGATTGTAATTTTTTGGAAAATATAAACATTTAATTCAGAATTTTCTTGAATCACTAAGTCCCACCTTACATAATTTTCTTTAGGAAAAAAAACGCACTTTCCTCTTGTGAAGAGGGTCATGGCAACTGATAGACTTTGACTGTATTTGAATAAAACAAAAATAAATATTGACAAGCTTTACCAAAGTTCTTGTCCACTGATCTAAGTTTAATTTTTAAAGGTTGATTTGTTCTCTATAATTATTTCTGGTGCCTCTATATTTAAAAAAAAAAGGTCAGATAACGTATGCAGGATACCGTGGTACATAACGTTACTACACGCAGTTCCATGAAATTTTTTATATAGAGATGTACACATACTCACATGTGTGTGTGCACGTGTATATTTACTTCTGTACACGTGCCCACGCACACACATATGTATGTTTTGCTATAATGTATTTACCTATGCAGTAGATCAAAATCCATATGGTGAAGCTCAAGAACTGATGGTCCTCCAAGCTGAAAATGATGGATGAAAATCTGATGATGTGCTGGCTCTCAAGGCAGCATTGTGTGGGAGCGAGGAGCTGCTCGCGTCAGCCCTGCGGAGCTGTGCTCGGAGCAGGCGGCAGGGCAGGCCTGTGCTCCGTGTGCTTGTGGCTGGAGTGGCCTTAAACAACAGCGTGAAGTCAGGTGGGAGACTCTGGCTGGGTGGAAATGAAGGCTGTGTAAGAGGTGAGGGAAGCAGGGAGGTTTTGGGTGTCACCGATGCTGCTGTGGCAGCAGCTTGTGTTTCTGTGCTCTTCTGTGTTTGGCTGCGGGGCAGCGCTCGTTACCAGTCTGTAGTAGCTTGGGTCCTTTCAGATTTAATCATGTCAGAGTCTGGAAAGCATTATCCTCCATCCTATCTCCATAGATCAGTTAATTTAAACCTTATTTAGTAAAAGTATATTTTTCTAAGTTGTGGAAATTATTATTTAATTGTGGACAAATTCTGTTTCTAGATTTATTTGCCAGGTAGTCCCAGCAGTCAGAGAACTGATCAAAACTAAACATTAGTTTAAATGTTTTATCAATATATATGTATGTAGACATACACATGTGTATAAATATATATATATTGTATATTATGTACATTTATTTTAAACTACAATACGTTTCCTATTTTTCCAAGTTCAGCTAAAAATGTCTCTACAAAACTACTGAGTTGACTAATAACCGGTTATGGCCATCAGGAAAGGCATTGTATCAATGAACTTTACATTTTATTGGAAAGATTTGTACCAATTTGTTACATGTGCAAATACAATAAGAAAAAAATGTAGAAATTTCTGTGTTAACTGACAGATTTGCAAAATCAGTTTATGTTTAATGAGCAGTGGCACTAGGAAGGTAAGACTAAAACCAGTAACCATGTTTTCTGTGCCACCACAGGGTAATACTTTTTGACAGTAGTTTAAAACGGTTTTTTTTTTTTTTTTTAGAAAACCCTCAGACAAATTAATGTGTGCAGGATGTAGACTGTACACATTCATGAATACAGGTTCTCAAACAGTCATATGTATATAATGTGTATATAGACTGTTACAGATCACAGTGGCCATTTGAGGTCTCCTCTATTCATGTAGTTTTGGTTTCTTCTGTACATTTGTATCCAAGCCCACAAGATGCAGTTTTTCAGGACCTGTAGAGGTGAAGCAAGAAAATATTTTTGTGTAGTATTTCTTTTGGTACATGACTAAAATTCAAACAGCAGTATTCTTGAAGAATTTTGAGCATTACCAGTGTAGGTTTCAACGTAATGATTGCTCCAAAAAGTAAAAATCTGAAAACAAAGGATAACACTGAGGCTTGTACTTTAGATAAATGATGAACAAATATTAAAAAAATAATTATTGGTCATACAGAGCTAAACTAATTGCACTGTAAAAGATAAATTTTCAATTGTGTGTGTAATACTTACTAGTCCTTTACTTTGCAAGATACTGAATGAGCACAGGAGAGGTGGGATTTGGGCAAGAACTGAAGCAGTGACATAAGGACATGTGCATTGCATCTCTTTCTGCTTCCTGTGGGTCATGTATTTCTTTACATTTCTCTGCTGGATTAACAAAATGTGATGACATTTCTGCAGGGAGTGGGTCCCAGCCAGCCCCTCGTGCTGGCCCAGGTGCTCGCTGGTGGGTAGGCAGGGTGCTCAGCGAGGAGGGAGCTCTCCCTCTGTCCCTTGCAGACACTGGGCCTGCTTCTAGGACTGTTGGCAGGAGCTTCAGCAACCTTCTGAAACCTCACTGCTCCCTGTCAGTGGCAGATTGAGCTGGGCTGGTGGAGCAGCCATTGTGATGGGCTACAGGCTGGGAGTGGGCAGGCATCCTCTGTGGCCAAAGCCCCCGTCAGAGCAGCACTGAGTGTCTCTATCAGGTAGATACTGGTTCATGCCCTGTCCTGCACCTCTTCCTTTCCAGAAGTACTTCCCTGAGTTCTAGTAAAATGGCTTAGCTGTCTCTCTCCCTTGTGCTATTGCTTATGAAATCGCTATCTATCTGTGGTAATTATTTTACAATAGAAACCCGTCCTGTTTCTGTGTCAGAGAGCTGGAGCACTGTCATCTCAATGAATTCGTGTGGAGACTTGGCCTTTCTAGACTGAATTGCACAATAGAAGTTACAATAAAAAGAGAAAAATGTTGATCTGCATCTTACATCTTGTATTGCAGAGCAGCTCACACAGTGGGAAATAAGAGCAGAACACCAATAAGCTGTGGATTAATGCTCCTCAGCTTCTACTAAGTACATAAAGTTGTGTTAACTTGTCTTGAGCTTTCCTTTTTCAGAATTAAGAGAAAACACTGCTGGTTTTTTCCCCTCACTGCCATAAGCAGGCTCCCATGCTTACCAAGCACTGGACTTGATGGACAAAGCTCTGCATTTCTCAGCCAGTGCCTGAAGCCATTTGGGTGCAGCAGCGGGTTCCCAGGCATGGAGCAGTCCCGCTGCCCATCCCCCCTGGCACAGCCATTCCAGGCAGGAGGGTGCAGTTCCCTGTTTGTTAGATAGAGCCGCCCTGAGTGAGAGGACTGGGTAAGTAACAGAGAAGTCTTTTTGTTTTCTACTCATTTTGCTGCTAAATATTTCCTTTGAGCAGGAGATTTATATCTGGCTCTTGCTCGGCATTTCGCCGAATCTGCAGCCAGAGAGGAGCAGCCCCAGATGAAGGGTTGGCTGATGAATGCAGCTGATTCAGGGCAGGCCATAGCCCACGAACAGAAACCTTTTGAAGGCAGGAGTGCCTTCTTTTGTGGGATGGCGCCTCGTGCTTAAAAAGAAGGGAGAAAGGGTGCTTTCAGGCCCGGGCAGCCAGAGGCTTCGGGCATAGTTTTGTGTTGGGCTGCAAGGTGGCAACGGGAACGGAGCATCCTGCAGTTTCAGCATCCCAGCCCCGCTGCTGGTGAAGTGCAGTGTAGGGCATGGTGAGGCAGCAGGATGGGCTCCGTCTGTCACAGAGGTTTTGTGGTTGTGGCATGGTTGGCACAGGTTTGACTGCAGCTGGTTGTTACCTGGGGACAGTGGCAGTAACCCTTGGAAAGCCATGAGTATGTACATGGGTGTGTACATGAGAGTGCTGCACAGGCAACTTTGTTATGACCTTTGTATAGCTCCTTGGAACAAGGGTTCAAGTCCAAACATGATCCTCATGTGGGACTTATACTGAGCCATCTTTTAAAATTGCAATTTAAGCTACATAAAAGAGTAAATGAAACAGCAAACATTATACCATTAAGCTAAAACATGATTTAGAGCTGGAACAGGAGAGAAAGAGGACATGCTGAAAATCTGATGGGTATTGTATATCCCTCCTAAAGACAGCAGCATGGCGTGGAGATGAGGGAATTGGAGAGCAGAAAACATCATTTCCCTTTCAGCTTCCCTGGTGGGGGGCTGAAGGATGAGGAGCAGTGTGTCCATGTGGCACTACTTCTATGTATGTTGGTTTCCCAGTAAAGGAGCCTTCAGAGGCAGGAGTGTGAAGCAGAAATAAACCACCCTGCAGGGTTTATAATGTGCAGTAAGGAGGCACTAAGTATCTTCCAGTTTCTGAGTAACTGACAGGGCTGCGTTGGGGAAATGTCACATAAATATTAATTAAACGTGACAGAATTACCACAATTTTGGTAGCAAATTGGCATGTCCCAAATACCAGCTTAACCAGAAAATGTTAGGATTCCCTTACCTTGTTCATGTTTGGCTTTCTACTAGAATTCAGCAGACCATCTACTTTGAAGGGAGTAAGTTCCTGTGGAGGGGGTGCAGTGCAGAACAGGCTGTGGGGGCTTGTGGGAGTCCCAGGTGGGAAGAGGAGCTCTGAATTTATTCTGTACCCTGCAACACACTGTATAGCAGCCTGGCAGCATAGTGAAACAAGGCAGAATTGTCAGCTTAGCAGCAGACTGGGTCCAAGTGTGGTTGCAAGATGCAGCAGCCCTGCAGAGCAGTGGGAGGGCATGGGATGCAGGGTAGCCCTGGCTCCAAACTCGGGCTCAGGCAGCTTCTGTGGATTTGCTTTGGAGAGCCAAGTTCAGTTGTCAGTGCATAGATGCAATCCTCAGCAAAACCACTGCCAGACTTCTCAGTAATTGGCACCTTGTGAACAAAAAGGCTACAGACAAAATACGGGGCAGAGAGATGGAGCTTTAGGCTCGGCTTGGAGCGCAGAGTTGCACAGAAGGGCATTTTGGCTGCAGCTCGTGCAAGTTAATGGTAGGGTTAGAGAGTGAGCTTCAGTCTCAGCATTTCATAACCATGGCATCCAATCTATCTCAGTAAAACTCAAGAATGGCAGTATATTTCTAGGTGCTCTTTTGTCTGTAATCCCAAAGGGAAACTTTTCCTTAGTTTTGCCAATCCTTGTCACTGCTCAAATCAATGTATTCGTTTTACCTCATTATTTTCTGTCATCCTGAGTTCAGTGTCTTCAGACATTTCCTCATTTTCTTCTGAAGGTTCCTGCTAGGCTTATTTTGTTTGTTGGCATTTTGAGAAGGAAAATGTAATCGTCATGCTGACTGAATGTCAAGTAACACCGTGATTAAAAAGTAGCTTACAACAAAACTCTTCTTTGATGGACTGTTTTTTACTTCTCATTTGCTAAGCTGAAAAGGAGAATCAAGAAGTAGAACGGATTGGGGGGTGTCTTTATTTAAAATCAAGAATTAAATGAGTTAATTCAAGTTCATTACTTAACTCCAGCCACTTTATGACTTTCTAGTAAAAGACCTTTACCTGGACTTTTCCAGCAAAGTTAGCATTGCATCCCCAATGCAGTGCAGAATAGTTTGAGGCATGCAGGCTTCATGTATTTCACAATTAAATGTATAACAATGAGTTGAAAAGCCTGATTAACAGGGGCAATCCATTAAGTTTACAATTCATCTGGACATGAGCAGCCTGGTCGAGTATCTAAGGTGGCCCTGCTTTGAGTGGAGGGGGATTTAACAAGAGGACTTCCTGCAATCCCCTTCCAACCTAAATTGTTCTCTGATTCAACCAGGAACCTAGAAAGCCCCCTTCATCTTAAAGGACTTAAGATTGCTTGCCTTTTTCTAGGCTTTTGGCTCAGGACTGAGAGACAGTGCCTACTAGGGGTCTACAATGTAGATATGTGAGCAAAAATGTTGAGCTGCACAGATTCTTTTGCTGATGACAAAACTTTGGTATTGCAGAGCCAGCTTTACAGTACCCTCCCACCCTGAGCCCACAATGAGAGCAAAGCAAAAATAAGCTATTGTCTCTGCAGATAAAGTATTTCAGTACTGTACTGCACTTCTCCCCTTAACTCTCTAAGGAAAATTGCCTGAACACAGCAAGCAATTGCACTTATTACCTGCTTCCTCCCACCTCTCTTCATGTGCATCATTCAGTGTTTAACAAAAAAGCTACCCTTTCTCATAACTCCCCTTTTTAATCACGGTAATGCAAAGTAAATACTTACATTTACATAAGAGAATGGCTTGGCCTATCTGCAAATGAGAGCAAATAAATCCCCTCTTAGGAAAAGATGTAAAAATTGGAACAGCAGCTTTATTCATAATTCAGCAAAAAAACCACAACAGAAATGCAAAGAAAAAATTGCAGAAGTAAAAAAAAAAATTAATTTCATTAACTTTTAATGAGACTACTGCCTGGGTGGCAAGTAAGGTATATGTACACATACAGAAAACAGCAGAGCCTGGAACTAATGTTCATTGCTCAATTTTGTAGTTTTCTCTCCAAAGCAAATGTAACTCTGCTTTTGTGCCTACTATGATGAACAAAAGAATCCCTCCTAAGCTATAATGAAACAATTGGAAGGCTACAGGAATAAATTAACTGGTTACTTAGATCAACTGATTTTATCCACCGAGTTTGCAAGCACCACAATATTGCAAAAGCAAAATCTCAAAAAAAGTTAAAGGTACCTATTTTTGTAGATGACATTATCTTGCTTATTACCATCAACAAGTTTTTCACTTGGTTTAATAAAATTATCTGCAACATCTTTGTATATTTTTAAAAAGCAAATGCACAGGATGCAAGACTTAACCTGTGTTTTCAAATGGCAGAAACAGCCTCCACCATCATAAAGGCAATCAAGCTCAAATCACGTCAGGTTTTGATCTTTCAGAACATTGCTCTGTCTGCTCTCTTATTTTAGATGATTTAGATTATTTTGTGGTGTTACTGCCTCTGCCTTAGTTTCATGAATCCAGGCACCTATGGAGGGTTTGTGATAAGAGACTTGAAGTTGGGATTGCGGGTAGTGTCAAAGCCTCCTGCGTTGCTTGTGCTATTTGGCAGGGCATTTTACCACCACGGGCCACAGAAATTCAAACTGGACTTGACTCTGTCTGGTGGAATGGCTGAAATTTTTCATGGGGTTTGGGCAGCACAGCTTAGCAGCATTCCCTTTGATAAAGCCTTGTTTCACCTACATGGGACAGAGAGCTTCTGAGGAGGAGCACATGAGTGTAGAGGAGTGAGTGTGTGTATGTGAACAGAGATGGACAGATGGCTGCAAGTGAATGAGCTGAAGAGTCTTTTGCAAGCACCCTGCACTGTGTTATCCTGCAAGGACCATACTGGCAGGCAAAGAGAGCAATAAGCCCTTCATTTATTGTCTTTAGTGAAAGGTTCTCTGGCATTTAAAGGTTACTGGGCATCTTACTAGATCCTAGTTACTAGAGAAAAACAATCTTTGTAGAGCAAACGTTGTCGTGCCTTTCGCAGTGGAGAAGCCAGTGTGACACAGCTTGCTTTCTTTATCTTTGCATACCTGAGCAGGGCCAGCCAGCCACAGGATCACTCTAGAAGGGAACTACAAACACTGAGCAAAACCTAAAGTACAGAGCAGCAGACAGGAAATGTTTTGTCTTCACAGAAGGAAGGCATCATGGAGGAGAACCAAACTGTGTGGAGGTAACTCCCAGGAAGCTTCTCAAAGGAGATGCAGTTTCTGAACAAAGGTAGCTTTGACCACATCATGCAAGGTCAGACTGCACCATTTGTAACATGATACTACAAGGACAGAAGGTTCTCCAAGCTCAGAGGGGTGCTATAAGGATTACATTTGCTAATGCTGGTGAAAGAAGCTTGGATACTACAGGGAACAGTGTCACAGAAATGCCTAAAAATACTGAATTCGTATTTGTGTGTTCTAATTGTGCCTTTGGGTTCTCTAAAATTGACTTGTTTTTAGTTTTACAGAAATACTTTTAGAACTGAGAGTGAGAATAGTGTCTGGAAGCAGCATTCTGAAAAAAAAAGGACAACCCAAAATCTGAAGACTCTTGCTCAGGAAAGAGGGGAAAGGAAGTTTGGGAGCCTCATCTTTTCCCAACCTGGCCCTCTGACCATGGATTATTCTGCAGGACAACATCTTGTTCTGTTCTCAGCAGACTAACAGTGCTGAAAGAGGCAAGAGCAGTAGCTAGCCACACTTTGCCAAAGTTGCCCTGGGATTAAAGTAAATTCTCTGTCAACATTCTCTATCTGTCAACATTCTCTATTTCTGGAGAGAAAAGGCCCCATTTTTCAGTTTGTTCCTGTAATTTGAAGGTAAATCTAAGAATTAGGCAAATGCATATTTCACCTGAGAGATATCAGTGGATTTTCATTTCTTTCAGAATATCTTTCAGCATAAACATCAGATTCTTTCTTAGGATTAAAGCTGTCTTTATGCAAAGCAGCATGCCTAACAGCCATCCTCGACTACTTAAACAAGTCAATTTTGCAAGGACTGTAGGTGTCAAGCCAGAGCACTGTTTGGAACTACAGTACAGGGATCTTAGATTTTAAATGAAATGTTACCTCATGCATCATTTTCTATCATACTTGTAGAATTCCAGTTGGTTTATCTCAAAATAAATGTTGCTTTCTGTAATCTGTATACATGCTAAAGCTGCTGGTTTGGTTTTTTAATGACCATTTTGCTTTGCTTTAACATGTGAGTTTTCTTTAAACCAAAATGAAGGTTAAAACTTTGTACATTTTTTAAATGACTGCTAAGGTCAGAAGTCTAAAAGTACGTGCCGCATTAAAATTGAGTGCTGTTTATGTATTTAGCAGAGATGTATGTTTTTGCATTGTTAAAAAGAATGATCCATGCTTTCTTTGAGGGGGATCTGTGCTCCAGTATTGTCCAATAGCTTTCATATTCTAATTAATTAAAGTTCTAACAGTTTGCATATGATTCATGATTCTGATTGCTTCTGTTTTATTAATTATGATAATCTGACATGGTCCAAATGCTCTTCCCATTTAGAACAAGCAAAATATACCTCCTGGTGAGAAATTAATCCAACACGCAAATTGCTTTTGAATTATGACCACGATGCTGCCAACTGCAAGGTCTTAACTTGAAGTTAATGAAATCCAAAGGTATCCATAAAATGATGCAAGACAAGTTCTTTATTTCTACAAAGCCTCCAAGTGTTGTTGATATGGAAATACCATGGTCAGAATACTTTTTCCATACCAAATCAAATACATTCATCGTTCCTGTTAAACAGACACGTAGTATTTAAAAGGAGAGCATTATTCCAAGCCAAGGCAAACTCAAATGTCATAAGATTCATCCATCTGGCAGATCACCAAAGCTGTTGTTATGAAGCTGCAGAAGCATTATTAATCAAAAATATTTTTAATTTTGAACACGTTCCTTGAGTACTCCCAAATGACCAAATCTGAGCCACCCAGAGCCAGTGAGAAGACTGGCTTTTAGTGCTTTGACACTTGAGCAGCCACTGATTTTAAAAAGGTCTTGGAGAGGTATCATAGACTTTGCTCATACTTTGCTGACAATCCGCTGGGATCCTGCTGCCTCAGCTCCCCTTACACCGGCCCACAGCAGAGATCCAGCCTTAGGGTCTCCTGCACCTCATCAGCCCTTCAATTCCTGCCTGCTTCTTCTTGTCTCCTCCCTTTGGGGCTCCATGACCACTCTCTCATCCCCCTGGCATCTGTGGGAACTGTGACCACCCTCTCATCCCCCTGGCACCTGTGACAGGGCTCTGTTTCTCCTGGACCTTTGTGCAGGGCTGTCCAGGAGACCGTCACAGAACCCTGAACTGGCTCTTGCTATGTCCAGCCCCCCCATCCCGCTCTGCAGCCATGGCTGGAGAGAGGATTGGCTTATGGCTGGAGAGAGGATTGGCTTATGTCTGGTCATGTTCCTGTCTGAGGCCAGGAGGGCTGAGGAGAGCAGAGAACACAATCAGGGTATCTACACCAGCAGATGATCCATCTCTGCCCCGCTCACAGGCACGCACTCACTGGCTGCTGGCACCTGCTGGCATGGCTGTCCCTTGCACACAGTGGGCCCTGACCTTGCCTAAGCTCTCCCTGCCCAGGGCACTGCCCTGGCAGGAGGCCATGCTAAAAAAACATATAGGAAAAAAAAGGAGCTTGGATAGGGCTCAGAAAAAGATACTGCCCTTGTTCCTGCTGGTTCTCTGCACCCGCTCATGAGGCCAGGCCAAGGGAGCCAACATCCCCATGGCTTGGAAGGCCAGAACCTGTTTGGAAACAGGTTTGAGAGTTCCTGCCACACTGCTGCATTTTGAGCAGACTGAGCAAGGGCAAACAGCACAAACAGAGTCACGTTATGGAGAGTTTGTTGTTTCTCAAACTAAGCTTTCTCTTTTAGGGACTTTGTAGGCTTTATTTCACTCTTCCTAAGAAAGAAAGGGCAGGTAAAAAGTAAGACATGCAGTATGAGGGCAAACAGCATTGTTACTTCACCTTCTTAGCTTGTAGTCTTGAAAGTCTCCTCTCCCCTGCACCCTTCAGCAGCCCCTCGTCTGGCTTTTTCTCCATCAGTAATGATGACAATTAGCTCTTCCATTTGTGATGTATACATTATATATATTGTCATACATGAACTCCCTAATTAGCTTGTTCTTTGCATGTTAAGTGTTTTGAGTAGTTAATTTTGGGTTACACAACTTTAATTGAGTGTTAATGTTCACCCATCAGTCCAGGTACAAATATCAAGTTCTGCTATTAGTGTTTTCACTTGTTCAAAGCAGTTTATCTGCACCAGTTCCAGTTAAAATCCCCTAGTTAAAAGTGTCCCAGTTAAAATTCCCTTTCCAACTTTAAAAAGGTTGTTTTTCTCATGTTCTCTGTATACTTTTGCAAATGTTTTAAGATGTGTTGGATGTATTTTAATATTTATTTTAAGGGTTTCTACTTTGCTCAGAACCAGCTCCAAACCCCAGTTTCTAACAGCCAACAGCCAGTTTTAGACCTTTAGCCGTTGGTCTGTAGGTAAACTCCCTGGCAACCTGAATCTTAATAAGGGCATGTTACCACTCTTACTCCAGCTGCTACTACCCCCCTGACAACGACGAGGTATTGCTAGACAGAGATAATCTGTCAAAAGGGAAGCACCAATCACTTGGGACCAAAGGGGTGTGCCATGGGCGGTCCGTGGGCGGACTGGGGTGGAGCAAGGGTACTATAAAATAGCGAGTCAGCCTCAGAGCAGGGGCAGACCACTGCGGATTTAGCTGTCGTGGGAGCCAGTGCTGGGCACTTAAGCCTTACTCCTATTTAGGAGCCTTCGATAATTTTTCTCTGACTTTCGGGTTAGCTAAAAGTTAGCCCAGCACTGCAAGTTTTCCACCGGAGGTCCAGTGCTGTCTAAGCCCAAAGATCTCTAATCCCTGCGTTCCCGGAAATAACCTCTTGAGCCACTAGGATCCCAAATTTTGATACTTTCCTGATTTTTTTAATTTTTCAATTTTTCTGTTTTAATAAATTAATTTTTCTAAGAGTTGTCTCGTTCCTCACGTATATAATGAAACGTAATCCATTTTATTCCCCCAAAGGGCATGCACAGACCTCAGATGAGAAAGTGCCCAATTCCATACAGAAACCCTCCTACTTGTGGTACTGCACAGCATTTGCTTTTGTGTCCAAAAATCAGTGACAAAGTAGGGGAATGCAGCACTGCTGGAAGTCTATAGCATCCATGCTGCTGTGGGAAGACCTATTCTGTGCCAAGGAATGGAAAAGGGCTCTTTACTGCAGACAGGTGAAAAAATGCTGGCACTATCAGAGGTATGGCACTAAGAGAGCACAAGCCTCACCACTGCCTGTAAATGACACTCCTGAATGTGGATGCGTTGGATGACCACAGCAAACACTCTCCTGGTCCCTGAGACATGTATGGAGACCTGCAGAGAGGAAAACCAAAGCCTATGCGTGCTGCTTGACTACCCAGGAAAAAGTCAAGCAGCAGTTATTAACTCTCTACACAGGCTGTTCTGCAGCTGTGAAAAACAGGCCTCTTTCCTCTAGGTGACATAAAAACTGTCTTGTGAGCAGACAAACATTTTCCCAGCAGCTGGAGCCAGTGCTCCCAAACTTACAGCCAAAAGAGACTGCTTCGTGCTGAGCCCACCTACCATGAGCAGGTGGTCACTTCTCGCATCCTCCAGTGCAGCACTTCTTTAAAGAACCAGGGGTTTTCGTGGCAAGCCCTGCAGTGCAACAGGGTGCCCCCACAACTACAGATCTTACAACTTCTATCCGAGCTCCTCAAAGGAAAATTCGCACCATATCTCCTTTGAATTTTCCAGGTTGTTATTTTACATATTTTTGGGAAGGCAGACAAGACACATCAGGATGAGCATCCATGGGATGGGGTGTTGGGGGATTGGGGGATTGTATTGATACCTGGACCTTTCATACAGGTGCCTTACAAACCAGGTGACTGTTGAAGCTATCACAGATTTGCTTTAAACATCCCCAAGCACTGCTCCAATTCATTTTTCTTTTTCCCTTTTTTTTTTTAAATAATGTCTCCAGCCACCTACTACCTTTAAAAAGGCACTGTTTTGTGTAATTAAAAATGGTTTTATGTTTGCAACATGGTTTGATGAGACAAAATCCAGAACATCTGAGTGAAAAGAGCTCTAAAGAGGGCTCATCAGTAAAGGAACGCCGTGGAACCACTTGATTGTCTGAAAGCAATGTTAGTATTAGATACTAAAAGCTAGTACACAAGAGCCATGTGCCATCCCCTGGGGTAATATCTGCAGGAGGTGCAGGAGGCCGGTGGTGCTCCAGGTGGGTGTTTGCTGGGGACGATCTTAGGGGGCCTGAATGGAAGATGAGAGTCTTCCTCATGGAAGGAGGCAGCTTGTCTTGCCACTGTGTGTTATTTAAACAACGGAAATAAACTATTAAATCACTGAAATTTGGTGGGTTTCTTGCTGTTTTAGTTGTAAACCCACCCTTTCCTCTATGTTTTCTACCTTATTAGCCAAGCAGCTTGACAATGACCCCTGAGAAGAAATGTCATTGATTCTTCTGTCTCCCTTTTGAATATAAATTCAAAAGACACACTCAGGTGAGAGAACAGAAACTGCTCTAAACTGCTGCTTGCTGGCTTCTGAAAGGAACAAAGTCCTCCAAAATGCAAGTGCACTCATGATGCAGTTCACTGGCACAGACGCTGAACTTTGGCAGCAAGAGATGAACCTGCCTAGCAGGAGGAAGAAGCAGGCTCTCACCCAAGCTCTTACTTTCAGCTCTGCAGAACCACTCCGTGAGAAAAACACCCAGGTCTTCAGTATAAAACAAAGGCCAAAAACGTTATGCATTTCTGAAAAAAATATTTTCAAAGAAAAATTTGAAAGATTTTGAGTGAAATGTTGCAGGTTTATGTATGCCCCATCCCGTACATCCTCCTTGCTCAACATAATGTATTATTTCTCTTACCTTTTACGCAAAACCAAAAAAATTCTTATGATGCAGAAAACATACAGAAACATGAGGAGAGTAATAGTTCAGCAAGTGGTCCACCTCTAAATATATAGCTTATTCAGTTTTACACTGAGTATGTCCTTCAGCTAGAAATAATTTTTGTCATCTCAGTAACAGCAGTACAGGGAAAAATATTCTGTTTTTCAAGGCACTTTAAATCTTTTTAAGTATCTAGGCTACAACTGGCTTTTTCCCCTCTATAATAAGGGCAGTAAAAATGCAATATGCTTTGTGCACCTTCAACTGCACTTGGAAACTAACAGGTTTCTACATTATAAAAGTTACTTGATCTACTCTTTGACAGTGTGAGAATCCAACCTCACCATTTCTCACCCTACATTATTTTTGACACTATGTAGCCGCATGTTTGTGAAGCAAGAGTGAGTTATCCCAGAACCACTGCTCAGGACTCACTCTTACAGAATGATTCTGGCTGTGAAGACTCCCATGCCTCAACACATCACCTGAAGGTTTGGGTGAATACATAAACAAAACCAGATACTTAGCAGTCAAAGACAGGGCTTGCTACAAATTTCAACCCCTACTAGCAGATTCTTATTCAAGGTACAAAACAGATTAAACTACTTGATATTCAAAAGGCTAAAAATGTAAAGGCATGAAAAATCTCAAGTTTCTTCCCACTTCATTTCACAGCGTTCCACATCTTCAAAATGTCTTTCACCTACCTATGCTCTAATAACTTCAACTAATATATCCTGTCATGCAGGTCGCTAAAGGTAAGGCTGATGCTGCTAAACCGTGCTCTTTTGAGATCACTGGATCACAAGGCAAAGATCAGCAGATCACTAGGTCACAAGGCTAAGCATTTTGGCCATGCCGTACCTCAGCACGATCCGTATTTGTGTATTTGTGTATCATCACCGCGCCCTGCGTTTGGGGGAGCGCCACGGTGAAGTGGCAAGCCCTCAGACGTGGGCTGTGCCTCGGGAAGGACGGCAAGGAAGGGCTCCGGGTGCCACCAGCTGGGCGGTGTGGGAGCCTGGGCTGTCCTTGCGCTGTCCCTTGGCCTGCAGGGACCCCTGGTGACAGACCGGCAGGGGAGCGGGGGCTCGCCCAGCGGGGCTGCGGCGCCCGGGTGAGGGGCTCCGGGGCTCCCCTGCAAAGCCCAGGGCCCGGGAGCAGCTGCGGGCCAGAAGTGAACATTTCCAGCGAAAAGGCTGTGAAACGCCACCAAGACTGGTTCAGAAGGATAGTACTTGTTTCATAATGATCGTAGCCGCGTTTTCTGTTTTTTTCTTTTTTTTTTAAATACAAGATGGATGGGTGCACAACAGCTCTAACAAGGGCAGTGTCTGAATTCTCTCCCATCTCAGCGAGCCACAAACACTGCAGAATTATCCGATTCTGCAAAAGTAAGAGAGAGGAGAGGCAGGGAGGAAAGTACCAACCCTGTTCAGCCGACATGAAAACATGCCAATAAAATGGGGGGGTTGAGGTTTTTTTCAATAAAAAAAATTGTATTTTTCAGACTGAAAGCCTGATGCTGAAGAGCACATGCAGAGGCCACCTACTACCACCCCTGCAGTAGCTGGCTGCTGCAACAGGCCAGAGGAAATGTTTCCCATCAAAGATCTAGTGGGCAGGTGTCTGAAAACACCACCCCAAACCCCACAACTCCAAAAAGGGGCATATTGGGCAAACAACCCCCTAGAGGAGGCAGCTCACAATCACATTGTGTGCCTCTCCTTCCTCAGCATGCCACAACAGCCCTGATAAACCAATTTTTAGTCAGTCCTGACCAGTTCTTCAATAGCTCAGTACATTTCAGGGTGGTTTTTTTGCCCTCCCACTGACTTACATACAAGTTGTGAATAGGAGAACTCATCAGCACCCAGGCAGAAATGAAGGCTCTGGGGAAAGGGGAGTGGAGAGTCACCTCCTTTAGGAGGCCTCTACCATGCTGAACTTTCCCTGCTTCACTTGCAGCTCTGTGGAATTAATAACATCCCTTTTCAATTTCTGAGATCTTGAAGTTCCTCTTCAAGAAATGCATAAATGAATATATTCTTTGAATGTGTCTGGCTTGGAGCACATTAGTCGATGTCACAGCACAAATATTCATTGCAGCCAGCTTCCAGAGCATGCCTCCTGTCATCTTCCTGCATTAAGCAAAAAAGGGAGCATTCATGAAGTACATTTGGCCGTCTTCAGACAAAATCTGGGTCCTGTCCTGCCAGCTAGCATAGGGAAAACAAACGGCAATTATGTCCAGAAGAAACAAGATGCGGGAGCTGCACAGCCCACACTGTTTATATACCGGGGACACAACACGACAAGCTGAGCCCGGCACTCGATACGCAGCGCAAGAGCTCCCTCTCCCCACTTCCCTCAACGTCTACATGGTTCTCTAACCACGCCCAGCGTCCAGGTGAGATAAAAGCTCCCACATTGCTCTCCACCCTCCTTCCCTAGCTCTTGATGAGAGGGCTGCTGCTGTCACACAAAAATACACTTGGCCAAGAGCTGGCCAAGCTTCGTCTCAGCTGTCTAAATAAAGGCAGTCTTGAATCAAACGCACCAGGTCCTGGTGAGCTCCCGCAGGACACCATCAGGCTTCTCTGAGCCACACCCAGCCTGAGCTTAGATAGACTGCCTGCTGCCAGCACCAGCTATCCATTAACTTTATAACTTACTAGGAAACAGAACAAAGGCAAAATAAAAGCTTCGTGTAGACAGCAAAAGTTTTTAGTGAAAAATACATACAATATGTGACTTAAGCACCTTGTGCCCAGTCCCACCTTCCCAGTTTAAGAAACAAGCCAATTATGTGAATTGTTTCCAGCCCTAAGGACTACAAACTCAGCCCCTAAAAAGCCTCTGCTTCAGAGGCTTTTGTCATACATTCAGAACCACTGCTCTAAATGTGTGACAATACCTTTTTCAAAGGCGTGTTAAGTCTCAAGAATATATCACAATTAGATAATTTCAGTTAAATAAATCATAACTACAACTTTAAAAAAGTTGTGAGCTGCAAAAGTTAATTTATTTTTCCTCCTCTTCAGCTTTTTTTGGACAACAGCAATTCAGGGAATTATTTGGTTTTGCTGCCCATGTGCAAGCACCCAATAATTACTTCTTTTACACAGGTTACTATACCTCACGACTTTCATGAACAAACTAACTTCAACATGGATTTCAAAAACTGAAACACTGAAAATATAAAGCAAGGCAGAAAATAAGCCATAAAGCAAGAAACAAAATGCTGCCAGATTAATTTTTTAAGTTTATTTTTATTCCCTTGTAGCTCCCAGAAATTTTCAGTAACAAACTAGTTGATTTAGAAGGCAACAAAAACATGACAAATATAACACTTGAGTACATGGCAACCCTCATTAATGTGTTTAAAACACATTTTAGAACATAGTGAATGCATATTTTCATTGTGCATATTACCTTTCACAATAATGGTTAACAAATTAAATTCAATTAGGACAGGAGAATTTTGCATGCCACTTTCTCCAGAATATTCAAATGAGAAGTTTTTATAACCTTATCCCATTTACATAAGAAGGCTTTCTAAGAGAAGCCAAGTGACCTGTGTATGACCAGCATTTCAGTTAAATCAGTTTTCACTCTCTTGTTCCAAAAGTCATCTGTAGGATGTATTTCTACTTGAACCTAAAAGCTTCATTATTTAATTATTTTTATAAGATTTGTAAGCACTTCCAGCATCTGATACATTCTGTATTCTTGCAGTTTAAAGCATCATGAATAACTAAGCAGAAACAGAACCTCCCACATCTCCACTCTTGGGAGGAGTAAGCTGCACCGGACATTTCCATCTGCTGCACTCCCTGGACAAATGAAAATCCTCATGTTCTCCAGAGCAGCTGCCAGAGAGGATTAACACCACAGGAACAATAACATGAACAGAAATGAAAGTTAACAGGCACGTGGCTATCTCCTATCAGCTGTCATAACTTAAGTGGGAATTCTGTGTAGTCTTTGAATTTGTGACTGACTATCAAACAACTTTTATACTCCCTTATCACATTTGCCATGTTCCTCTCCACGGGTTGAAAAGGGAAGAGCAGCTCATTTTCAGTGTAAGACAGCTGGCTTCTAAATAAAAGACACTAATATAGGAAAAAACATCCCAAAGCATTAGAAAACTTTTAAGTAATGTCTCTCTTATAGTATAAACCATGGCAGGCATTAAATTCCAACTGCAAAAGAATTGTATTACTTCCCAAGACCCAAGATTTGTATAAATGGCTTCTAAGCACTATTACAAATATCAGCCAAGACACTGCCACCTTACTTTCCCAGAAGTTTCAACTGCCATTATTTTGGGGAGCAAAAGCTTAGCTCAGCTCTTACCACAGAGCCTCACTAAAAAATAAAAGGAATAAATCTATAGTTTTGGCAATTCTATCCAGAGTAAGTCCTTCAAAAAAAAGGACTGCAGAAGCTTCCTTTTTTTTTTTAAACAGAAAACAAAGCCATGCTTGCTGAACTTTTACTATTTAAGATAGTACCTATTTGATACTTTATTTCAGATGTCAACTTCCAAAACACAGATTCAAGTTGTTGTAGATTTAATCACACAGATTTTGTCATTGTCCTGTTTCAAAATAGCATGGGAAACCTCCACAAGCAGCATAGGTTTGTCTGCTGAAAAATCACTTGTTTACAGCATCGTCTCTTGGCACATTCTGACTGGAATATTATAATGTCTGTCATCTTCAGTTATGAGAGTCACCACAGGCCAGTCCTCCTCCGGGTCATTGGGGTAAAGTGTGATGAACTCATCAGTGCTGTACTTATAGAGTCGGTACACTTGGATGGTGTACTGCAGAGCATAAGCAAGAAGAAACATTTCCACCTACATTGGAAAAAATAAATATTTGTGTAAAATTCAACATACCTTCGACAAGATTTTTCTCATAAAAATACTAAACTAATACCTATCAGATGTAATTTTTCGAAGACAAAAATTACGAAGAGAGAAGGCATATACATGAGCACCTCTCATTCAGTATCTCCATCATACACCTCTATGATACCATGCAGTTAACAAGAAAGTCTTCAGACCCACAATGGCATAGTAGGAAAATAATCCTAAAGGAAAACTACTTTACATAGAGTGTCCTACTGCCACAAGCAGGGAGGAAAGACATTCTCTTGTATCAATATTCATCCTGTTAAGACACTTAAAACCACACAAGAGCAGGTTTCAGGCAATGATCCTTTCATTCTTACAGTGTACTTTGAACCTTTCAGCCAAATAAAAAGAAAATGGAAAGCCCTTACAAAGCCTGTTGACAGGAGAAGAAATTCAGAAAAAGAAGCTGTAAAAAGCTTCTACCTTTTCTCCTACAGTGGCAAGCATATCAATAACAATTCACAAAGAATCTTACTGAAATAAACAAATCTAGTCAGCACAAAAACAGGCAACATAACTTCTTGACTGAACTGAGCAGCAAAAGTCACCAATGAATCACCTATTTTCACAGAAACAGCAAACTGTCTCTGCAGTTGTCAGATTTTTAAGATTAAAAAAAAAAAACCAAAACATAATACTTCCATGTTTCTAGTATTTACAATTAAGTAGTGAACTTAATTGCAGTGTTCCACTTGTAATGAATCCAATGGGACTTTTTTAAAATGGATGCTTCCAAAATCCTTCAGACTATTCAGCTCATTAACTACTACTCTTTTCGGTTTGGGGCTTTTTTTGTAATATGTGTACCATTTATGCTACGTATAAAGCCGTAACTGTCATTAGCTTATCCCAATTCACCACATGTATGTCCTACACGTTGTCTTCATAATTTGAGTATCAGCTGTTATCCTATTTTTTAAAAAGCTAACAACTAAGAGATCAATACAAGTGTTCTATTAATAGCAAACCCTATTTCCAAAGAATGCGACCTGCCAGCCACAAGACAAAACCTGGTGTTTCAGAGGAGGCCCTTTACAGACTCTCACTACAAGCCAGCAGTTCTAACATATTCTTCCCAACAAAAGGCCACACACTTCAGCCAGCCCAACAAAAACTGGGTGATTTCTTAAACCACTTGAAGCTAAAATCTCCAAAGCAGGAAAATAATGCTGTATGAGCAATCTCTCCTTACTTGTTCAAGGCCTCCACTGTGACCAATATGATTCAAGTGATTTTGCATTAACTGACAAGGGTTGCTGGATGTATCCCGTGCAAACAGGAGCCAGGAGAAGACAGGCACTCTCCTTCCACTTTTATCGGCGTTGTATAATTCAATGGCAGTGTTAAGCATCAAAAATTTCAGCGCTTCATAGAGACTATACTCCTCCTCTTCGTTTTTAAACAATTTATCACAAGCCTCTTGTTTCTCAAGGGGATCCTTTATTTCACTTATATTCTTCCACTAGAAAAAACAACAAACAAACCATCACACACAACACAAATGAACAGCCATCACCCTGCAAGAGCTGCAAAAAGCCACTTGTGAGTTGTCAGATGCTCAGCACAGGCATTCAGAATTTAGCTTATGAAGAGCTTTGTGTCTTTTAAAAAACACTCAAGAATATTTCCACAACTGTATCCCTATCAAGGTCAGGCTGAGTTAGTCTGATTTTGCTTAAATTGATCCACAAGCAAAGCAAAAGGAGTGGATGCTAGAAATTGCTGCAAGGTGGCAGAACAAATATTGTTGTGGGACAAGCATTAAGGTAATAACCTTTTTGTTTCCTGCACCATAAATCCTACATACTTCGTATTCTTTACATTTCTGTTACTCAGAATGCATATTTCATTCCAACCCTCAAACTGCTGAATGCAGTATTCCAAATACTCTTAAAAGCCTTCATAAAAAGAGAATTTGCATTCACAGTAAGACAGGAACAACTGAATAGTTTTTAACAGGTTCCAGTGTTCCAAGAGGGTGAAAGCATGGGGCTAGGTAATATAGTATGAACACTTAAGGGCACAATCATGTTTCTATGACCCAGAATAAATGTATAAAAATGAACAAAAACTACTCCTTTGAAATTACTTAAGTGTTGTGCTGTGTTTTTCTTCCCTTAACCTCATCCAGACAGCAAAAAGATTTGTCCATAGTATAAATCATTCTTTCAAATAAATACAAGACATAATAGAGGAAAAGAGCTACTCTGTTACATTAATTTTTTCATTGAAATCTGTCTAATTAATAGTTTTCTGCAGAGCTGCTTGCAAATTAATTCCAGCATCAGGCTATTGCAAGTAGTGAAAGACCAGATGCCTGGATCTGAAAATATGCTCTTTACTTGAATTTTTTGTAGTATACATACAGAAAAGGGACTTCCACTACTGAAAGCATCCTTATGCTAAATTCACCGAATTCAAAAATCTTTGTCACTTTTCTTATTTTTAAGTGATGAAAGAATATACAAATACTTTTCCAACCTTTTTCCTTAGAAGTATTAAATACTCTTTTATTTCATCACTTATTTCTCCCATCTTCTTGCCAGGTTTCTGTTTTAGCTGCCACTGCTTGATCCAGTCATACTTGCTCAGCAAGTTTTCAGGAAGCTGGAAGTTGAGAGAAGAAAAGGCAGCTTAAGTCAAAAGTCTGAAAAGGAAAAGCCACCAACCTGCATATTTTATTTTTTTTAACATTTTGCACCTTAAAACCATACGTCAGATGTCCTTCTGAAGAGATGTCACAGTAAGATGACCATAACCAAACACAGCTGGGTATTTATAATATTTGTTGGGTAACAGTCTGAATGCTGGTCTATTACTGTTTCCAGATCTAACAAACACACAAGCACTGGATAATCACCAAGTTATTCTTGCCTTTTTTTTTTTTTTTGTTGTTTTGAGGTTTGTTTTTTTTTTAATTAAAACACTCCCCCACCAGCAGATAGACGACAGTTAACTGTGTTTGAAAGTGTCCCTGAACCAACAGAAGAGGATCCATCAGATCCACCCCGAAGTCTTGGTGGACTGCAAACTACTTTGTCCAGAACTCACGAACTGTTTCCTTTTCAGGGAGCACAATTCAAACACTCTGGGACAGGTTTTTTATTAAAGAAGAAAACAACCTGGGAATTAGCTGATGAATCGGATCGTGTTTTAGCCTCAGAATTGCCTCTTCTACTGCTCATGTGCTACACCTGTTCAGTTCAGAGCTTTTACACTTCCCTTTAAGGACATCCTGGCAGTTGCATGTCCAGTTTTGTACCCTCATCTATTAACCCATCTTACTGCTAGAACTGCAAGAGCAACTTGTGTCTCACAATGGATTAAATACTTGCCTAGAGCAGCACTCATGCCCCCAGCCACTACCAGCCCATTTTCAGTTTATTAGGACTCCAAACCAGTGATGTGTTCTCTTTAGTGGCAACAATATGTGTCAGATAGGCACAGACCTTCCCCCACCCCAGCCAGACATCTTATGCTAAATGGACACAAAGAACTAAATAATCAAAAATTATATGCCAGTAACTTCTACAACTAGAAACGTGCATGTAATCACCATGTTAAATTAAAAACAAGAAAAAACAACAAGAAAGTTATATTTGTACTGCCAGCTGTCACCATACACATTTTTCTTACGTGCCTTCTGCTTTGATGCATAACAATTTATCATTTCAGTTTGTTTTGTAGCTGTACAGCCTTTTCGAAAAAATGTTAATTATCATATGACACTTTCCTAGATGAATCAGTAGCAAAAAAAAACATGAACATCATTAAAAATTTCGAAGTACATAATTTTTAAAAAGTTTGCATGCTCTTTAAAGGAGTACTGGGAAACTATATTCTTTAGTCTGATAATGTGGAAATGGTTGAGAGCTTGAAGAATGTGTTTTTTACAAAAAGGAAAGCATTTTGCAATGTACTTGCAGTAAAACACTTCATAGAACTGTTTTTATCAGTAATTACAAAAATATAATCATTAGGCGTTTACTTAACAATGACAGTGGCCAGAAAGAGAAATGTTCAGATTTCCTCCAAAGTTATACAGAAAGGCACTGTGCATCAGACGTTCACCATTCCAATTCCCAGCAGCATCCTGACAACTGGAACCATACTCCTCTCAAGTGGCTCATTTTTGTACAGGCAGCTTCTTACATGTTTGTTCCATGTTCACCAATACCATCAAATGGACTTTGTTAACACAAGAAAATTTCTGGAATATTCTTCTTCTACTTGTAGGAAGATCCCTGCTTTTCTTACACATCACAAGAAAATCATCACTCCACAAGAACTGTTCTTCATGTCAGGTTGGAGTTGCTCTTGCACTTATTTTAAGCAACATTTAAGACACAGGTAATTACACATTCTGCAAAGCCTACAGCATCCAATTTGTTACTCCACTTTCTAGAGAAACCATATAAGGCACAAAGAATAGATATTATAGTTTTGAAAAGCTGGGGGTTTCTCAAATGTTAGAATAAATTGTCTGTATTTTTTGTTATTGCCAGCTGTCTTGTGGAAAACCTCTTACTGCCACACTACATGCAGTAAGAAGAAACCAAGAGGGCAAGATGAAGACAGACAAGACACATTCCAGTCAACACTACAGTAACATTTATACACATTATAAACTGGAAACCAAGGGCACCTGGACTCAATTCCAAATTGAAAGAATCACTGTGCACTAACAACAGTCTTGAACACTACTACTTCTCAGTTCAAGGATACTGAAAAGTGAGCATATATATCGTATAACAGAGAAATGAGATCATAAAATTATCAAATAGGTTAGACCCAGTATTACTCTGCTGTCAGAAGATCAGCTTGACACATACCATAGTAAAATCCTCACTCTGCAGCCACCTTGGTAACTGGGTAGCTTGGCTTAATGCCTGGAAAAGAGTTGCTCTGAAGGCACAATAGTTATCACCTCGTATTCTCCTTATAGAGGCAAACTTCTGAGCAACTGCTTCATAGCCCTAGAAAAATACAAAATCCAAAGAACATTAAATCATTAATAAAACATTTTAAGTATTGGAATATTATCATCCAAATGCTAATGCTATTTTAAAAAAAAAAAAAAAAAAAAGCTTGACCCACTAGCCTTTTTGGAAGTTCAAATGCTTTTATGTCACAAATTATGCTTTGAAAAAACCAACTTAGTTCTGCTGAAAAACAAACAAAAAACTGAAGAAATCTAATAGATAGTTGTTTGAGGTATTTGTTTGATGACAGAACATAAACATCATTGAAATATGGGCAGCTAACTCATGTAGATTTCCAAAAAATATCAAACATCACACACACAAGACTACACATCATGCTTAAAAGAAATTTCAGCAACAGTTAATGCTACTTACCCAATACATGTCACACGTAGTTTGTTTCTGCCTCAGGGTAAGTTTGTGTTTACGCTGAAATATCTTGACACTTGCCTCAGCACATTTGTTCCCTCCCTGCTGCTCCCATACACACAGTTGTAGCAGAAGCCACAATGCTGAAATGCAGCTTCTGCAGCTCAGCTACCCTGGCAAGGGCCAATGCCCTGTGTGTCTGTATTTCTCACAGCAATCTCCTGAGAGTGCCATGGGGAGTTTTTGACTTTTGTAAGGTATTTTTTATGTTTACTCACATATATCACTAAATTTTTCAAGCAACAAAACAACTTTGCTTTATTTTCTACCATTCTAGCTCAAGATTAATATAAAAAAATTAGTTCAAAAACTGTAATAAAAAAAATCTCAGGAAAAATTTTTAAAAACCCATGCAATTCACCAATTTCAGCTACCTGCCTTCCACCTTAAATTTTGGTCATCTGCTCTGCACTTCAATAGTCCACAAAATTAGCATTTTATGTCCATAAATGAAATATAAAACTTCAATTGAAAGCAGTAACAAAGGACAGTATTCAAATCCCTAAACTATGTGCAGGTAGCTTTACTGAAAACACATTTGGAATGAGAACAAAGAAAAGTATCTGCCAGTTGTAAACCACTTATAAGACCTCACAACATAAAACATTGCTAAGGCATTTCCTGTCTTAAAAGATTGACCCCATAGGAAATAACGTAGCAAACAAAAACGAAGAGCCTAATAAAATTCAACAAAAATAGAACTGCTACCTTTCTCATCCTTTTTGCTACTGGTGTATTTCCTCTCCATTCTTTTCTGCAATACTCCATGATGTCCATTTCAGGTGAAACACTTAGTTTATATTCTGTCAAAACAGAACGTGCAATATTATAAAGAAAACAGAACAAGGTAGAAAGCACATCAAATTTCTAAATATGCTATCACTTTAAAATAACTTTAGTGCCAAATGAAACTGGCAGCACAACCTGTAGCTACTAAGTCATTATTACTATGGGAGGGGATAAAATCAGTTTGCTCTGAAAATGATGTGTGAAGAAAAGTAATGATGTAGTTCAACAAGATAGAGAACACTCTGCTCCTCTCTTCTGCAAAAGTTAATTGGCAAAGAGGAGAAATTAGTAAAGTACTCTTCATTTTCTTAGCAAGCAGAAAAATATTTGACAGAAGCTTCTCTTCTCATAACATAGACTATGTGACTGCTTTCCAAAGAATTCACATTAACTCGTAAAGTAACTACAGAAACACAGGGAATGACATACTAAGAGCAATTAATTTTACAGAGAATTGATCTTTTTACGAATCAAACTGTACAATGCACTCAGTCATAAGTAACTGCTATTGAACACAGACATCTGTGCACAAAAGTCCCTGGAAGAGAGGGTGTCAGGACATCACACATCAGTGCTACAGTGAGTTGCAATACTGTATTTGAAACTTCACACAAAATTCGATTGTACCTGATGAGTTTGTTTCACAAAGCAGTATTTTCTCTCTCTCTATTTCTTCTTCATCACGATACATGTCCTCCTCACTGCAATAAAAATCAACATGTACCTCATGTAACACCACAAACCTTACTCTCTTTTTCAACCTCTTCCCCTCTTTACAACTCAGGAAAGTATTTAAGTGTTTCTACCTTTTTTTTTTTCCAACTTAATTTGCTTTCCATCTTACCCATTTTCATAGAATCAACACTAGCTCTCAAAAGTAAAAAAAAGTTTAAAAAACCCTGTCAACTGCTCCCCTCCAGTATCTGTCACTAGGTTGGTAATAAATCATTGCCTGAATTTCTCTTCTGTGGTTGAATGGCTACTACAGTCAGTCCCTTCGTATTTCTGTATTTTACAGTATAAATTTGCAGAAGACACAAGCCAACATGTCTGTTTGCTGCATATACGAATAATGCACCCTATGCATGCAGCTAAGAACACGTTACTCAGCAGAGCTTTGGATCTACACACCACTGGGACTGACTAACCTGCCTAGTGCTGAGCAGAATACATGACAGAATACAATGAAAAGTGGCCAACCACCTGCATTTAATTTGAATGTTACTAACTCAAAGGAGAATTTCCACCATAATCCAAACTACGTCTTACATACTAGCTGAAATCCAGAGAAACATTTCTTCCTCAAATAATATGGCCTTTTTGGCCAAGGTATGTTGTCATAAGAGCAAAATACCTGTTATCTGAGCCTATATACAACATTCTGAAGTCAAGCTATGACCATGAGAGAGGAAATTATGCCCTACAAGAGTATTGCACAGATTAGCATCTGCAGCTTGGATGTGAACATTACTGTTAAAAACTGAGTTCCATAGAATGTTCAAAAAACTGACTGCAAATTGCACATTCCACTCCTGAGAGGCATTTGTCATATAATTACATCTAGCAAATAAACTTCTAAAAAATAATCACTGCTTCACAATTAAAATACTTGAAAAAACATATGTCACCAGATGTATCAGTATCATTTAGGCTTGCCACTAAAAGAAGTTTACATTGAAAGTCTGTTTTTCAAAGAAAGTACGTAAGCAGAAAAAGGCTGCACGGTTATTATTTACTGCCCACTACTATTAGCAGCTTCTAATCTACTCCTCAAGAACACCCCAAATCCAAAGCACAGTCTGCCTGCAAAAGACTAGGAAGAAATTAAGGCAGTGACCCTGCCACATCTTACACCACTAAGAGAGGACAAGCAATTAGGAAGACTGTGAGAAAGAGTTTCATGTAGCCAGATGGAAATTGGATTACTTTCATTAAACTTCAAAGGACGGACTACTAAATGATGGCTCTGTATTTCTTTTTCTTTATATCCAAACCAGCTTAATAAACCCATCTGCATGTATTTCCCTTGAGAAAAAGAAATCTTTGGTATAAAGACCAATGTAGGTTAATACCAGGAAACTAATCTACTGTGCTGTCATATAAAACTGGTTTCGTTTTCACACGCATGCTCAAGTAGCTGCTTGAAATATCATTTTTAACAACACTAAATAATTATTAATTAAAAGAGAAACAATAGATACAGTAGGTATTAAACACAGTACTATCTGACAAGAAGAAAAGTCATAGAAATACTTGTTTCAAGTCCATATTCATGTTACAGTATGATACTGGACAAAGCCTAATTTCTCAGCAGAGTTTAAAATCCATTATGGTTTGTCAAGAATTTCAAGAATACTTAATAACCTTGAAAATACTATGAAAAAACCCACACAGTATTTGACAGCAGCATTCTCTAGCGTATCTTCTCTGTAAGCCAAGTATTTAAAATATAAAGCAACAACCTCCCACTCTGAGCATGAAGAAACCTGCTGCTACAAGGGATCCCACAGGGATGTCATGACGGGCAGGGAAATTGTTCCTTCGCGATACAGCCTTGAATAAATTCAGCGTAAGATGCAGAACAAGAAGAAGTGCTCAACTAAGTTAGTGAGATTACCCAAGAAAGAGGAAGTTTGGTATAAAGGAAGCAGTGTCATGCCCCTTCTGCAGATATTATTAAACCACCTTCTTTCTGGGAGTTGACAAAACAGAAGCAGCCACAGACTAAGCAGTCACATGACAGATTAACATCCAGAGTAAACAAGGTACTGCAATTCAAGAGAATTGTTTTGAAAGCCAGGTAGCCAAGAGGTGCAACCCATCTGCACAGGCACTATCATTCCAGAGACTAAAGTGTGTCATAACACTGTTGTAGCACAGCAACTGTTAAGTAAATCTGTGGAAAAAAGAATGTGGAAACTAAAGCCTTTCCCCATTAATGTTCAGATAAATGATAGATTTGACAAATATAGTGAAAATAAAGTAAGAGGTGAAAAAGAATGATGAAGTGAAAACATGCATGCACAAAAGAAAAAAATAGTGCAAAGAGTTGCATGCAAATACTTAAATTGTTGAACTAGTTAATGGGATTTTGCTGAACCAAAGATAAAAAAATCAGAAATTTACCTTAATGAACTGAAAGTACCCTCCCCTTCTATACAAAAACTGTTAATATATTTTAAAAAATTAATCCTTACCTCTCCTCAGATGATTCCACTGCTGAACAATTACTAGTCACAGGTACATACAGTTCACAGTTTCTAGGTGCATCCTGATCCGTCACAGGAGATTTACTCATATCTCTCTTCTCAGGTCTCCCACTACTTCTGTATACATAGTCTTGTCTTATTTCTGATGTATTTTGCTCTTTCTGGCCTGCAGCTGCATTTGCTGAGACAAGTTCCTCAGAAGCAACACCAACTTCATTTGTATGCTTCACCAGCTGTGTGGGAACACTCTCTTTTTTCTCTTCTGCACCTGCAGAAAGGCTGGTTGGTTCTGTCATCCACCCTTGAAGATTATCCTGGCTTTGAAGAATGAAAAAATACATGAGGAGTTTCTCTCCCAGAACAAAAGCACATGTTATAGGAAAATTACATTATTTTAAGAGTTAACGTTATATTCAGAGAATTCAGAGGGTACACAAATTATTCAGAAACCGGAAGAAAATCCAGAACAGTTTGGTAAAATAAGACAGCACCCAAGCTATTTTCTAACTCATTCCCCTGACCATCATTTCTTACCATGGCTAAGCTGCACCAGTTCTTCAAACACAAGAAGAACTAGAATTGGTGCCCTGATTAAACACCTGCTATCCTTGAGGTGCCTTACAAACTCACCTGAGTCAACTCATCCATCGCACCAGGATCACTGCTTAGTGCAACAATCTTTGTCTTTCCAATATGATGCCCAGGGTACCAAGACAGGATGTCTACAATCCATTCTAGCAAGCTCTCCAAAGGTTTAGGATTTGTCAAAATGCAGTAAATTTTCAGGGATATTTATCCTAAGTTGACAAATAATGCCCCCCAAAAGTTATGGGTTGCTTGGCAATTGTCACATTCATGTTCTAGACAAATAGTGGCTATCCAGGCTGGTGACCTCAGAGCTCACAGACTTAATATCCACTCCATAAAACTTAAAACTGCACACCACATTTCTATTTCTAGGTTAAAGCCTCCAACCTGCATTCTATCTTCACTTACTAACATACAGCCCTTTGGTATCCGAGCCCTCATGTATACCAAGCTGTCCCATAGTACAGAGCTCTAGAGCTAGAACTCTAGCTCAGGACTAGAGTTCACAGAACCACAGAATGGCCTGGAAGGGACTTTAAAGGTCACCTACTTCCAACCCTCCTGCTGTGGGCAAGGAGACCTTCCACTAGACCAGGTTGCTCAGAACCCCATCCAGTCTGGCTTTGAACCCTTCCAGGGATAGGGTATTCACAACTTCTCTGGCAACCTTGTTCCAGTGCCTCACCACTCTCACAGTAAAGAATGTCTTCCTACTATCTAATCCAAACCTACTCTCTTTTAGATGGAATCATTCCCCCTTGTCTTGTCACTACACGCCCTTGTAAAAAGTTCCTCTCCATTTTTCCTGTAGGCTCCTTTACGTACTGGAAGGCCACAACTAGATCAAAGCCCTCTCTCTTCCAGTCTGAACAGTCCCAAGTGTCTCAGCACTTCCTTACAGGAGAGGTGCTCCATCTCCCAACCAGCTTCGCAGCCCTACTGGGGACTCGTTCCAACAGGCCACTGCCATTCCTGTGCTGGGGCTCCCAGAGCTGGATGCAGCACTGCAGGTGGGCTCTCACCAGAGCGGAGCAGAGGGGCAGGATCTCCTCCCTAGACACCCCTGACCACGCTCCTTTCGACGCAGAGTCGCACGCCACGTCCCGATTTCTCCCGTCCCCGCTCCTCAGGGAAGGAAGGCCCAGGCCTGGCACAGCATACGGCCACCCGTGCCCGCCGGCGCAGCGCAGCCGAGGGAGGCCTCACCTTTCCGCCGCGCTCTGTCCCGCCCGGCACCGCTCCGAGCCGCCGCCCGAAGCCGGCAGCCCCCGCCGAGCCCCGGGGGCCGCTGCCGGGCCGGGCCCGAGGGGAGGGCGCGGAGCTCGGCCCGGCCGCCGCCGTTCGGCGCTCATGCCGGCGGGGCCCCGGGCACGGCCGGC
>NW_024582056.1:7930268-7974373 GCF_017639235.1 Corvus kubaryi
GCCGCCGGCACCTGCGCGCCTCGCGCTGCCGGAAAGGGCGGCCCCGCCGGCGCCCTCAGCCCCGCGGGCGGGACGCGGCACCCGGTGCGCGGGAGGGAAAGCGGTGAAGTGAAACCTCCCCAAGCTGGAAGGCAGCAGTAAGTTCTCGTAAACAGAGGAGAGGGCGGAAATAAGAGTTGCTTTCCGGCTGCCAGACGCTCCGTGTAAAAGGAAGTGCTCGTAGGATGCAGGGTATGTGTGTGTGTGGAGCTCGTACAGAGCTCGTCAGAGGCTGGAAGTCGCTCTTCTGGGAGCAAGAAAACGCATCACCACATTTTGATACACCTTTGTGAAACTCTAGGCAGGAGAGAAACGCTCACGGAGAGTAAAAATTACATGCTACTGAAACATACCCATTATTTAAAAAAACCCCAAAAACTCAGAGTAAAAAGTCGGAAATCTGTAGAATCTGTGCTGTGTGAGAAAAAGTCCACTGCAGTTTGGGCGTTTTGGAGGGAGGGGGGTCTTCACATTGAAATTTAGCCTAAAAATGAAGAAGTATTTGTCTTCTTTTTGAAATTTCTCTCGTAAGAATATGCTTTCTCTGAGTATGGCAAGTGATGCTGAGACTGGAGGCAAATTACTACAAATAAACTTGTCAGCAAAGGTATTTGAACTAACATGTCTTTAGAGTATCAAACAATATTGGGAGAACATTTTAAAGGTGGAGTTCAGGTAGTAAAACCTCTAAAAGGTTAAAATGGCAATGATAAGTAATTTGCAACGTCATGAACCTTAATATAAACCCGACATTTTTGTAAACAAGCCTTTTTGTTTTCTTTTATGCTCTAGACATGTGGAAGTATCATGAATGTTTGAGCAGAAAAAAAACCCATTACCTTAGGTCTCTTTTAATCGCTGCTCTTCTTGTGGATCAAATTCATGTTGGATTGCTCTTGACAATGACATGTCCTTTGAAAAATCTCTTCGTTTGAACAGCTGTTTGACTGACAGGTTTGTCTCAAAATGCATTCTTGTTTCCCACGGGTCACTTCAGAATTACTCCCTATCAAGCAGCTAGTCCACTTGAAGTATACCCAGCTGTTTCCCATGTTGCCATCATTCAAATAATTTAGATTTAGTAGCATTTAAGAGCCATTACAGTTGCCTCCTTTTTAAGATTAGATACTTTATTTGTTAGGGTTTTTTTGAAAACTTTAAGGCAGAGATGTTTTGGCTGACCATTTCACAATCCTTGAGAGAACTGCAGAGCAGAATAGGTGAAGCAGCAACCTAGACCTATTTCATCGTGATGAGCAAAATAGAGCGTTGCAAAATGACCCTGCAAAGTAGTTGAACTGTACCTGAGTTATGAAATGAAATTTGCAAATTCTGTGTATGTTCTGTTTGGAACTGTTTCCTTGTAACAGAAAGTTCCTGAACAGCAAATTGTATTTACTTCCTTTCTTGAGAAGTATTAGATGGAAACTATGCCATGATGTCCTATTTTGGGCTGCACTACAGTAGTGCTTGCCTTGTGAACTTGAAAGAATGGGTGCAGTCTCTGTCATTTGGTATTTAGCTGCTTACAGATGGGGCTTATGTCAATCACAGGATTAAGTGTTTTTCTCTCTGCATCACAAAAAGACCAAAACTAAAAACCCAAAGAAGGTATTTTCCTGATGAAACTTTGTTTTTGAATTAACTGGAATGAAGTATCCCAGACGTCATCAGCTGAATAAACAAATTTAACAGAAAAGTCCACTCTCTCCGCTCTCTCTGCCCTCAAGAAAAACTGGGGAAAAAATTCATAATCTTCAAATTGGATATATGCCACTGTTCAATTGATAAAAGTTATTCAAGGGAATATTCATCAGTTTTGCCTTTATGTAAACTACTTCTAAAAATAGGGTTTCTCTCTGCCTCTTGTAAACAATATATTGCAAGCATATTTGACACTTATTTTCTCAGCAAGGGGTATTTGTGCGTCTAGTGTTGATATGTAGTAGATACGTCAGATATAAAATATCTGGAAATATTCAATAAGTTCTGTGGCACATTTCCCAAGATAGAGTGTGGCAAAAGAGTTGTGTGTTAGTCATTGCCTTCCAGGTTGCAGAAATTCCAGGAATAGTTTCAGCTTGCAAACAAGAACCAGTGTCTTAGGGACTGAAGGCAGTAGCTGTTTAAGGACATGCAACGACGCAAAACGATTTAACACTAAAGGAAAAGAAACTGAGATAATGAAAGTGCAGTGTTTATACAAATATGTCTAGAATAATGCAGGCTAAACAAAGCAAAACATCTTTTTCGTGTGTGTTACAGGTACTACCAAGTTGAAAAGGAATTCAGCATAAAGTCTTGAATTTTGCTTTCTAAAGACTGTGGAAGTGATGAACACTTCTTTTTTCTGAGATGATCCATTTTTAAACAAACAGACCCCTCAAAACAAACAGACCCCTTTGTGATTTGTGTACTCAGTTCCATTCTAATAGGTATACTTATTTTAAAAAAAAAAGTCTCATTTGCTCAAATTATGTAACATTTCTGAGCAACAGATTTACCTAAACTATTCCATGCATTAGAGAAAACAACTCTGCAGTGCTTTCTTTTTTTGCACACAGCTGCTTCTAGTGTTTTGCATGGATGGTGGAGAATGTTAGTCATATTTACTTTCATTTAGAGCTTGGCCCCTACATGATCAGCCATATCCATTGACAGTGCTGTATTTTCCAACAGAGCCAGTTGTCCGTTTCAAAGTCTTCAGGGCAGAGATAGAATCTTGCTTTTCAGTCTTGGTAAATAATAAATGTATGTGAACAAATTAGAAAAATACAGAAATTACGGATCATAAGATTTTCCACAGGATTCTGTTGAGTTTCTGAAGTTAGTTTGAGAGAACAATGTTGACTTATTCATTAAAAAGTCACTGTATGTTAAGATCAAGCAAGGCAGACCTCTCTATACAGAAAAAAAAAAGAGCAGCTGTTTGCTTCTCTTGAAGATATTAAAATAGTCATGTTGTTATTCAAGATTTCTTTTTGAGAATGGGGCTTAAGCAGAATTTAGACATGTAAGCCCAAGTATTTTTATTATTTCCAAAACACCTAAAACTTGTGTTTTCAAACTTGTATCTTCAAAGTAGGCAGTGAACTAAGTGTAACTAAAGTCTACAGTAAAAACCAAAATGCATGCCTGTTGTCCTGTATGTGATCTGTTAGTAGCTCAGACTATTTCACTTAGAAATCTAGTTCTTCTGTTGTCATAATTTCCAGTGGAGTGTCTGGATAGCTCCTGTACCTATGGGAGAGGTGAGATTCAGTCTCCTAGCTGAAAATAAAATTGAGATTTCAGTTCTCAACCCCAAGGTACTAAGATCAACACCACAATTATGTAAATCCGAATGAAGAAGATCAGCAAGCACTACTTCTAGTCTAATGCAATTCTGTGTTATAAGAATAACTCATAGTTTTGCAAGAACACATCTCTGGCTTGCTGGTCACACCTGGAATGGGTTCAGCAGAGTTTACTTCCTACTGTAAGTTCCCTATTTATTAAGTGTAAGGTACGACTATCAAACTAACTAAGAAAGTTCATGAAAAGACACAACAAAGACATTCAGTGCAGTACAGGAGATCATATTTTGTAAGTCTGAAATATTTCTGTACTTGGTACTTTCTGGTAAAGGACACTAGCGGCTGAGATTTTGATACAAAAAGAACCCATCAAACCCCATGAAAATATATTTTTATTCTTTTTTCCTTATTTAATGCATCTTGATGCTTGCCAGTAGTTGTTATTTTCTTTGCTAAACTAATTACAGTGCACTACTTGAAAATGGCTCCACATTTTTCAGGAGTATGGTTAGAAACCTTTGGGCAATCAGTTCTTGTGACTGTAGAGGAATACTGTTCAGAAGAAAAATAGATGGGGAAAACCCACCAGTAAGAGTCAAATGGGCAATACAGTATCCATTTATATACTTCCATAATTATGGATTACCCATGTGTGCTTTCCTCTAGCATCCCTGAATTTGTTAGAGCTTTTGGAGATGTATTCCTAAGAAGATATGTCTCCTCCCTGGTACATAAAGACAGGTATATAGAAGTGCTGCTTTCCACTTTTATAGTTTCCAGTTTTATATTTCCCTAGAGTGAGCTCTAAATTGGCATGCTGCTGTCCAGCAAGCAGAAGGGTGTTTCCAGCACCCTGTGTTCCTTTTTTAAATGACTGAGAAAGGTTGTGGCTTTGGTGCAGGGAGTGGGTTTTTTTCAGTCCCTCAAACAGAAAATGGAGAATGTGTGAGTCATATCAATGTAACCTATACATCACTGCTAAAAATTGTGGCTGTTTGCAAGTTAAAAACCTGTCATTATTTTTTCACATGCACCAGTCTAAACAATTAAAGTTACAAGCTTTCACAAAAAGAAAAAACAAAGGCACCTTTGAAAACCTGCTTCACTTCTTTTTAACAAGCTTCACTTGCACATTTGAAAATGTGAAAACAAATGGAAAAACATTATTAAAATGGACAAATTGTCTATGAATTTGATAAAAATATTTATTAAAAGAAGTTACAGTATGATGTAGCTATTTTCTTCATTATTAAACTAAGAGTACCTCATGTCCTCCAATTGAAAAATAATTACAGAAAGTTTGTTTTAGAGTGCTCTCAGTAAACCAACATTCTCAGCAATTGTTATGTCAGAGTAAGCCAGCAGAATGTCTTGACTGTTGCCCAGACAAAGAACACCCTTAAGTGGCTCAATCAGTTAACTAAACCTGCCTAAACACTTCGTGTATTTCATACCTTTTTTCCTCTACAGTTTCTGCATTAAAAAACAAACAAACAAACAAAAAAAAAACGGATAGAGGATATATAGTCTGAAGAAGCCAAATAGTGATATTAAATGCAAAATTCTAGCAGCTTTATGAGACAGAAATTTACGAAACATACAAATGAGGGTTGGCTTATCTTCTCCACCCATAGTATCAAGCATGTATTTCCTTTACTGATTGATTGAAAATTCATTTTCATTTAAGCTTAAAGAGAAAGTTTAGAATTAGAGTTACTGCTCTGTTTTTCACATTGAATCTGCAAAAGTCGCTTGCATTTTTAGGGTCATGAACCTGCCCGACCTCCTGAGAGTAACAAAGAAGATGAAAGACGAACTGTAAGAAGCAAACCCACCATATGGCCTGACTGGAGAAGAGGTCAAGGTGCAGTCAAGTGGTGAGTTGTCACATTCTGCCCGGGGACTCTGACATGTCTGCATCCATCACATTTGCCAGGTCATGTGATAAAAGTTCATCTGCACACTCAGTGAAGAGCACAGAGAGACCACTCTCGTCAGCTATACAGTTGGAAAGCCTGGCTGAAAATCTAATGAGAGGTGTCTTTTGCAGTCAGATGTACTTCAGAAGGTAGCATGCCATTAAGGTCAACACACTGAGAGAAGCAACATTAAGCTGGGTTACTGAACTAATGAAACATCCCAAAGAGTACACCAGCACCATGATAAAAATTGTATTTTTGTATCAAAAATCAAGAAGCTAAGGGTTTTTTATTACAGTGCTCAAATTCATTTGACCATGTTACTGTTTTCTAAAAGAGAAAAGAAGTGGTATTTTGCTCTAGTAAGTCAATAGATCAGCCTCAAGATCTTTTTCAGTTCATTAATCAAGTGAACTCAATCCATTCATTTGGAACAAATCCGTCTCAGCTGATGCTCATAAGTCTACCTAATGAATAAGCCTTTGGAGCTGCTTGGATGTGGCTGCCCTTGCACATACCTGCTTGGAACAAGGAATGTGTTTATGCCTGCTGTGCAGCTACTCTCCAGCTGACCAGCTCCTCAGACCCCCACTTGTTGATGGTAGCTCCTGTCAGCTGCCTTTGGTCCTTGTTCCCTGATGAGAAGCAGCTCTCCATTTCCAGCTTGACCTTGCACCAGCCTTCCTCAACAGGGAAGACCAGGCTACTGAAGCTCTCATCCATTACCCCTCTGCCAGCTGTGGCGCTTGGATTGGTTTGGGGGATGGTATAAGCCTTCTCAGAGTGCAGCTGGCAACATACACTGGCTTCCACCAAGAAGGAGACATTCAGCCTCAGCCACAGCATAAACTCTTTACTGTGGTACTGTTCTTAAACCTTCTCAATACATACACAAAATCTTCAGTTAAAATATCAATAGGAGGTCTGAACTGATCCATAAGATATATTGAACTAGAAAAGAGCAGAGAGACCCCTAAAGGAGAGATCCTTTGGAAGGCTGTAGCACTAGGATTAAATCTCTGGGCAGCAGCTCACTTCCTTAAAAAAATTTTTAGAAATAAAACTTTAAAAAAGTACATACAGCTCATATTACTGAGTATGGAAAGGAGCATAACAGTACTGGAAACACGATGGCCTTACCCAATTCTGATCCACTTGGTGGCTGGATCTGAAGCATAATGGCCTGCTTGATTTTGGAGCTTTTATGATGGGAAAAGTCGTTAAGTCTTCTCTCTCTCTGAATGGGGAACCTGTCTAAGAAGTGAATCTTCTGGAAACTCAGCACAACAGAATCCAAGACATAATATTTATGTTTTGTTTTTCTGGAGCTCTTTATCCTGTACTGAGAAAGCTGGTAAATTAATCTTACTGTTGTCTTTAAAGGGAAAATTTTCCTCCAGTTCTGTCGTTAAACTGCCAAGAGATCAAGCATAAAGGCAATGATAGCCCAGAAATACCTTGAGGTCCTTTACGTGAACTATATTGTATTGTTCTGCTCCGGGGTATTCATGTAGTGGCTGAATAGATTTTATTTATAGACACAATTTGCTGTGGACAGTGAAACTCACTTGTTCCTAATTTTCTGCAGGCCTTATCATTCTCCACATAAAACCAAAACCTTCCATAATTCTATCTCAAAGAGTAATGCTTTTTCTGTTGTTTTGTTGTTGTTTGCTTGTTTTGGTTTTTTGTTTGGTTTTGTTTTTGTTTTTGCAACTACAGGATTCTGGGCTTATTATCTCATCTAGAAGACAATGATTCTTTGAGCATATATATCTACCTAGCAAATAGTTATTGTACCCTGTCCCCTCCCTCACTTTAGCTTTAGAAGTTGTTGTGAACTTCTATGGAGAGAAGAGAGGCAGCTATCATGCCCAAATAATAAGGAAACATTTCCTATGAGACAGGTTTAATTTAAAAGCTGTTGGGTTATTGGGATAAGCTACATCAAACAAAAGAAATTATTATGTCAAAATAATAAAAAGTAATAAAAATAATAGAAGTATTCTGGTTCCATGGGTACTTTTGCATGAGGTCTTCACTTTGGATGTTTGTATGTCATGTGACTAAATGTGTGAACAATTTCTACAGACAAATTCCCTATGTCTATATGCAGCTGATATTTCTAGTACCTTCTGAGACAAATGTCCAAAGCCTGTTCAGGTAGAATAACTTTATGAAAGGAAGAAGCTTCAGGATGTTTCTGCCATTTGTTTTCTGACATCATCCGCAAACATTTGGAGCTGTCAGACTTGGATGCTCTTATTGGATCATCTGTTCTTAGGTCTTAACCACCTGCTTCTTGCTGAACACCAGCTCACAACAAGGAGTTCAGTCTGGTCACAGGAGTATCCTCACCTCACATCTACAGTGTTCAGTATTGACAAATTGCTCTGGAGCAAGACTTGCAGGGTCTTGTAGAACAACTTGGAAAACTTTTTGATCTGTACACTTGCTGAGAAGCTTTTCCAATTAAAAGATTTTTATTACTTTGTTAAATCTTCTAGGTAAGGAGTCTACTTGTAATTTGAGAATGATTCACCAGACTGAGCTTGAACATTGTAGCGGTCCAGGAGCCTGCAGCATTTGAAATGTAGGGAATGCACAGACATAAAAAATGGTGGTAATTCTCTAACATTGGAGCAAATCCTTTCCATCCCTTGTCATGGTACATTTTTTATGCTTAGGATGAGGGGTACAATAATAGTGGGCTTCTGTTTCCCTTTGCCTTTGGGAAAACTAGTCATCTGTGGTGATTCTCTATTCTAGCAATAAAAAACTAACCTGTTGTTGTTTTCTGTATTATTCTTCTGATGTTTGTTGATTTTGGGGTTTGGGGGTATTTGTGTGTGTGTGTGTGTGTGTGTTTGGTTTTGATGGGGTTTTTTACCTCTGGGTTCTTCATTTGTCTCTCTGAATTTTCAGATATTTCTTTTTGACTACCAGTGTCAGATAATTTTTCTATCTAAGGTTTATTTCTATCTTTATTGGAATCAATCAATCAATCATAAAAACCCAGATCCAAACCTAATCTGTGATCCTCTTGTTTAGATCATAGAATAAGCTAAACAACATTGATGGTCCCGATTTGTGCTATCACATCAAGGACATGCAAATGTGGTTGTCTTTAGCTGACCTTAATTTACCCAGTCCAAATTTCTGCAGATATTTACATGAAAGGTCCTATGGTAACACACATCATCTGGAGACACAAAACACACCAAGACATAAGCTGGCTGCATATATGCTGCTGTCAGGCTTAAGAAAAGCCATAGTCCCTGATGGTTTGCAGCCAGACATGTGCATAGAGAAGTGGCCACAGACTCTGGGGTATCCCAGACCTAAAATACTGTCAGTTTTTGGTGCTCCCCTACCCCTCTTACGAGCTGACAACACTGCCTGTCAAACCCGTCTTCTGCATCTCAGACCAACCTTGCACATAGGGATAGATTTTGCCTTGGAGTGTGGAAAATGCTCATTTACATATCAGCTAAAAAACTGGACTTCTGGAAATAGATAGATCTTGTTGCAGTTGTTGGGTGTAGAGACAGAGGAATGTCAGGCAGTAATGGAGCTTTTTTATAATTTTCTCTTTACAAAGTGCTCTTGCAAGACTGATGCAAATGCTGAGCCTTGTGCTAATATTTGGAATACAAGAAGGAGGAATTAATAATCAAATTATGGGAGAGATTAGAAGACTGAAGATGAACCTTGAAATGAGTGAGTGGTATCTGTTCAGTTTACCCAGGAAAAAATTAAGGGTGGTTTGATCATGTTCTGTTCGAAAGATCAATACATCCTATCTTGCCTTTTAGTCAAACAGAAAAAGGTGTATCAGGATTCACTGACAGGTAGAAGTAGCCAGACAGCTGAAAAAAGGCATATGTTTTTAAAAGTACAGATAATTCAGTCCCTTTCCCCCTCAGTTTCCCCAAAAACTGTTAAAAAAAAAAAAAAAGGCTCAGCTGTATACTCTTAACTGAAATTAGAAGTGCAGGAGGAGAAGGGACTCCACTCAAAGGCTGCAGGTTTTAATGCTTGGCAAGAAACTGGGAATTTCTAATTGCTGGCAGCATCTCAGAAGAAACATTTACTTTGTTACTAAATTACATCCATGTAAGGCACTAAAATGATCTACACTATAATTCCTTTTTTTTTAACAGCTTCAAAAATATAGCTGTCATGAAACCACTATGTTAATATCCAGGTATTTTTCTATTAATAGTTCACATTTGTGACTCACAAAGGTACAGTCAACATACTGATATTCATTTATGTAATAAACTCTTCATCAAAACCAGTATTTCATGCAATGTGCTGGCATTTTGTTCAGGTTTATGTTTTTTTTTTGAAAAAGGCAATGAGATAAATAGGCTGGTAGCTTTCCACACAAATGGTGTTCTCTTTTCTTTTTATTTAAATCATATATCTTTCTTCCTTCCCCTCTTCTTGCATTTCCAAAGTGCTGGGCTACTGGCTGCTGTAACTCCAGCAGCCCTAATTTCATCCTAAATGTATCATACTTGTTCTGTGCAGTATTCTGGAGCTCTAGATGAGTTACACTTGCAGGACCAGATGTTACAACTATCTTTTCTGACTAATGCTGCTGGGAATTCCATTTGTTAAACTACTCAGAGTCTGAAAAAATGTCTTTCATCCCTTTACCAAATACATCTGTAAAAACATTTCTACAGTTTGAACTGTCACACCTTTTCTTCCTGCCTTTGAGTAATTCAAAGAGCAGTTCTATGTAGAAAGGCAGCACTTCTGGAACTGCCCAGAATAGAACTAAAATCTTGTGTAGTTTGCATGGGTTCTTGAAAAAAAACAAACCAACATGATCTGCTCACATCTTTTGTCCAACACTCATGAATGGCTTGTGCTACTAAACTGGGTAGCACCTATGGTGGCTACTGAACAGTTTTGCTTGTGTTCCCGTGACTTTGGTGGAAGCTCAAAGGAATGCCTCAATTCCAGATATCTCTATCTGCAGCTTTCCTGAGTTATGCTCACACCACGTGTTGTGATGTGAAGAAATTCACCTTCTTGGGTTTGCTCAGCCTGTAAGTTTGACTCCCACTTTTCTCCTTACTTAGAAAATGTATTGAGATTCAGATGTCTATCACTGAGGACTCTTAAGCTCCCGTGCTTGAAGTTAACCTCAGAAGGCTAATGAGGTAGTCAGCATTTCCCTAAATATACCTCTGGGGACCCTCAAGACAGAGATGTGGTCCAATTTGATCATGATGGGCTTTTCACAGCCTGTGAGTCAAAAGCATGTGGTTTCACTCCTGTCTCATTCAGAACTTCAACAGAAGGTGGCCAAAGTGTATCTTGGCTGTATCATTCCTGCTGCAGCTGCAACAGAAGCAGTGAAAATGCCAAATGTGGGGACACAACCAACAAACAAGAGGAAGCCTTAAGTCATCAATACAGGAAAGGCAAGAAACAACATCTACTCTTCTGGAGAACCCTCACAGTGGTGAAGTCTTCTGTGTTGCAAGAGCAGCTGAGAGCAGCTTCAGTTACAGTAGGCACGATCTCTTCATGTGTCACGTTTTAGGCTGCAGGGAAGAGGAACTGCAAGTACACTTTCTGTGGATATTACACTGGAAAATTTTCCCATCTCCAGTCATAGACTGGCATTTCAGACTAAAAAGTATCCATGGACTTGCTAAGTCTTCCTTCATGAAACTGCTTACTTCTCCTAGCCATGTCTTTTCCATACAGCCTTTAGGTCATTGCTTGAGATACCATGTATCTCCTGTGTGAAGTCCAGAATCACTACAGGATTGATTTCAATTCCTTATCTTCTGAGCCTCTTCCTTCAGACCCTTTTGCTCTGTTCTAATCCCTGTCCTGTAGAAATACAGACACGTGATACCACATTAAAGAAGCAGAGAGGGGAGACAACAAAAACATAGATTTTACTTTTTCCCTTTTTTCCCCTTCCAGTAGCATGGATAGAAGCTACATTAAGCTGAACAGATGTTTATAAAATCGTTAATTAACATGTAACATACCGAGTGTTTTAGAGCTTATTTATCCCAAGCCAGCATCAGAGCAGGTACACCCTAGAAGGGGAAGACTGCAGCCAGTGAAGGCTTCCCACTGAAGCATAGGAAGGCAGTGAGAGACAGAGAGAAATCACCAGATTCTGAGTGCACACCCCCCACTCTGCTCATTGCCTTACTGATGGGACTGAGCATGACCTGTGGTAATAACAAGGGGAAGGAGAGGAGTCTGGAGTGATGTTGAGCCTGGGAAAGGGGAGGGGTGTTTTTTCCCTAAGCATTCTGACATTTGTGTTTTTTAAAGTTTCCCAGTACCTAAATCTGTAATTAATTACTAATGCTAATTGCCAATAAATTAAGGTAAATTCCCCCACTCAAGTCTGTTTTGCCCATGAGAGTGCATGAGAAGTGATTTCCCTGTCTTTATCATAGCATAAAAGCCTTCTTGATCCTCTTCTTCCTGGTTTTGCCCCCATCCCACTGGTGTGGGAGTGAGCAAGCAGCTGTGTGGGTATGTGGCTGTTGGCTGGGGGGAACCCACCACTGGGGGCAAGTGTGACAATCAAAGAATTGAACAGAGCTTATTGAACTGCATTTTCTGATGCTTGGAAACCATCTAAAAAATAGCTAAAAAATTCTTACCATTTGTAAGACCACAGAATCACAGAAAGGTTTGAGTTGCACAAGCACATTCAACTTAGTTGCCTCCCCATTTCAATGAAGCATTGAACTATGGCCAAAAGCTTCACTAGAGAGGAACATATTTTGGTTAATTGGCCTCCCAAGGCATTTAACCTCAGAATTATGCAAAACTGAGGTATGTCAGAAGATGAAAGCATCTGAGACCCATTTTATCTTTTTCATGCTTTTTCATTTTTCCCTCTCAGCAGCGCTGTTCAGCACACACAGCTTCCAGCAATGCTCCAGCCATCCTCCTCATTCATCGGCCGTGGCTGACACAGAGCTGACCCAGAGCTCTGTGGTTCATCAAGAGAGATGCAAATCAGCCAAGCCCCAGGGAGAGAAGCTTTCTGCATTTATCTCCTGTCTCTCCTAGGTACATCACCTCCTGCCTCTGAGGCATGTGGGTCTCCTTGGATATTTTCTGACAAAGCTCTCAAAACCCCTCTGCAAGGCTCCCTGCTCCATCCCTGGCCAAAATCAGGGTTGGACTAACACCACAAGGCATGTGAACATGAACAAATGTCACTTAGTGAGGCAGCAGCACCCCTCCAGCCCAGTGGCCATGCCAGGCTCCTCTCCAAAATAATTTCAAGGGACCACAGAGTTGTATCCTTCCCTCTCACGAAACCAGGCCCAAAATGAAAGTTTCTCTCCTGCCAGGGAGGCCTTCAAGAACCCTGAAACCCTCACAAAACAAGAGGGGGAGAGACCAGGTCTTCTGTGGCACCAAAATTCCAGCTTTACCTTTTCTTCAAAATCAGGAGCTTTTCATAAAAATGAAGCCTCCAAAACACATTAGTGCTGTAATGGCACTAAAATAAAAGGGTCACAGGTGGGACTGTTGTAATATTCTTGAAGTATAAAAAACAGTGACATCCAAATCCCAAAAAAAAAAAAAAAAAAAAAAATAGGTCTTTTCCATGCTTTTACTGGACAAATCCTTATTCTGGACAACTGAACTATTTTGAAATCATACATATGCCTTAAATCTGTGCTTTACACAAGTTTAAAACTGCATTTGAAAACTATTTCCTAGACATTGAACTCAACACCCTGAGCCAAAACAGGTGAAGTTACCAGCTACAAAAGAACTACACTGAGCAATTTTTAGTTAGCTTCAACTTAGCAGCCACAAAGTAGACAAGAAGCAATTTCAGTGTTAGAGCTGAAGAATGAAGACTGACACTATTTCTTTTGGAGTTAAAATGAAATATGGAATGTGGTTCATACATTTTTTGAGATGCAGTTTTTAAAAAAGATGACATTCAAAACCCAACACTTTTTACTCCATTGCAATAAAAGATACACATTTCTTCAGCTTCTCTGTTAAACTCATTTAACACACATTTTCAAGTTTGGGGAAAAATCCAAACCCGACACTGAGGCTTCAGTATGGTTTCTTCTTCTTGCTAAATTAAAAATAGTAAATAATAAACACATCCTGACTTTAGCTGCCTACAACACTGCATTTTAAAAAAATCATCATGACTGTGTGCTTCTGGATTTGAACAGAAAATTTGTCTCTGCCACTGACTGGAAGGCCCCTGGCACTTACACAGTACCAGTTTGTTTCAGATTCACTTTACTGAGGATGATTTTCTTTTTTATGCATTTTTCTTATATACACACAACCCCACACATATATATATACATGTATTTATTTATATGTAAACAGATATGTACTTTTTGCTTTATATATATGTAAAATATATTATCAGGGAACCTGGTTAAAACTCAGTGCAGCCTCAAATCTGTCTCAGTGTTTCTTAAGGAGTTCTCTCTGCATTTACCTCTAAGAATTGTGATTATCCTCACTTGAAGCTCCTCTGTTTTCACCTCCCATTTCTGTTCCTGGCATGATTTGGCTGGCACCTCTGACACCTGATAAGGCGGCAAATCTGTTTCAGTATGTCCTTTCCGAATACTTGGGACAATATTAGTCTCACCTAACTTCAAATATCTAGGGCAGAGATTTATGCTGGTCACTGCCAGCTCCTGCTACAGCCAATGAAGAGAACCAGTCCCTTCTAGAGACCCACCCCCTCTGGCTGTCCATGTGCCATTGCCTTCCACTGACAAGGCAGAGAGCCCTGGTTCAGATGCAAACATCCAAATTGGCGAGATAAATTCCACTGTCTTAGATTTTTATTAATTCCCCACTATTAATATGCTCAAGGTCACAAAAATGTACATTTTCACAATTTATCACTTTCAGCTGTAATGCTTTTGTATTCCGAAATACAAATAATATGTAAATCATTAAAAAGTCCACTACAAAAATACATACTTTTTTTGGTATGTCTGTTTGTACCAAAACAAGAATAAAACAGACAAGTTTATTGATAACTGTAAATGCTCCTGTTGATGCAAAATAGATAACAATACTCTACATTTAAGTATTATAACTTTTTCCCATGCAGAGCAGAACCAAATCTAAAGTAAGAAAATTATTTCATTCAGTGAAAAAACTTCCTTTTAATAAATAAAGTACTTGCTATGCAGGTTTTGATGAGATGAAATTATTACAGCTATCAAGACTTCTTATTTAAAATCTACAAATCATTCAACAAAACTCGAACTTTCAGGAAGCAAGACATCTACAATGCAGAACTCAGGTGTTTGTATTTATAAATATATATATATATATATACACACATATACACACAAATAAAAAGAGTGTAAGGAATAAAATTGCTTTCCTTTACACAAAGGAACTGAGCACTGTCCACTGACTCCAAGCATGACCATGAAGAAACCTCATGCAATTGCTTTAGCTCCTGCAGGCTTTGTTCACATTTTTGCTACTGGCATGCATTTTATCCTGCAGGTTTAAAAAAACAAACCTGCCTGTCCCCATACCTCTAGGATAAGGGGAGGCTTTGTTTCTTAATAAATCCCACCCACCCTCTTCAATACAACCATTAGCCTGGGGATTGTAAGCTTTTCACAAATATTTTGCGAGATCTAATACTTCTTCAAGTTAAGGTCCCTTATTTTGAAATAATCAAAACACATTGATTCTTTTAGAAAACAGAACTGAGCAAAATGTTCCATCTAGTAAGGTAAATCTCATTTACTTGTCCTGGACAGACTTCTTTAAACACAGAGGTCTAAATTAAAGATAGCAATTCTAGGCAAGGAGATTAATACATAATCTGAGGACACAACATGTTTGCAACACTGCTGAATTCACATAATCCACAGAAAATTACTATTTTCTGAAAATGCAGTGTTTGTGCATGCATTCCATGCACAACTTTCTCAGATTACTTGCAAAGGAAATCTTGGCAGGTAATGTTAAAATCAGCCCTTAAAGGATTTACAAGTTGACAAAAGCCATACGCAGCTACTGGGTCTAACTCTGTTCCGTGTGACCTATTAACGCTGCCCTTTTTACCTCAGAGAAAGCAATGTACTTTCCTGACTTACACAGGAGCTCTTCCATTCATCTGGCACAGCATTCTCGTGTGTTGATTTTTTCCCCTCTGTGTTACAGTTGTTCACCTTCAGGTATTGCTGCTGGGCGCAGACAGGTCCATTTCCCATGTCTGAAGTAAGTACAGCCTGCAGCTGCTTGCTCTGCCTGTCCCTGGAGAGAGGCGTTCCAGCAACAAGGGAAGCCAAGTGGATTTGAAGCAGCCATGCAGAGGCCCCAGTTTATACCCTCCCATCCCAAGGCAATGCAAGTTAAATAGCCTGGAGTATAAACTGTCGGACCCCGGGAGTTGCTTCCTGTGTGATTCATCCTCCCTAGCTAGAGACAGACAGGAGTAGGGAAAGGCAGTAATTGCTTTAGGCACTTGAGTTTAACCTATCCATGGATGTCAGAGTAAACCCTTCGGCTAGCAGTGGAAAACCCAGCATGACCTTTGCCTTCGTTGTCAGGCAGTCCAATTTTTCTTGTCTGACAACCCTCAAATGTTGTCATTTTTTTGCCCCAGACAGTACAGCAATATATTTTATATTTTTTATGGCTGACTGATGGTGAACTGGGCTGCAATGGGAAAGCAAAATGTTTACACAATAAACCCATAAATCATTTTGTAATCATTAATGAGCATTCTCAAGATTTTACTGCTAGTGATTAGAAACCTAATTCACTGGAATTGGTCACTCACTATATTATACAAAGGAAAAAAAAAAGTCACTGGTCCTTCACGTTCTGAAAAGGGGGATGTGATAGTAGCGGTCATCCTCAGTCAGGAGAGAGATCTCATTCCATTCCCTTCGGTATTCATCTGGATAGTTTACTTGAAATTCCTCAGTATTAAACCTATGCAGTCTGTAAACTCGTATCCTTACTTCAAGTAAGTATCCAAGAAGAAACAGTTCAACCTAAAAATGAAAGAAGTCTGTAAGACATTTATTTCTAGACTTTGAAAACTAAACTGGAGATAATCCAAGTTAAGGCAAGTCATTTAGCTTCAAAACAGACAAGGAATAAAAGGGGGTCCTTTTGCGAGTGGAATAAGAAAATTAAAAGTTTGAGGGCATTCCCAACAGCCCTTCCACTTCTCTTTTGCATGGAAACATTCCTCCTCCACCTGACACCATACAACATAACCTGCTCCCAAGCCAGCTCAGAGCACAGCTTATTGGGGAGTCAGAAGGAACTAGCTGTTATCAAGATTGATACACCCTGATAAAATGGGAAGCCTGCCACCTTGTGATCACTTGCTACATATGGAAAACATAATAGCAAAAGGAGAAAGTTTCCTGGTACTTCACATATATGAAACTGGAGAACTGGCATCTTCATTGATACTTCTTGCTATGGATTGCTTAATCCGGAAAAAAGGTCTGGGAAAAGTTCATATCCTTGGGCATAGCCACAGACCAGAACTTGTCCAGTTATAATCAAACTGCTCCTAAAGCTGACTGCATCATGTAACAGTTGATAACTGAAATTGATTATAAAAAATAATTTAAACCATTGGAAAGTGAAACCATATGCAAAGGGTAGTGGGGAGTTTAGATGTCAGCACTTAACTCCTCACTAATTATTAAATAGGAAACAAAAACCTTAACATATAAAGGTGAATACTCGAGTTCTTATTACCTACTCTTAACAGACATTAGATCTCACCAGAACCAAAGGGTGGAGAGAAAAAAAGAGTGATGCTACAGGGTCTGGCATAGTGGAACAGATAGGAAAAGCAGAACAACAGGTCAAAACAGCATAATCTAAAATTATTTTACATATCAAAGTTATTATTGTTCTAAACTATGTCTTATTGACAGCCTGTAGCACCTTTTGGTCCAGTCTTACTACATTTTTTTTCCTGGAAGGCTTTCCTAAATCCATTTCCCCATATCTCAAATTTTAAAAAACTGGCCAACCAGCATGGATGGTGTATGATAGAATCACCTAATCACTACAAAGATAGAATAAGTTTTGTGATTTGTTTTTCATTTATATCCTTACCTGGTCTAGGCAAATAGAGTCACCTATGGAGTTCAGATGATTCATCATGAAACTCAGAGGGTCAGATGAAGAGTCACGAGCAAAGAGAAGGCTAAAAAGGTTGTGTACGGGTTCTTCCCTGCTCTTTATCTGCTCATAGGCTTCAACAACTTCATAGAGCATGATGAATTTTATGGCCTCGTATAGTTTGTATTCCTTGCTCTCATCAGAAAACAGTGCATTACACAGGTTTCCTCTTTCTTCATGATCTCTTGTGGCACTTATTTCAGCCCACTGGAAAGCACACAAGAATATTAATAAAATTATTACAAATTCTATTTGACACACAAAAGATTGAAAAACAGGAACAGAAGCGTGGTCTAAGTGTAAAGCATCTATTAACCAACACTGCCCAGTCCCAACAGCATTTGCAGGCAGCAGCCCCCAGTGTGACCAAGGCCAATGGTTTGAGGTTCAACAAGGCCAAGTTCTGGGTCCTGACCCTGGGTCACAACAACCCCAGGCAGTGCTATAGGCTGGGGGCAGAGTGGCTGGAAAGTGGCTCACTGGAAAAGGGTGGAAAAGTGCAGGTGCTGGTCAACTGCAGCTGAACATGATCCAGTGTGTGTGCCCCGGTGGCCAAGAAGGCCAAGGGCATCCTGGCCTGTATCAGCAGTAGTGTGGTCAGCGGACCAGGGTGTGGTTGTCCCCCTGTGCTTGGCACTGGTGAAGCCACACCTGGAGACCTGTGTTCAGTTTTGGGTCCCTCACTATGAGAAAGACATTGAGGGACTGAAGCCAGTTCAGAGAAGGGCAGTGGAGCTGGGGAAGGGTCTGGAGCACATCGTACAAGGAGCAGTAGAAGGAGCTGGGGTTGTTCAGCCTGGAGAAAGCAAGGCTCAAGAGGAGATCTTATCACTCTCTGCAACTACCTGAAAGGAGGGTGTAGCCAGGTGGGGGTCAGCCTTTTCTCCCAACTAACATGTCATAGAGCAAGAGGAAAAGGCCTGAAGTCTTGCCAGGGGAGATTTAGATTGGATACTAGGAAAAAATTCTTCATCGAAAGTGTTGTCAAGCATTGGAACAGGTGGTCCAGGGAAGTGGTTGAGTCACTGTCCCTGGAGATATTTAGAAGTGTAAATGTTGGCACTTGTGGGCATGGTTTAGTGCTGGGTTAATGGTTGCACTTGATGATCTTAAAGGTCTTTTCCAACCTAAATGATTCTATGACAATGGAGCTGGGAAAGGCAGCAGGGAACCCTGTTAGTGAAAATAGGCAAAAATCCATCTCATTGGCCAAACACCATCTTTATAAAAATAAAATGAAGTTGGGAGCTAGACCTCATGCCCAGTAACAGCATAATCCATCACAGAGTTGCTTTGAAACAATTTTTTAATTGCAAGGATTTATTCATTCTCCTGACTGGAAACCTTTTTCTTTAAAAAAAATCCAGTTTAAATGCTTCATGCATATCCTTTTCATGCATTTAAACTGCATTCAGCTAAAAGAACTACAACAAGCTAAAAATAAAAGCCAAATAACCCAACACTGGGAAATGCAAAGACCAACCAAAACAAAATCATAACTGCACATAACCACTACTAGGCACACCTCAGGAAGACAGGCAGCTGTCACTTTGGCACAGCAAAGGTGCAGGCAAGGGACCAGATCTCTATTTTAATTCCCTCTTTTTCTTACTAATGCTTTGTTACCAGAGCTTGTATTAGTCTGTTTGGGGTTTTGGGGGGTTTTTGAAGTTAACAATTACTATCACTGCAGATGCACAGAAACCCCGGAGGAGCTCAAGAAAGGTGCAAGGTCTTGACAGGCCAACTCTTTATCTCTGTTTCAGAAGGCTTTGGGGCTACTAAATCTCCCCAAGTTTTAAATACATAAATAAGAATTATAGTCCTGAGTTGGGAATTATGGCAATCTGGCAATGCTGAGCAGAGGGGGCGGTGAGGCTGACAGCTCTTTGCAATCAAGTGCTTAAGCTTACAGAAAGAAATTGAAGCAAAAATGGATAATTACAACATTTAATGGGGGTAGAAGCAAAGAAAACACAATAGTTTTAGAAGAAAACGCACTGTTTGTTTCTTCCTTCCCGTCAGGGGAGGGAATCCAGAAGCATCTCATACAGCATGTTTATTTTTAATCAAAATGATGAGATACTGCAGGAGCCACTTGACTGCAAGGGCTAGCTGTGGGAAGAGTGGCCTCCTTAACTTGCAGAGGACTCCTGAGTACTTGCCCCAGTGGATCACCAAAAGCTGGATTCCCCTGCAGTAGAGGTGATGGCCTTCCCAGCAACTCTGCAGTCTGAACCTGGGAGGGAGGCCTGACTGCCCCACAAATATGTAACCAGGAGCAGTTCCTTAACTCTGTCTGAACCCATTTCTCAGGGCTTTTATTTCTCCCAACCATTTCCTAGATACTCACATTTGTCTTTAATGCCTCCATACATTTGCGCAACTTCCCAAAGGCATTGGGACCTGTGTATCTTTCTGGCCCAAAACTGTATTGCTGAATCCAGTTACAACCTTGAGAATACAAAAGCTTTTCAGGGAGCTGGGAAAAAAACAAAAGGCAAGCTAATCATAACCATAACAAGAAGTAGAGTATAAGTTTATATAAACTTGTCTACATAGAATTTACGATGTGGTTCTATCAGCTGTTTGTACAGTTCAAACAACCAAGTAAATGGACCTCACAACTCAAATGCTGTGAAGGAGGATCCACTTAACTGCCAGGTCCTTAAGAAACTTTTAAAACAGGGACAGCCAAAAAAAAGATGAAAATATGCTGTCAGCAAAATATATAACTCACACTTTGAAAAGCTGGATATTTCCAAATTCAGAGAGGTATTTAGGATTACAGACACCTTCCAGTCTGCACACACACCTCTACAGGCAGCAGCTATAGATCCCACCTCCCTGCCACTATCTCCTGCTGTAGCTCCTGGAGCCCAGGGCAGGATTTCTGCTGCTCCAGCAACACAGCAGCTCCCAAGTGACCACTGAACTTTGCATGGATGTGGATGGGGAGGATTCAAATAACCTGTTGTGTTTAGGGAGTGACATCTAGCAGGATGGCAGTAACATTCATCCATTCACTTTTACTGTTGGGTTTTTTTTTTTTACATCATTTAGACTCGTGTTCACATTGGTGTATTTAGATCAGGGACAGTTTTTCAATTAAATGTAGTTCAATGGGTTTGAAAAACTTCTCTTTAAATTCTGATAACGATTCTCCACTTCGACAGCCAACATATCACTTTTCACACTGAACAGAGCTTCCTTCTGCTGTGCATGGATAGCTGAAATGTGTTCATTTAGGAAATGAATTTTACCTTCAATATATCTCTTTCCTTCATCCACGAAGGAAAAGGAATGCCTTGGCTGAATATCTGAAAAAGCACCGCTCTTACTACACTATAGTTGTCCCTCTTGAGTTGTCTCAGGTATTTGATATGACAGCTTCTATCCAACTCTCCATATGCCTAGAAAGAGACCAAGAAAAATTAGCAATAAAAACATTAAATCTTGGAAAAAACCCATGTTGTTTGAAGTCCAATTCCAAACAACTCATAAGAGGGAGCTAGGGGAATGAGAGTGTATGTTTTTAAGATTTATATACACAAAAATGTTAAACACCATGTTTTTGTAAACACCTTAGACTGGCGCTGCCCCTTAAGAGCGATTCTGCATTCTTTCCAAACCCAGCAGCTTGTTCAAGTCTCTGCACTGCTGCTACTGTAAACATTCACATGGTCAACCAAATTACAGCAGATCAGCAAAGATTTCTGTGTCATAACAGCATTAACCTCAACTGCTTTACAATTTGTACTGACCTGTGAGATGCAGCAGCAAAAGGGCAGGAACAGGTATCTGGAGAAAACTCCTTTTGGCAAAAACATCTCCTTACATTGACCTGAATCCATCGTGCAACACTGACCTGAGGCTGAGCAGATCTGGGAGCTCTGTGCTGAAGCGGACAGCCCTTGTCCAGCTACACACTCTGCATTACCTCTGGCTGCCATCTGAGCCCTTGTGGAGACAATTCTGAGCAATAAACTGGCAGAGAATTAGGGAGAGGACTCTACAGTCCCACTGGCTGCTCTATCACTTCCAGTTTGCTTCCCGAAGGGGACAGCAGGATGGTCTCAATCCCTCATCCTCTTTTATCTTAGTTGCCTCATCACCACATCCCACCACCACTTCTCAGCTGCACTCTGTCCCCTTACTCTTACTGTATCAGTGGAGATAGTAAGCCTACAGAACTCTTCCTGCTGGGGGAGCTTCCTGCTGCTTCAGCAAGGTTGAGGGCCTCAGAGAACGCTCTTTCTGGATGACCTGCCTTATCAGCTCACCATCTAGGTGGACCACATCCAAAAGAGGAGAGCCAGCACAAAAGAGGGAGAGGGACTGCTTAGCTAGAACAAGGCGAGAAAGACAAAGAGACAAGGCAAACATGGGACTGCCCCTTTTGGAGACAGCAAGCATGTTATGCTGGTTAAGGATCTCATAAGATCTCATCCTAAAATGTGCTCCTTTACCATGGCAACTTCTAGCTGATGTAACCAGACATCCACTGGCTGCTCCATACACAGGAGTCTCCTTTTCAGGTCTGGTCATCCAGAAGGCTCATGGATTTTCTGAAAGGCTTTTTGCCCAGTATGGGCTTGCAAATTTATTAGAAGTTCTGCTGTCTTTTGTTACTTGCTCCTCCAAATAGTTTTCAGCCTCGTTTGTTGTTCTGTGAACTTTTGGCACTGCTGTGTTCTCGCATTTAACATGGCAAAACTGGATCTTTTCTCTGTTCATCACTTGAGCACAACTCCAGCTTTTTGAAAACTATCCTCTTTTTTCTACAACCCCCTTATGCTACTGTTTATCCTTAACAGCTTCTTTTTACCCTTTAAGTCCTTCTTGGTATGCATTTGCCCTGTGATTCTGATACCATGACCTAAAGCCACATACATGTCAAATACACTGGTGCAGTCAACTGCCTGTCTTGCCAGCAGCACCCTGTGCAGGGGAAGACACAGGCACAGAAGCACCTGGGCTGGGGTGCAGAGCTGGAGCAGAGGGACTGTGCCCAAAGGCATGGGATGGCCACCATCCAGCACCCCAGCTCCCTGCCTGCTGGGCACCACCCAAGCTGGCACAGGTCAGATGCCAGCTCCTGCCCTGCCTGCCCCCAGTTGCAGCTGACGATGGTGGAGAGGGGAAGGCTGCTAAGCATGGATCTTCAGAACTTGGAAGAGAAATGGATGTGGTGCTTCCTTCCTCCCTGGAATAAGAGTTTTTACCTTAAATCAAAGGCTGGCAAAGTGACAGTACCTAAGACCAAATTATTTAGCACTGGGGATGATTTTTCCTGTTAAAGGTCGCTGGTGCTAGAAGAGGGAATTCAGAATATACGCAAGACTAAAACCTGATCTGCATTTTGACCTGTACTACTGCACTCTTTATTTAGACCCATGTTCATGCTGTCCCTTTTGCTTTTCATTTAACTAGCCAGTGTAGCAGGCTTTGATAGCTGCTGCAGCTGTTTGCACTGGGAGTGCTCTTCCTTTCCCAGGTGCTGGTTCTCCCCTGTCTTCATGCAGAGATTAAAATTTAACTCTTACCTCCCTCATCTGTTTGGCCTGCTTTGTTTCTCCTTTCCATTCTCTTGCACTATAACCAAGTAGATCAACTTCTGGCAGCACACTGAGATTCCCTAAATTGAGATTGATTCACAGATCAGTTACGTTCTGCTGTTCTGCAACTGAAGGGGCGTTGCGGGGGTGATTAATGAATGTGGAGTGACAACAAAAAGCTTACTTATGAATTTCCTCTGAAGATAGTTGCTCCACCTGAAATAGAAATGATAGAACAGGTGTCAACAAGGAGGTGTCAATGGTCAGTATTTACTGAAATAAGCAACAGTGTGGAAGATTAAAGTCTGCATAATAAAAACCTACCATTTCAGTAGCCGTGCTAAAAAGCTGTATAGCCTTCTGCAATACCAAAAAACAGTGGTGAGCAAAGTCATGCTTAACATTAGCTGCACTTTCACTTTTTGCCACATGAGACACAAGGATTCCTTGCTGGCTGTTTTCCAGGACCACACCTCATGCCTTCCTAAAATAGGGATAAAAAGAGAGAGGGAAGAATCTTAGCACTATTTTGAAGTACTTGTTTCTATTTGTTTTCTTACAAAAAGAAAGATCATTCAAGTATGATACCACTTCAAATGAAACACAAAACATGACATGCAAAAGATTGTATTTTACTTAATACACATAATTTATATACTTAGTTCTCCGAGGTTTAGGGATTTGGGTGCACATAGTTCACATTTCCATGCTTTTCTGCACACAGTGAAGGCTACATATATAGTTAAAATGGAGTCACAGGGGGACTGGTATCAAAGACACTGCTCAATAACAAAAAAACCCCAAATTACTTTTGTTTACTTCAGCATGTGCTGATCTAGAGACCTGTACTGTCATTATTTTGTCTCTAAGTCATGGCTTTAAAGACCAGGGGTTCCTAGGACTTACTTGTAGTCAACAAATGGGCCATATAAGGCAATATTAGCTGACTAAGCATCATACGACTGCCTGGGGAATTAAAGGAATGCTCCTGCCTCAATTTGGGTAAGTTTAGGGTCAATTTAAAACTCCAGAGAAAGATCCTCTCCAGGGATTTGGTATAAAGAAGCTCAGGAGATCATCACGAAGGGGGAGCATGCTCACTGTTCTTCACAGACATAAACAAGGACAAGATTCTGTTGTGCCCTTGGCATTACAGACAAGGTTAGGGAAGGTTACAGTTTTCTGTTGTTGAGAAGAAGACCTACAAGTGAGAGAGGGCCTGGAGACTAAATAGTTGACAAAGGCAGTATCTGCTCCCTAAGTGAGAAATTTGTCCTCTGGAAGAAATTTGAATATAGGAAATTCCCAGGGCTCATGATGAACAGCTGCTCTGTTATTAACTTATTTATTGATTTAGTACAAAACTTTAGGAGAACTCAACTTTTTATAAAGACATCCGCAGAGAAGGCTGAAAAGATCCTTCTCCAGGGAATCTACAGAGGGAATTACTCATTCCACATAGTTTTATGTCAGCTGAACTTCTGCCCCTCCTGGCTTTAACAGGAAATTTAAGAGGGGCTTAAGTTTTCCAAGTAAGTTAAGCCCAGGCACTGTGGACAACAATCCAGTCAAAGAGTTATATATCAATTCCAACCTTAGCCACAAGATAAACAGTGATGCGCTCATTTTTATGGGCACTGTTGCATGTATATGGAGCACTGCTTATACTTGGTTTTTCCCAATAATCTGTTGTTTGAAGAAGTTTTATTACAAGATGTTGTGCTAGTCATCTGGTGATGAGACCCACACCTCATCTTGCCCATGAACTAAAAGCAGGTCAAGAGCTGTAAATAAAAAAGTGTCAACAAACTGTTAACGATGTTATCAGAGGTGGGGTTGGGGTGCTAGTTCTGAAGCTCCAGAAAATGTTTATTATTGATGCCAAGTAACAGACAACAAAACCTCAGGTGTAAGTTTGGAAATGGAAAACCTCATGGAAAAACCAGATACTCCCACTTAAAACGCACACACACATATACACACACTCACACTTCCCACTGAGGGACACCAGTGGGTACATTCTCAATAAGCACACAAACTTCTACCTAGAGAACAACTGAGAAATAACAATCCCAGCAGAATCAAGCCATCACAATTTCTTCTCTCTCTTCTGTAGCATAAAAGTATCAGCACTGAAAAAAACCTCAGTGGACTGTGAATAACTGAACCTTCTGTCAACTAGAACAGAACCTGATGGCTCACAGACATTGTTCAGCCCATAGATCAGTGGGTATTCTGGATTTACACTGTTGTATGCAAACCAATGATGACTGAAATTAACACCAATTTAAATACACAGTATCAAAGGGAAGTTGCAGCAGACTTTCATTTCATTACTTACAATGACTGTATGGCCCACTCCCACTTTTGATTCTGAACAAACTGGGTCTATAAAAAAATTAAGAGCTGATCCATCTGTTAAAATTACATACTTTGCATTATGGAGTACCAAGAAATACATGTGAATGCAAAATTTCTTCCTTCACTCCTTCTACAGGCAGAAAGATGAGAGCTCCACATCAGCTTTTACACTGAATCAAGCAATCTTTTGAAAACGTTTTGATGGTAATAATCCTGAAAAAACCTCAGACTATTGGAGTTCAACAAGCTCTCTTCCAATGCACATGGTTAACAGGTGCTTGAGCAACTGCTCTTGAAGGAGTGCTGGGAAGCACAGACTTACTGATTTCCATCAGAAACACAAATCAGTGTCAGAGAACACAAGATAATCAAATATTGCTCACCCATTTTTATTTAATATGGGGGATTTATAAATAGGTATTTCCCTAATAGAAAGCCTAGTGGGTGATGGGAAAACCTGCAAACAAGTGGTTTTGAGTATTTTTGCTACACTTGTATTGCAGCATACCTTGGACTTCATAAACTTTCCCTCCTGTCATGGGAAAGCTGCTGTTCAAACAGCACTTTGTGATTCAGTTAATACTTTCAGTGCTTATGTCACACTTAGAAATTAATTACATTTTTTATTCAAGTAAATGACATTTAGAAGTAGCAGTTGGATTGCAAAGTACTGCTGGTAAAAATACATCATGAGCATAAATTAAAAAAGGTGGCAGCTTAAAATAGATCTTTCCACTCCCCCTCCCTTCACCCTCCAAAATTCTTCAGAAACCAATGAGCAATTAAATTAATAACACATTAGTGGGGGGAGTAAAATAAACCCATAGATTTTTAAAGCAAATCCATCCTCTGGGATATGGGCACAATTCATCCAGTTCTTCAGGAGGCAGTGCCAGGAGCATTTGCTGCTGTGACCAGCTGCTGGGCTCCCATCTTCTTGAAGACTGACTGTGAGCATCAGTATAAAGACAGGGAGGCCTGACTCTTGCCATGCAGAAATTTGGAAGAACAGAGGCTGAACAGTGCTGGAGTAGGAGCTGATAGCAGTGTTTATCTTACAATGCAAGTAGTTCACCATGTTTTCTTTTCATGCCACATCAGCTTCCTGCTAGTGCCAAGCCTTAAGCTTTTTCCCTCCTGCAAAGTCAGCAGGAGAGACACAGAAAAAGACAACCAACAAAAGAGGCCATAAAAAAGATAAGTAAGAGACACCTGCAACATGTTTCATTCTCAAGTAACTCAGGAAGAATCTCTAAAGGATTTGCTTCACATTTGACACTCTCACAACTTTTTTGGAGGCTGCCACCTTAAATACTCATAATTGACAAAATGCAAAATGTCAGAGATCAGCTTGGGAACTAGTAGAGAGCACTGTATGCACTACTGAATATTCCAGCATGTCTGATGGCACATTCCCCCTTTACTTTTTTTCTCCATGCCGTTAACAAGGCCATCAGAAAGATAACAGAGCATCTTCCCAAATTAAAACCTGACAGAATGATTTCTTTTCGGGACATTCCTCTTCACCCTCTTTTTGGTACTGAAAGCAGGACACAGGACTTGTCACCATAAAGTGGCCAGGTTTCATACTCCCATCACACAAAACTATGTTCCTAGTTCCCTAAAAGCAGGTATACCCTCATTCAAAGAGGGAGGCAGAATGTGGGACCCCTCTGTTCCAGCCATCCTGCTGCCCACCTGTAGGATTCCTTCTCCCTCCTCTGTTGGGTGCAGAAGTAGGCAGGGAGATCCCTCAACTGAGACATGCGCAGCTTGGCATGGAGATCCAAGTCTGCCTGTGTTCATGGTGTGCATGCAGAGTTCTCTTCACATTGTTGCACATTGCTTTTTTCCAGATTATACACCATCAATACCAAGATATGTTACAGAACAGGCTAAGTCCCTCTTTCAAGGGAAAACAAACAAACTTACCCTTATAGAGCAAGCACAAGCATGATGCACATGTGTACAAAGACTTCAACTGAATGAGCCAAGAGGAAGACACAGAAAAATTATTAATTTTTCAAATTCAATACCTACAAAAGATTATATCCCATTAGAGTTTAGAAAACAGAAATATGCCTTTTTAAGTGGTGCCAAGAGATTACAAACTCTTTGATTTCCCAGTTTATTATCAGCACCACACCAAAAACATAAAAAATACTGAAAACAGATCAAACACATACCAAGATATGTGGGAAGCACTGCTTAATTCAGTAACTATTTCATTACAAATCCCTTCCTTTACAGAGTAAAGCAACGTCAACTTGTTAAGCAACATTCACCTGTTCTAACAAACAGGAGAGATGAGGATGTCTCCTTGGTATAGTAAGAAAAAGAAAATAATTTACAGACAAAGATGGTAATCGTCAGTGACTTATCAAAAGTTCAACCATGTCTGCTGATCAGATCTCTTCTAATAAAAAAAAAAAAAAACCAAACCAACAAACCAGAATCCCAACCCCAAACCATACCTAGAATCACACAATTATCTAGCAAACAGAATAGTTTTGGTAACACTGAGGCCCATCAGTCGCAAGAAGGGTTTTATTTGCACAGCTGTTCTGCATAGGGCTGTCCCAACTGCCCTCTTAGCTCCCTCAGTCTTCTTTCAGAAAAATATAGAGAATATAGAGCTGGCAGCCTTCTTCGGACCCCCTGATCATCAACAGGAACTGCTGGTGTTAATGCATCTATCCAGCTGGGACACATACTTATTCCTACTGTGCAGCAACAACCATAATGTGTTCTTACCCACCATGTGATCATCTAAAATATACCCTACTAGAGCTACCTTTACAAAACCAATTTCAGCTATATAATCAAGGTATTAATACATGCCTTAGCCTGCACATACCATTTCTCTCTACAAATGCCTATGAGAACAAAAGGAAAGTTCAATTCTTCATTTCCTGTACAATTCAGCTTCCTTTTTAAGGCACAGGGTGCTTCATCCAAGACCTTCAGATGAATAACGCTTAGCCACACTTCCATTTAAGTAAGAAAAAACATGAGAGAAGCCTTCTGAGAATTTACAGTCCAGAATACTGAATGAGAAACACATGAAAAGCATTTCATGCCATTAAAAAATCATGAATCTCTCTAAAACGGTTATTCCTGAGTTAAGAAAAAAAAGAAAATAATAAAATAATCTTTTAAAGAAGAATCCTCTGAAATCTCTGCTACTGTTTTTTCTTAATGTGGAAAAAAATCTGTTCCCATCCAAAATTGCTATTTAATGCCTGTACACTTCAAACAGAACTTACGTAAATGCACTAAATCTATTATTTGAAAGAAGCCCACTCTAAGAATTCTTATTCTGCCTGCTGCAGAGTTGCATGCTGAGTCATTCCTAATGCCAGTCATGGTTGTTTCACAATTTTCAAAATACTTTTCTTTTTCCTTTTTTTTTTTTTTTGCCATGCTGAATCCAAACTGACAGAATAAAGGAAGTACTTTCCTCCTGAACATCTTAAATCTAGCTGACAAGTATAAATACCTTGGGCTTTTTATGCGGATGTGTCTAGATAACTGAAACCTGGTTAGGGGGGAAAAAAGAAAACATAACAATTATTTTCCTCCTCCTGATTTTTAAATCTTGTTTGCTAGACAGCACAAGACTTCTACCTACCACCCAACCCTCCAAGAATGCACAGTCATTAGGTGCTCAGGAGGCTGGGGATACCACAGGCAGCATCCCTCCTGGTTTCTCCAGGCAGAGGTCCAGTGGCAGCTGCCCCACTCCTGGGATTCCTTAGTGCAGGAAGTGTCCCTGGCCCTGCCTGGATGCTTTGTAAGCACATATCACAGGACAGTCCAAAAAATTTTAAGCTACCTGTTAATAAAAAGTTATCCCAACTGGTATCCAGGAAAACAGCAGGATCAAGTAACCCATGACAAACAAAAAAATCAACTCTTCTGAGCTTGTTTACTGTCCAAGGAGAAAGCCAGGCCCCTCTCAGCAAACTACATCCATGTCGCTCATCATTCCCATCTCTGTACAGGGTCTGACTGCTGCACCCCACAGAGATTTTGTGTCTGTCTCCAGAGCATGGCCCTCTCCTAAGTGTACCCGATTCTGTGTGCAGGCCATGCAGAGCTGCATATTTTTCACGTGGATTAGTAAATACAAATAATTTATAATTAATAATCACAAAAGGTTCCTATCTCCTGGTGGTACACCAGATCACAAAGCTTGTGCTTCCTAAGCAGCTATGTGCAGAGGTTATTCCAGCAATGTTATCTGTTTCCTTGGGAGTTTTACTTTGTGTCTTGCCCTCCTTCCAAGACAGATTAGAAGCACAAAGCAAGGCCAAAGAAAGCAAAATATAAAAGCCATCACCCTGAATGGAAATGGCAGAAATTGGTCTTGCATCTCGTTCCCCCTGCCTCTCAGCGTCCAGTCTAACAAAAGCCAAAACTTCAGCTCTATTCTGCAGACCTCGTGGTGTTTGTATGGAAGCAGCTGGAGTGTTTAAACCCTGCTCTCTCTTCATCATTTCAAGGGCAACACTTTAAAACTGGCATATTTTAATTAACTCAAGCACACAGGAGTCCTCTGCCTTTTTGTCAAGAGTGCATTACCAGGCACTTCTGGCCTAAAATCTTAAGCAAAAAAGTCTTGTTGAAAGGTAAAACTGACTGCATCAAGATAACTTACATTTCAGTTACTATCACTCAGTGTAATACCAAAGTCATAGCTAACAAAAACATTTCATAAAAATGTGATTCAAGAACTCAGAATATTCTGTGTGGGAGCTGTCTACTTGTAAATGCACATTATAATTATAGTAGTATTATTATGCATAATAATATCACTTGTCATTATTGTCATTGCTAATGCACAGTTGGTATTTTTACAGACATTTGGATGCAAGAGAAGTTTCAAACGAAGCACTCTAGGCATCAGTTGCAGGGATCAAGAGACCAAAGATCCCTGACACCTCTGCATTTGCACAAACTGCCTAAAAGCTGGACAGTTATGTGGCAAGGACTAAATAAAATATGAATCATGCAGCCCTGTAAAATATAGTTAAGTATGACCCTGCATACTGAGCTCTTTTTCAGGGGCTGGCACTTGGCAGAGGCATAACTTACTTTCACTTGTAAAGTAAGAAAATTAAATACAGGGTACTGGATAGTTTCTGACGTGGAACCCAGCAGTATAATTTTTAAAGTTCTTCATTTATATGAAATCCCCTATTTTTAAGGCCTTGGCCTTTGGCAAGAACATCACAGCTGAAATTCATGTGCAGGAAATGACACAAAATGAAACCAGAATTGCAGGACAATAAACATATCTCCAAGCTGCTCACAAACAAGCCCATGGCACGGTGCTGTGCTCAGAGCAAAACTGGGGAAAATGGGTAGGGCTTCTCTTTGTCGTACAGACAGACCTGAACCAAGTTTTTAAGTTTGCAAAAGGCCAATTTTGCACAAACTCAGCAATTAAAACCTTGCTGACCATTCGAGGGAGGCAGTTCTGCCCTCCACTGTCGTGAGGCCCCACCTGCAGTACTGCATCCAGTTTTGGCACCCCCAACATAAGAAGGATGTGGACCTAATGGTGCAAGGTGTTGGGGTCTCCTCCCCTGCCATGTAGCCCTGGGAGAGGGGCCCTGAGGGCACAGACACGGGGTTTCCCTGCCCCTGCTCAGCCTCGTTCCCATTGGTTGGTTTGTGTTCCCTGCGCGGGCAGAAGGACCCTTGGTCCCGTGACTGTAACAGTTCCTCGGCAGAGCCCCGGCCATGCGGCTGGAGAAATAAACATCTCTGAAACATCTAGCAAGAATCTGTCTGTCCATATATATTTCCTTTCCACGGGACTCCTGGTTTGATATATGCGTGTTGCAGTATCCCCACTGCAACATAATGGTGGAGAATGCGGGCAGAACGATCCCCGATCCCTAAGCGACTGATTTGTGTGAGTAAACCCTGGAAACTTGGGATTCCTCTTCTTGGTTTTGCTTTGCTATTCCATATCTAAACTATGGAAGAACCGTGGGAAGACTCTTGGCTTTCAGAGCCGCATATGGACATTTATCTCAAACTTAAAATGATTCTTGAACAACGATTTGTAAATTTTAGCTTGATTCAAGCTCAAAAAGAACTGAAACACTTCCTGGCATGGTTGTTTAAGAACTTTTTCTATGTTTCTTGGGATTTAATTCTTACGAAGGGCTTTTGGAAAACCGTTTGGACACAGTTAATACTGGAGTCAAAATATATGCTGATGGAAGAATATTTTCGTGAATATTATTTAGTTACCGAGACTGTTGAGCAATGTCAGCTGTGTCTTGGCGAAGGGAAGCCTGGCGCAGGGACCGTGCGGCCCAGGCCACGTGCACCGAGCGCTCTGCAAGCAGCAGCGAGGCAGTTCCCGCGCGCGGGCGGAGCCACGCGAGCCGCAGTGTCAGGGCTCTGCCGAGGAACTGTTCCAGTCACGGGACCAAGGGTCCTTCTGCCCGCGCAGGGAACACAAACCAACCAATGGGAACGAGGCTGAGCAGGGACAGGGAAACCCCGTGTCTGTGCCCTCAGGGCCCCTCTCCCAGGGCTACACGGCGGGGGAGGGACCCCAACAGCAAGGTCCACAGAGGAGGCCATGAAGGTGATCAGGGGGATGAAGCACCTCTCTTATGAGAACAGACTAAAAGAGCTGAGGTTGTTCAGCCTGGAAGGCTCCTACAAGACCTTACTGCACCTTCCAGTAGCTAAAGGGGCCTACAAGAAAGATGGAGAGGGACTTTTTACAAAGGGATGTAGTGACACGACAAGGGGTAATGGCTTTGGACTGAAGGAGGGCAGACTGAGGTTAGATATTAGGTAGAAATTCTTCACTGTGAGGCTGGTGAGGCACTGGAAGAGGCTGCCTAGAGAAGCTGTAGATGTCCCATCCCTGAAAGCGTTCAAGGCCAGGTCTGATGGAACTCTGAGCAACCTGTCTAGTGAAAGGTGTCCCTGTGCAAGGCAGGGGGGTGGAACTAGATGGTCTGTAAGGTCCCTCCCAACCCAAAATATTCTATGGTTTCCCTGGTGGCAGCTGACCTTCAGGCAGTGCCAAGCACCTTGCCTTGACGCTGCTTTGCTGCACAAGATGCAAGGGCAGACTTGATGATGGTCAAAGCCTCATGGACATCACATCATATCAAGGCACTAGTTTGATGCTAAGGTACCCATTTCTCACTTTCATAGCACTGTTTACCCAGCATGACTACCGTGCCCTGGAAACATGAACGCTAAACACTTAAAATATGTGGGAAACCCCAGCAACATATTATATATGGACAATGAACCAGAGACGGGGTCCTGCTGAAGACCACGAGTGGAACTAGCAAAAGGACCAGAGACTGACCATACACAGCCACATCTTGCCACACTTTTAACCCTCCACCATCACAGAACATGGCTCAAATAAGACAACACAACTTTTCTGCTCAGTCTACAGCATTCTCCTCAGAAAAATGTTTGTTTAAAGGAAAGTGTGGGCAGTACAGGTTGCCTTGTTTGACACATCCCTCTGCACAGGTACATAGTGGCATCTGTCCTCACTGGTGACATGGGGACAGGAGCTAGAGACACACTTCCTCTCTCTGTCAGGAGATTCCAGCATGTCCCCACAGACTACAGAGAAATCCCAAGCATTTGGGTCTGGATCTTGAGAATGCCAAAAATGTACAGTGTGTAGAGCAGTGAAAAAATGAGAAGAAGCTACAAGCACAGCATAACGCTGAAAAGAAACTAAAAGCTACGGACTAAAAAATTTCTCAGAAAATTAATGAAGAAGCCTGTAGAAGTTTTGAAGTATTTTACAATGTTTGCCTCAAGAAGTGGTCAGCAGTATCCTTATTTCCTTTTTGTTCTCACTTATGCTGGGGAACAGCTGTTTCATGCTTTTATGTTATCAGGCAACAGACAGCCCAACCATGAGTTTTACTGTTCATGGGAAAAAACCAAACTTTCCATCAAACCAAATTCTGTAATATGCAAACTAACACCTCAGAATTGGTACAAGATCCCTAGCAACAAACTCCCCTCTTAAAACTGTCAGTGACTGCTGTTACATTGCTGCAGCTGAAGAACTGAAACTCGTGTTTTCCATCATGAAACACTGACATTTTCTCTAATAAGTAGCTGTTTCTCTGTCTTTCTGGAGGGTACAGCATTGTTGTGTCTGATCCAGATCACTGCAACCACGCACTGAGGAACTGGCATTTGCTATGCCGGGAATCCCATGAACAGAGCACACGGGCAAAGTTCCCTGGTACTGCTACAGGCTGGCACCACGCCAGCTGCATCACCCCCAGAGTGTGGAAAGGATGCCCTGTGTTCACCGGGCCTTCCCAAATTCCATCAAAGCAGAAAACAGAGCCTGAAGTGCCTCAGGGCCAGATGTCAGACAGCAACTCAGATTGGTGTTTGACTTAGAAGAGTACTAGAACTCTTTTAGAAGTCAGACTGACATAAAAATGCCATTAGAATATGACTTATGCAGCCCAAAGGTAATTTATAAAAAATAAATTCACAGCCTAAAACAAGAGCAGATTAAGGAGCTCCTCAAGGTAAATTTTATGCCATTCTAATCACACCCAAATTTAGTTATGCAAGTGTAATGAAAGCAGTGTGATTGTATTACCTTTTGACTCCTGAGCACTGGTTATTCCCTGTGTTTTTAAAACAACTAAATTATACCCACAGTCATCTGCCCTAGGACAGTTTGGCACCGTGACTCCCACAATTCAGCAGTGCAGGGTTGGGAGGTGCAGCAGAGGTATTTCTGAAATCTCAAGCTCATTTGCCTGGGTAGTCATGCAAGATCAAACATTTTCAAACATTAAGCTCAAGAAAAACTGCATACATTTTTGAAAAACCCTTTAATGTTTGTTGTCTGATAATGCTGGTAGATAAGATGAGAAAATTCAACTGGAAACTATATCTAAGAAACAAGGTGGACAGAAAGTCTTGATGCTGAATGGGAAATCAACACCACCTAGGCAGGCAACATGTTCCAAACAGTTAAACAAAGTGAAAAAAACCCTTATATCCAAAAATGGCAAAAAAATTTCAGAACTACAAAAATTTAATTTTTTTAAAATTCCAAATACAGATACTTAACCATAAAAGCACTTAGATTTAAATGCTGACCAGCATTTTCATGCTGCTTTTTCCCTTCAAAACCAATTCTAACACCCTTCACAACCAATTCTAACACCCTTCACCTGATAGTGTTTTAGATAGACAGGCAAAATGGCATCTTTTCCTCTTACCGTATGGAGACCCCCTCAGCTTCTAATCAAATTATTTGTCCACTAGCAAAGAAATGAAATTCTTAAAGAAGCAAACTTCACTAACTACAAAGGAACTTTCTGAGCCTGTCATTTCTTCCTGTTTCATGTATTTTGCCTCTCTGTTTCACCACTTGCTGAAACTGGAGCGGGCCAAAGGATGGAAGTGGGAATAACGGTACTTGTCCATACTAGCAATGGAGCAGGTAGCACCATGCTAGCTTGAACTCACTCACTAAATACCACAGAAATCTGGTTCTTTCTCCACTGCAAAAATGAAAGTATAAGCTGCATACAATTTGTACAGCTCCTTCAAAAGGAAGACAAGCTGGTTTAGTAAGAAAGACAGTGCAATGAGAGCTGGATGAGTAACCATCAAAGCAGAAATGTATGTACAGTACAAAAGCAAGCTAGCAGGGCATGGTCTCTTCAGTCTAAAAGATCACTTCTCAGTGACATAAGAGATCATAGAATCACAGAATCATTTAGGTTGAAAAAGGTCTTTAAAATCAAGTCTAACTGTTAACCCAGCACTGCCCAGCCCACCACTAACCATGTCCCTAAGTGCCACATCTACATGTCTTTTAAATATCTCCAGGGATGGTGACTCAACCACTTCCCTGGGCAGCCTGTTCCGATGCTTGAACACTGTTTCAGTGAAGAAATTTTTCCTGATATCTAATCTGAAACTCCCCTGGTATGACTCGTTACTTGGGAGAATAGATTGACCCCTACCTGGCTACAACCTCCTTTAGGTAGTTGTAAAGAGCAATAAAGTCACTACTGAACCTCCTTTTCTCCAGGCTAAACAGCCCCAGTTCCCTCTGCTGCTCCTCATACGCCTTGTGCTCCAGACCCTTCACCAGCTCTGCTGCCCTTCTCTGGACACACTCCAACACCTCAATGTCTTTCTTGTACTGAGGGACCCAGAACTGGACACAGGATTAGAGGTGTGCCCTCAGAAGTGCTGAGCACAGTTGGACAATCCCTGCCCAGCTCCTGCTGGCCACACCATTGCTGGTACAGGCCAGGATGCCCTTGGCCTTCTTGGCCACCTGGGCACACGCTGGCTCCTGTTCAGCCATGCCTGACACCGAGGACCACCTGCAGCTGGCCCCTTCCTGGGTCCTCCTGAATCACACCTGCATTTATGAGCCCCTTTTTCCTAAACCTTCACGCTTCTGATGGAAACAGAAGCCAGTCCGCAACACGTAAATCCATAGTGCACACAGTAAGGAAAAAAAAATTGCCGCCCCCGAAACAAACAGCCAAGCCCCGGCCGAACACCCGAGCTGAAAGCGGCGCACGCTGTTGCTTTCAAACCACGATCCCCACGCAGGTCGGCGCTAACTCCGCACCCAGGACACAGCAGTTCCCCAGGGAAGCTCAGCCCGGCTGGCACTCCCGGCATTTCCCCGCACACCCACGGCCGCCTCTCCGCAGGCGGTGCCCGCAGCCCCCGGCCCCGCCACCACACGGGCGGAGGGCACACCCGGGGTGGTCTCGCCGGGATGCCCTTAGGAGCAGCTTTCCGGGAATCGCGACTTCTGGAAAACAGCCCCCAAAGAGTCAGGTGGAAAACAAAATGGGGAAAATAAACAGCAAATAAAGCCAAACTCTCATCGCGACTTCGGGGACCCTCGGGGACCCTTCGGGCCCGCCCGCCAGCCCCGCCGCGCCTCACCCGCTCCGCCGCTCCCCTGCTGCGCCTCCCGGGCTCCAGCCCGGCTGCAAAGGCAGCGCCGGCACCGCCCGGGGCGGGGATCCTGCGGGGCCGCCCCGCTCCCGCTCCCGCTCCCGCTCCCGCTCCCGCTCCCGCTCCCGCCCGGCCGTGCCCGGGAAGCGGCGAGGAGGGATAACCTGCTCTCCCATCTCTCGGCCTGTCTCCCCGCGGAGTTCTCCATTTCCCCAGCAACCCTTGTCGCTCCTCCGCCAGTGGGATACAGTTTGTGCTTGGGTGTCACACTACGCTGTTTTACATTTCATAGCAGCATGGAATCATACAATGGTTTGGCCTGGAAGGGGCCTTAAAGATCATCTAGTTCCAACCCTCTGCCATGGCCAGGGACACTTCTCACTAGACCAGGTTGCTGAAAGCCCCATCCACTCTTAACTCTTCCAGGCATGGGGATACCTGAAACATTTCTATGGATCCTAGTTCCCTGAATGGAGACCAACACCATCATCACCTGTTTGAAATCTAGTCATTATATGTAAACACAACTTAATAACTTTGAAGTTGTTGGTTGGTTTTCGTTTTTCCCCTATCATTAAATGTTGATTTCCTCAACAAATCACTCTTTAACAAGATGGAGTGCATTCATCCAAAAAGAAATTCCTCTTTGCCAAGTATCTTCCCTTATAATGGGCTTTTATGTGTAATTTCTCCCAGATATGTAGAGAATTTGCATAGACTGGTGTACTTTCTTTTCTGGTTACATATTAAAGAACAGTCTTCTTCCATCTCAATAAGGACTTTGCAGGAAAAACAGAAAGGAATTGTGATGGTCCAAACAAAGACTTAAACTTTTACAGAGTTACAAGCAGTTTGCTCCAGTACAAAGCTGAGACAAACTTACACAGTCTTTTTTTATTGGATTTTGTTTGTGTTTGTTTGGGATTTTTTTTCCCCTAAAATATCACAAGATATTAAAATGGTTGAAGATCAAGACTTTTCATGAAACAGTGAAGAGATTTGTACTGCCTGGCATGAATATCAGATTGTTTCTCCCTCCATTTCAGTTAATCTGGGCAAGGAACAAAATAGGCAAAACCTGCTAAATATTGGTGTGCCAAGCATTCACTTAGGTGCGCTCACAGAAAGCCAGACACATTTATCCATGTAAAAGAAAATCTAGGCTTAAAACTCAGCTAAAAATAGCGAAAGCAAATAGTTGACTTAAGAGGCCTAAAGCTGTCAGTTGTGTAACAGCACTGTCTGCTACTCCATCAAAAAATCCATCCGGAAAAAAAATTTCTAAATGCCACCTCCATGCCTCTCCGCAGCATTGGTTACTTGGTGCTTTCTGTCTGGACTAGCAGATTGTGTTTAATGTAGCTGTGTCTCAGGAGCTGCAGCTGAAAGAGATGCTGTCAGGATATAGCTCACCTGAGTATAGTATCCACCTAAGAAGGCTCAAAGGTGGCTGGAATTTATTTCTGAGCCACATCTTGTCTGCAGTTATCACATACTTCAGCTTCCCTTTCCAGCTTTTTTCTTGCCTTGGCCAGGCCAGTGTTGGTGGCAGTGGGTGGTTTAGCATTGCAGCTAAATCCAGGTTTGCCTCTTTCTGCCTTCTCTTAACCTGTGTTAAGACTTTAGGATTTAATTGGTGATCTCTTTGTGCAGGCAGGCTTGAAAGTTAATGTTTATCTGGCTGCTGACTCATCAGAGGAGAGAGATGGAATGTATAGTACAAATGCTACAGATCAACCGCCGTATCCGTGGGTCCTTCCCATTTCACGGCTCTCTGCTCTCACCTCCGTGCATTTATTGAGCACTTCAGTGCAATCTGGAGAATGGCCTTGCCCTCTATGCATGGGAATAAGCTCTGGGGCAATCAATCAATCAATCAATCAATCAGAGATAACTTACTTGAAACTCTTGAGAGATTTTTTTAAACTAACACTGTCCATTGTGTCTTTTCTTCCACCTTAAGCTGTTTCTGGACCTCTTCCCTGAGTCACAAAGAGCTCTCTAGGACCTTTTTCCATTTGCAGGCTTTGGCAGGAAAAGTTGTCTCTCCTCCTTGTGAGTGAGATGGGACAGCCTCTACCTGCCTCCCTCCTTGGCACGGGATGTATGCACCGCTGTAAAACTGAGCCAGGTAACACTCCTGCACTGTTGGACTGTCTGTGCGTGCTGTTGCTGTTAGCTGAATGTGGGTTAGCATAATCCTTGAGAGAGCAAGCAAGATCCAGGTCTGAGCTGGGATCAACAGCAGAAAGGGAAATAGCAGCTAAGTGGAAGGCAGTTTCTTTTACAAACTTTGCAAAATTGGAAACATGCTGCTACAAAGGTTCAGAAAGCTTCAGAAAACATCAGCTGCTCCAAAATGTTTCAGAGAATCATAGAGTGTTAAGGGCTGGAAGGGACCTTGAAAATCATCTAGTCCCACTGCCCCTGCCATGGGCAGGGACACCTTTCACTAGACCAGGTTGCTCAGAACTCCATCCAGTCTGGCCTTGAACACTTTCAGGGATGGGACATCCACAGCTTTTTTGGGCAACCTGTTCCAGTGTCGCTCCACCCTCACAGTAAAGAATTTCTTCCTAATGTCTAACCTAAATTTCCCCTCTTTCAATTTGTATCCATTCTCCTTTGTCCTGTCACTACAGTTCCTGACAAAGAGTCCCTCTCCAGCTTCCCTATAGGCCCCCTTCAGATACAGGAAGGTTGCTATGAGATCTGCACACAATCTCCTCTCATTCAGGCTGAACAGCCCGAACTTCCTCACCCTGTCTTCCTGGAGGTGCTCCAGCCCTCTTATCAACGTCATGGCTGTCCTCTGGACCTGCTCCAACAGAACAATGTACAGAGACAGAGAAGGCCTTACACAGCCCATGCATTCAACAGGTTTCAGCAGAAATAGTGCATCCTCTGCTTTCCCTCTGAGTAGGCAGCAGCTCCGCAGAGACAAAGGGGCAGCTCCACGGAGCTCAGACTGGAAGCAGCTTAAGCTGGATTCTCTTCCTCCAGACTTCCTGGTCATGGCATTTTGCATATGTTTGTGATACTCAAACAAGGCTAGGTCCTCATGGCAAAGTTCTACTGCTTAGGGATATTTATGACATTTTCTTCCTTTGGGGGAGAATTACGAATTTTCCCACAACATGAACCTCCAGGCTTTTCTGCAGGTCATGGCATTTCCAAGCTGCAGTCATGACTGTGACTACCTCCCTCTGCTTGTACCCACGTGAGACTGCACAGCAATTACAGCAAAAGCTTATACTGAAAGCCATTGCTAAGCAAGTGTGAAGACATTTTAACCGTGTCTGTTTAAACCCACAAATCAGCAGCCAAAGCAACTGCTATGCTCATCTGAAGGTGAGCAGCAGAATTACAATCATGGCACAAAGAATGCAACAATTCAAAACGAGTGCTGAGACAAAGGCAACAGCATCCAAGCCAGTAAAAGTAGGAAGCCTAGACACAGAACTGGTGACAGGCTCCTCCTTCAGTTTTTCAAGCCCATTTTTAACAGTCAAGAACCATTTCCTTGTTTAACGTAACTTATTACTACTATCAAGGTCAGGTAGCCAGACACATAGGTAAAAGTAGTACCCATGCAGCTGTAATCAGCAGCACAGGATTTTTCTCAGCTGATCACCAGCTTGTTGACATGCCAAAATTTATACCACAGCAATATGATCTTACCAGCACTTCTCTCTGAGCTAATTCTGCTTCGCTTTTCTTGTTCAGTGAAGTGGTCTCTGTTCTTGCTGGCCTTTCTGTCATGTCGCCTCTGCATCTCCTCTCCAGAGTATCAACCCCAGCTGGATTTCTCTCCCCTGACTGCTTTTACTGGGGTTAGAAAATGAGTCTCTACAGACTCAGCTCGTCTTCACAGATCAACAAGCTGTGAAAGGATCTGGCTTCCTGTTTCATTTCCGTTGAAGTTTTCAAAGTCACACAGGCCGTCTATGCTTCTCCATATCCAAGCCACAAGAAGAAAATTGAGCATAACTCAGCTGTTTATAAAGGTCACACTGCTACATTCCTCTGCATCTCCCAAGTTGCTGCAGGGATGGAGTTTGCAGGGTGTTTTTCAAACTGTGATGTACCACCCATACATGATCTCTATCTCAGCGTTGTCCACAGAGAGTCACAGCCTCTCCCTTTCAGCTCCAATGCCGTGTTAGATTGCTAAGCTCTTAACATTACTTATCATGCAATCAATGTGACTTCTGTAGAAACAGTCGGACCATGAAGAGGAAACAGGTGGTCCACACGAGCATCCCTTCCCTATTAGTTGTGGACATGCTATGTAAAAGCAAAGTTTACACAGATATGGTTAAATCACTTCATAGATACAGTATTTTAAATTGGAGTAAGCAAAGGGTCCTTCGAGAGAGTCTTTCCTTTTCCCTCCTCACTCATTGTTTTAAGTTAAATGAGACAAGTGGTTTCTTACAATCTAAGACTATTAATTCCTTCTTACTTATGCTGTTGGAAGATATACCACAATACCACAGCTTACAAGTTCACTAAATCTAGTCTCCCACTCTAAGAATACCCATAAGTTCTTGTTTCAGCAGGAGAAGCAGCCACTTGCCCTTGCCTCCCAGAGATTCCTACTCTGTTAACAGTTGCTTCACATTTCACATGCATTTAAAAAAAAAGTACAATTACTGCCTCACATTTTCCCTTTCACTAGAATGTCAGTTTCCCTTTTTACCACTTTTATTACAGTATTTTTGTCAATTTAGTTCTAAAATGCTATTTTTCCATTCTCACCCTAGGATCAGGAGTGTTTATTTAAAAAAAAAAAAAAATTGAAAGGTGGTGTTGGGGATAGAACTGTTACCTATATTGCATTTTTTCTGTTTGTTTGTTGGCACCTCAGAAGCTGAAGGCAAAGTCTGCTCTCCCTGCTCCAATCCAAGCCTTGGGCCCCATGACTGCAGGCCTGCTAACACTTCGTATTTCACCATTTACTGTGGAGGACAGAGGAGAGGAACAACAAAGAATTTTCTTTCTTGACATGTTCACTTGCTACCTTTGAATGCTTTCATGCTATTCATGCTCCATGCCAGTGAGCATCCAAAGGCCGCAAGTGAATTCTTAAAGACAGTGTTTAAATGTATATATATATATGTACGCACACATGCACGCGTTTATATGTATATAGGCATATTTTTTTGGTCTGTGTTCTGTTCCCATTAGCAGAACGAGATAGTTCTGAGAGCAGAAAAACTATGCACTGGGTAGAGGACCAGTGCATCTCCAAGGGAAGATCCTGAAAGAAAATTAGTAGGACAGAAGAAAGAAACACTGCACGTGCCCTTTTTTGCCTTCCTTGTTCAGCACTGGGTTTTTGGTTTGTTGGTTTTTTGTGGTTTTGTTTGTTTTTTTGTTTTTAATAAAGCAAAAAAAGCAAGCTGTTTAAATTTTACAGTGAAAATTAACTTTCTTTTCTGCATTGAATTCCCTTTAGTTACCTTAAATTCCTCTATTGTACTTCTTACTTAATTTTGGTCGGGTAGTTTGGTTTGCTCTTGCCATAAACTGTTCTGGGTATTTAGTACTTCCTACTCTTCATCTCTTCTTGCAGTTTCTACATTCTTTAACCCATATACCATAATGCCCAACCAAGCATAGCTGGTTCACCTGGATAACTCTTTAATACCTCTTTAGGCTTTATCCAAGCAGAAAAAGCATGGATTACCTCCCTTTCCTGCTCTGCTGGGGCATAAATATTTGCCCAAGATCTGCATTTCTTCCATACCCCAGTGAGCATCTTTAGGGCATGGTGAAAATGCTAGGACATCTGAACACTGTGGCACGGATCTAGGAACCTGAAGGAGTTTTGGAAAGTGATGCTGTCTTTGCTCCAGCAGGATTAGGTGACAGGCAAAGAAGGGCTCCAGAAGGGCAAAGAGGACAAACCAGGACCTTCTGCACCCCTTCCTCACTGGAAAGCCCCAGCTGAGCCTTGGACCTGGACTAAGTTACAAGAAATACAGCATGAATTCCCCATACACACCATGCACCTTTTTTCTTAAATTAGAAACAGCTAAGAGGTTTATGCAAGATTATGGGGAAAAGAGAAAGACAAACCTTAAGTGGAGATGATGAGTTTGGTATGCTGGAGCCACCTGGGCTGACAGAATCCACAAACCAAGAATAGCTGTGTTTTACTAGTGTTTGTTTGCGTGCCTGCCTATTTTGCACTCTTTATCACATTCCCAAGCTGACAAGGAAATTTCCTTTGTCCACCCCCACACTTCTGCGGTGGGTGTTATCAGACGGCCTCTCCTACCCACGACATTCTCTTGTGTTTCTGTGAGATGCACCAAATGAGCTCTGCACTTGACTTCACCACAGCTCACTGTGGGTGTTCCCCTGCTAACCAGTGATAGGGGAGCTCTTGGTCTTCAGCACCAGCTGGGAAACCCAAACATGACGTGGCACAACATCATCGAGCTCTCTGAAGGTTGGAAACACAAGATGGCCACCTGAGTTTGTCCTGGAGCTGCAGGCACTTCCATCTGTGTTGCTGAGCCCTAGAGCCAACTTCTTACTTTCTTCCTGCTTTCTCTCTTTCTACAGAAGCAGACTAAGGTTACAGAGACAAATATTCCCAACCTCCAGTTGTGTGCAGTCACTTTTGTTCTGCTGTAACGGGTTGTCCTACCATCTCATCTGCTACCTGGAAGAAAAATCACCCTTTCTGGAACCGCTATCCTTATTGCTGACTACTTTCTGCTGCAGCTGGATAGGTGGGGGCAGGAGAGCTGCTGTCCTAGGCAGGTGCTCAGCAGGTTAGTGGTTCAACAGGCACCCTTTTCTTTCTGAAGACTAATAAGGGGAACAGCATCAATACAATTTACATTCTGTATTTTGGAAGAATGAAAGGCACAGAATTGCCTCCTAGTGCCTGGGCTTGGGCACAGAAAATCAACTTGCTGGAGAAGAGGAATCCCTATTACAAAATCTGTGATGGATCTTGCTTTTTAACAATTATTTTAAAATCAAATACTTTGTACTTGGAATAAGAGCCCATATTATGATTTATTTTTATTAAGAAATCAACATGCAAAGGCTCAGCTGTTTCTCCTTCATGCTGAAAGATGTTACTGCCAGAAGAAACAACATACAGCCCATTCGTAGGCAATTTCCTTTTTTTTTCATGTCAAGTGTCAATCCCTGTCTTTGCAACAGCGACTAAATATTTATGTTTCACTGCCAAAAGTGCATAGCAGCAAACTAAAGCTAGCATTTTAAGACTTGTGTGCTATGAGTGACTCACTGAGACTGAGAGCACCCCCTTCCCTGGGGTTCTCCTCTGAAGCAGGAGGAGCAGCTGCTTTGTGCCACCCATAAGAACCACAGCAGTCACCAGTGATGGCTTGTTTTGTACAGGTACAGCAAAACAGGGTCACTGAGGGCAAGAAAGGAGCTCATTCTTTTCTGAGGAAGGAGTCACTCCAGCCCAAAACATCAAATGCCAACAGTGAAAAGAACAAACTTTCTTCAGAGGGAGACTTAGTGACGAGCAGGAAAATAAAACACATGTGAAAACCATGGGAAAGCTGTAGCCTGTACACGTAGGAACAACAATGGAAAAGTCATGGAGAGACAAGGGGGCCCATGCCCCCTTTCATAATGCAGCTTATTGGTCTAAATGTCTTTTAGATTAACAGAAACAGCAAGAGAAGATGCTCCTTTCTGAAAGACATTTTGTGCAGCTGTCCTGGGTTGCAGTGTATTCTATTACCATCCCCATCAGCTGTTAA
>NW_024582056.1:7974383-8118691 GCF_017639235.1 Corvus kubaryi
TTATTCTGACTTGGTGCCTCCCACTGGTTTGTTTTCAAACTAGCACAGCAGCTGGGTGCTTATTCAGAATTGCAAAGATAAACATCCTGGTTCTGTTTGGCATTTTCTTTCCCCCATCTCCTAACAATCCCCATCCATGCTGACAGCTGAAATTAATATATGTACTTCTTCATTTATCAGAAAAACAACCTGCTGCTAAACTAATACAGGCTATACTTAACTATGTATTTCACAACACAGAAGGAAGGATGACATCAATTTCTTTTAATTGGATATGGGACCAGAATTCAGAGGATGAACATCTATTTTTGCAGTTGCCAGAATCTTACGTATCTTCAGCAAATCCTTTTACCACCTGTTAAAAAGGGGGAAGGGAACTAAAAAGCTTTCTCCATCTGTAAAGTCAAGCTTGATGATTAAAATTGAGAGCTGCTGAAAATACCATGGTGATGGAGACTCTTCAGCTGAATATACAGCCCCCGCTGTGATAACAAGCAGCACTCTCATCTCCCTCTGCAGTCAGTGACAATAGAGACAGAATTCTACTTGTGAGAGATGTCAGCACCTTCCTGACAAAGGATTCAATGATTTCTCTTTCTGTAATTTTTTTTCTGGATCTTACCCCTTTTGACATTTTGCTATTTAGACAGTGAGTATTAGGATTTCTACTTTTCTGGCAAATAAATGACATATATTTTCTTTTAAAAATTCCCTGTGTTGAGAAAGTAAGAATGAAATTTCCTGTCTGTTCCCATATGGCTTCTTCTCAAATATAGGTGTACGTGCAAATTTCCCTGGACCCACCTCCCACCCCAGAAATTTTGTCTCAGTGAAATTTGGCTTTAGATGTTTATAGGATTTCTGTAGACCCCAAGGTCATGCAGGAACTGTTCCCTCAGCAAGTCAGGCATGCAGAGATCCCAGATGCCACCCATGGGTGGGCACCAAGCAGACAGCACAGCATAGTTCAGGAGGTCTGATCCATGCTTGGCATGTTGGACTCCAAGCATGATTGATACAGGTGAGAGGAGTTGGTGCTTCATTTCAGCTTCTTGCATCCGTTTTACACAAGGAAGAGGGGGATTTTGAGTAGTTCTGGAAGAACATAGCAGAGGTCTTTCTCCCATGGTTAGGAGAACTGTGTCTTGGATTCTGCCTTTATTTTCTCAAAATTACTTCTAGATTTAATCATGTCCTGTGAACAATCTGGATTTACATTACAGCAGAAAAATGCTACTTTCTCTGGCAATTCAGGATGACAGTTTGAAGACTCTTGAAGCTGCCAGAAAATTTTTATAGGGAGTTTTACATTTAAAAGGATCATTAACTATGCAATCCCATAATTGGATCCTTATGTTACAGGTTTTGTTTGAAAAGCTCAAATGGTGTCTACGTATGTTAATAAACTTATTTTAGCACTGAGATCACAAATGTGTGACAAATTGCCTTGGAGGAGAAATGAAAGGGAGACCATCTAAACTTCCATTTTTGTGAGGGAAGGATTCTAACATGTTGGGGGCACAGCAGGAAACCAATGAGGAACAGAATGTACAGCCATCGCTGCTGTTAAATATAGATCCCCAGTTCTGAGGCAGTGCAGAGCCTTGCTCTTGGGGTCTCTTCAGCTAACAGGTGTCTCATGTCCTCAAAACACCTCACATTCAGGAAAGAATTGAATCAGATGAGGGTATTCTGCCTTTTTATTCATCTTCTGTAAGTAGATCCAGAAGGTGTTGCAGCACTTTTCTACAGGTGATAAGCCATAATGTTGCTGGATTTTCTTCTCTTTTCTTTCTTTTCTTTTTTTTTTTTTTTTCTTTTTAAAGTTTTTTTTTATTAGATCTAACGTACCTCTGAAATGGCTCCATTCTGCAATCAATTGTGTATCACAAGTGAAAAAACCCCAGGCAGATGATTCTTTGTGTTTTGCTCCATTTGTTTTTTTCCCAGTGAATGTAGGAATAGTCCTTCCTCCACTGACCTTCAAGTATTACTCTGACACAAAATGTATTAGCATGAGTCAAACAGTGTGACTACGACAGCATCATGGTAAGGTAAATACCATATCGTTATACTTCCTTCCTCTGGCAATATCTCCAGGAGACAGGCTTCATAAAGAGCTACACCCAGTAGTAAAATAATTTGTGCTGAATAAACAAATACAGAGAGATGTTATAAAGTCCAGCATGGAGCTCAGCCAGACCTGAGCCACTACTTTTAAGTGGCAACATCAGCTGCAAATGAGCAATATGACAGAAGGCGAGACATTTGTATAGCCAAACTAGGAGCCTAAAATGCCAAAATTAAGGCTGCAGATGGTAGTAGGTTTTGCAAACTGAACACCCTGGGTCCATGGTGTATATGCATGGACCTATGGCTTTTGAGAGCTTTCCCTCCTCCTTCCCCTCCCCATGCCTAAATGTAACATTAGATTTGCCCTACTTAGGGAACATACCAAAACATTTCAGAAAAGCAGCCTGAGTGTAGCTGAGGGAATGGCAAATACAAGCTAGACAGATGCCATACCTCATATTTTCCTCATCAGAACCAAGGGTGGGACTTCACAGTGTAGCCTAAGCAGAGATCTCTGCTACCACCTTCCCTCTATTGCCAGACTGCTGTGACAGATTTGCTCTGCCAAGCACCACTGTCACAAACAGCTAAAGCAGTTTTGACTTTTTAAATAGGAGCTCCATGGTGTGGGTCAGCTGGAAACAGGAAGCTGAGGTGTGCCTGTCACAGTGACAGACTTAGGATGTAACTCCTGCTCCTCAAAGGGAGCCCAGGACACACAGTGTGTATCCAAACACTGCAAGGCAACAACATTGGTACATACAAATTTTTATGGATAACTTAAGTGCTTGATCTCTTACATAATCTGTAAGATTCTTGCCAACAAAACCGTTTTACACCTGAGCTCTTTGTTTCTAGGACAGGGTACTTCAGGCATAAAGCTGTGTCCTCCTGGCATGTGTTTCCCTGTGTCCTTCCAGGCCATACACCCCTCCTGTCTTCTGGATGTTCACCACCATAACTGAGGATAACAACTCAGCAGAAGAGCAGGAGTTCCCACACAGCTCTCATGATTTGCCATTTGTACCTCTTCATTTTTCCCCCTGACACAAGCATTTCTACACCCCCTCTGTCAAGAGCAGCTCATAAAGACTTTTAACTGTTCCATAGTTAGCAAAGAGCCCTTTCACCTTCCCTCTCACAAAGTGCTGAATTTAGGAAACTCATAAGCATGAACAGAAGGGAGGAAGCTGGAGAAATACAAGACAACTTGGGAGAACAGCTTGAGCAGGTCTCCCTAGAGTGGTACAAAGTTCTGGGAGTTGTGCTCTCCTGCAAAGAGGTTAGAACAGCAACTCCTGCTAAAAGTAACATCTTCCAGTGTAACACTTCTCTACAATGAAATAACATCATTTTCACTTCCAGTGGCTGGAGAGACTCAGAAATGTACAGAAAAACACTGCAAACCACCTTGCTGACAAGAAATAGCTGCAATATGGCAGGGTGGCAGATGCCACATGACAGAACTACAGCATAAAAGTACAACAGCTGTTGATACTTAAGACAATCCACCCTTTTTTTACTACTTTGTTGTAGAACACCTCCAATATTTACATAGAGATGTATTATTCAGTTAGTGCCCTTTTATCCAATGAGAAAGCTTTTCCCTTGCACCTCTAAAATACAACAGAGTGGGAGGATCAAGTAACATGGTAGAAGCTGTTATTTTCCTCTCTGACTTGGGCAAAAAGTCAGTGTTTGACACCAAGCAAATTTAACCATGGAAAATAAAACCCTGCCTTACACAGGACAGTAATGCCAAGGCTCTGAAAAACTTCACAACTTTGGCTGCAGCTTTCACACTGTTAGACTCCACAGCATATACATATGGCTTCAATACTTTTTTTTTTTCAAAATCACAATGGTACCTTGCTAATATAGGGACTGATGTGTGATAGAAATTATAAACTAGAAAAGCAAGATTGTTAGAAAAAAATACTCAAGTTATTTGCAAATAGATTTGTAAAGCAGATAAAGAGCTTCTGTGGAGCACTTGAGTACAGAAACAGTCGACATCTGAACTAATGGAAAAAAGAATTACCATTGCCTCATCTTTTATTGTCAAACCAACAGATGGAGTTTAGGCCTTGTAAAATGTTACTCCTCTCAACCCTTGCAGTTGACTAACAGAGAAAAGTGCATTTCTTGATTATTCTTCAAACCAAACATTACAAATGCAAGAGGAAGATTCAACTTTAATCAAGTACTTGCAGTATTCACCTAACCATGCACGACTGCAAAAGTCATAGCATGCAAACAGAGACAGATGTTCGCTATCACAAACAAATGCCATCCTTACCCAGGCATAAATCCTTCGGAGGATGAAAGGGAATCATAGGCTTATCAGCCATGTACTGCCTATCCCAAAACATTCTTACTCAAAGATACTTATACTGTCTCTATTAAATGCCAATAAAGATATTTTCCTCTCTCTGAACTTTATCTCTGCAGTCTCCCTGGGACAGTATCTTCCAAGACAAGCGGCAGATACTTCTAGGGAAATGCTTTTAACTTGCACAGTGAGCTATTTTGAAGGCACGTCATCTATTTTCAGTAGCTTATCAGAAATAACTGGAAATACTTTTTAGAGTAAAAGGATTGATTACTATTTTGCATATTTGGACAGGTTTCCAAGCCAATCCTCCTCTTTCCCATTTCCAGGGCTTACGATCCTCTTCAGCATTTCTCCCATCCTGCTCCAAAGATGTTGAAAGTTGTCTGCAATGTATTGCTCATGGCTGCACTGCTGGATGATAGTGCACTCTCTAAAACCAGTGGTGACCTAGTAAAAAATAACCTGCAGCCAGTACAAAGAGGTAGCAAACAGCACTGTATCAGTGCAGAGAGAAAGACAGTAAGTAAATTAGATATTTGCTGCAAAGTTCCACATCAAAGTTCCACTGTGCCAGTTTCTGTAGGTGCAGCGTGCTTCCCTTGGTCAGATTCTGAGGCAGTGGCATGGATCAGATGCACAAGTAAGGTCCAGTGTTGTCCATGCCTACTCGTACTCCTAGTCTTATCCTAGAAGGACACGTGCACTCACCTTCTTTCTGTGTTTGCCTGCTGTCTTTCACTTATTTCTCCCCAGTCTCCATCTGTCTTGGCCTCCTTGAGCACTTTCTGTATCACCAAATGCCATGAATTGGAGGTAGCACCCTTGGCTTCTCCAAGACATCACGAAGAAGAAGCTCATGCTGTTCCATGTCTTGCTGTTATCACGAGTAACTCAGACTTTGGAAAAGCTTTTAATTTCTTTCACATGAAACACCACATAATTCAACTCTGAAGCAGACCCTAAGAAAGGAGGCTTCCTTTCTTTGTGTGTATAGATAACCACTTATGCCTCTCTTCATCACTGCTATATTTCTACTTAGAAAGCAAAGGAAGGGCAAATACCATTTTTATGCATGACATTAGTTTGCAGCCCCTGAAATTCAGGAAAAAACCCCACCAAGGATTGTATGTGCAATCAACATACCTTGAAGAAATCCATCCACTTTTCCACATATATACATCTTTTTAAAGTATTTGCAGCATGCCTGCACTCCACTGCAGCTGCCACCCTTTCTCACAGCACATCATTATCCACGTGTGCCAAAGTATTTTGGCACGGCGGCCATTATATCCTTTCTTATCTCACATAGGATGATCCATCAGGAGGATAGTTGGAGAAACAGCAACAGATGGAGAACATGTCTTAAAGCGTGTGAGTGAATGACCGGTTTTCTTTTCTCCTGTGGGTGCTCCCATACCTGCCCCGCTCTGCGTGATAAATCCAGGCAACACCACACACATTCACTGAGTAACTGAATGTGTATCTTAGACTTTTACTGAGCAGCAACAGACCCATCAGACATGGAAACCAAGGAACAGTGTAGTGCCTTCGTGCAAATGCAACTCCCCAACAGTGACTGCAAATCACGAGCACAAGGACATTTCTCACTGCTGTTGCCTGAGCTGCAGCAAAGAATGCTCTCAGCAAAGGTTGTGGATCTACCTTGACAGTCTTGCTGCAAGTCATGAAACTGCCAGATAACCAGTGAGACTACTTCCCCAGGGTCGCACCATCAGATCATTTTGTTTTGGCAGTCACCACGTATGAAGACTGCCCTGAAAGGTTTGATTTTCAGCATAATAACATTTTGTGTGAGTTACAAAGCAAGCCCTCGGCCACAGAAATGTGCTAGACAGAAAACAATTACATTCATTTCTTGACTTCTGGCAGAAAGAACACACAGCATTGTCCCAAAACAAGCTCTTAAACCCCCCTGATAAGTTACCTGGAAGAAGAAAACATTAGAAGAAACAGTTAATAGACCAGAATCTCTCTCATCCTCCTGGAAGAAAAAAGTTTGTCAAAAGGTAAGCTGTTACAAGCTCAGATGATGGCCTCATCCATATCATGAGTACCAGCGTAGTAGGAATTCAGCTAGGATTTTCCTACTTAAAAATTCCCTAGAGAGTGGGATGAGAGAGAACAGAGCCTCTCACCGCAAGCAGATGAGTTTCCTGGTAGAGATGCTGACCCGTACACATTGCAACCTTGTACTGTATCACATATCAAATTACTTACACTATACCCAGACTTCATTAAATAGAGAATATCATACTTACATTTTAAAAAATAATAGACTATTAAACACGTGGAGGTCTTGAAAAGGAAATGGATGGCTGAATATTAAATGAAAAATCAGATCCCCTTAGAAAAATCAGCACTTAATCCAAAAAGACAAATAAAGACTAGATTCACTTTAGACTGAAGAACCATTACCCACCTGAGCTGTGAGATGAAGTACAGCGACATGCTTTATGTTCTCTGCAAGCAGGTCTGAAAAGCAATGTACAATCCAAGCTGTCATTCACGATCAGCAGCCAGGGTAAAAGCAGCAATCATCACCAGATTTACACCCTGCCTTTCATTGTGAAGGATCCTTGGGAGAAATGAGTCTAGGCCTCCATGAAACTCCAAGAGCAATGAAAAATTATTACATTCAGGCACTTTTTGGTGGCAATCAAGTTACCTTCAGGATTCCCCATCCTAAAAGCTTCCCCTTAATGTTTCATGATATATCATGACATTCTTTTTCCATGTGTGAACCAGCCAGGGCTGTCCACTAGCATCTAAAGCTCCCAACAACAGCAACAAAATCGGAACACACCAATGGATGTATTAACTGCACTAAGAGGGACTAGCACAAATTCCCAGATTTGAGTTTTCTTGGCAAGCAAAGAGTCCAGAACCCTCCAAGGCCCAAGAGAACACTCCATCACCAAAGAAGGAAGCGCTCTTTCACCATCAGTCTTGAGAGATGGCAAATTAAATGACATCATTCTGCAAATACTCAGTGGATCTTGGCATCACTGAAGGGAAAGTCTGAGAGCTTGAAGAACCATCCATCTCAAGGGATCACATGGTCTTCAGCAGCACACAGGCAAGACATGTAAAAACAGACAAGATATGTGATGTAAATTGACCAGAAGTGATTAGACAGATTCCCAGTGGTTCAACAAGGCAAGCTTTCAGCTGCTGCCAGCTCTTCCTCAGGCTTGGGAATAACCTTCAAGATTGCAAATTCTCACAGAGACTGAGTTCAGCACATGCCAAGCGAATTCCTGGTGCTGGCTACTGCCACTTGAGTCTTCAGGAAGCCAGCCTAATGTGACATTTCTGCAAGTAATATTTGTAGATACTCCTGATGTGTGAGTTCACTGGAAAAACAAGCCTCCTGCTTGAGACCCAAATGAATACTTTTGTTGAACTGGGGTTCTAATGTCACTAAAATCAGTGTTTGACATTTAATATGCAAGAGCAGAGTTTCAAATTAATCAAGTCCAAGGCAAGTTACACTTACCACTCTCAGGACAAGAAAAAATGGCCCCAGGAGCTGGCAAGAAAAGTCCTGCAAAAGGAGTACTTGGAAAAAGTCAGGGGAGCTAGGCTGGCTATCCGAGTAGTAAAAAAAAGCCAGCAGTAGTTGGCTTATATTTGTTTAATATAAGAGATCTCCATACTCAGTTCCATCAGAACAACTGCTTCCCAAGGCAATTGTAATACCTCAGCTTTATCTACAAAATACAGCGGCTCAATAAAAGAAAATTATTGTTCATGGAGGAGGTACTGAAGGGGGGATTCAAGTTTTATACGTATGGTCATAGACTCTAAATGAATCATTGAAGCTCAACTTGGCAACATGATCTCAGGATTTATTATTCTACACAGTATCAGCTCAAAAGAAGTCAAACACGTGGAATTTTTAGAAAAGAAATAGAGAACAAAATGCCATTTTCCAGCTGTGTAAGTTAAGATGCACCTGTATAATAAATATTGTATGAGGTTTGTCCCCTCCCATCATAGAAAATACGGAACTTGTAACTAGGGAAGGTTCAGAGAAAGGCAGTTAAGATGATAAACAGCTTCCCCATGAGGAATAAACAGACCAGTACTCTTCAGCTTGGTTAACAGATGCCCAAATGAAAAGTAAGTAGCAGATCATAAAAGCAAAGGTAGGACACGAAAGTTGGGGGGATGAACTGCCCATTCAAAGCTTCCGAGATACCAAAGGAAGATGTCCGTGGGTTCTTGGCAGAACATATGGTTCAACTTCATAACCTGTTGCTACACAAAGTTGTGGATACCAGTGGTTTACTGCTATTCTAAACCAATAATTATGTATTAAGTAAACCTCAGTGGACTTTTCTTCCATGAGATACAAAGCCATAATTTTGTAGGAAGACCACCGAGTATGACATAAGAGAATACAATGGGGTGGTAATTGACAGAATGTCTTTTGGGAGCTGAAAATTCAGTCCGCAGAGATTGAAGTGTTGCTCTGGTGATAAGATTTCATCCTTTCTATAGCTCATATATTTGCCTTCAGAAAATTTGAACCTTGAGAACCAGTATATTGCCACAGGCATAATGATGGAATCTGAACCCTTATTAGCTGCAACTGCTGCAGTCTCAAGTAGCTCATCTACACATTTCCTTGAACAACAAAGACAAGAAGTCCCTCCAGCAGTCAAGAAAATGCAGATATTAAGATAAAAACTCATGGAAAAAGCAGCATTCAGATTACTGCTCATGACAATTAGACAAGGAAAGAATCTTTCCCGTAGAGAGCTCGAAGAATTTATGTATTAAACCTCAGATGTATCTCCAGCTCATTTCATCATTTTAACCTAAAACCAGTGATGAAAACTGGAAGGTTGTGCTCTCCTCTCATACTAGGGTTGGTTCATAATGCCTTCTTCTTCTATTGGAAGGCACAGATGGGCTGATGGGAGATTTGGATTAGCAGGCCTGGTGCCGGCTCTCTCCTGGCATTAACTAGGGGGACAGCAGACTGCCCTACTCAATACCCCCAACTGCCCCTCCACCCCCATTCCCCTAAAGACTTTTGGATAGGGCTAAGGGCAGTGACTTACAGGAGATGAGAAGTGTTCCTGTTTTGAGGACAACGACATCATGAAAGAAGTATATTCTCCTGCTCCTACACTTCAGGCTCCTAGTCCCTGTGGCATGTCAGTGAAATGGGAGATGCCATCCCTGTGCTTGATGCTTGGTGTTCCAGCGTGGCACTGAGGACCACTGAGTGCCTGTGAAGCAGGAGGTGCTGGGTATCTGCTTGCCAGGAGAGAGAACAGTGGGCACCAGTGAGAAAACATCATGTTCCTGTATTACAGTGTACACAGGAAGAGCCTTTAGCCTTTTGACAGCATGAACCAATATGAATGTGCAAAAAAATACTGGAAGCAGAAACTCTACAGATGGAAAACCTGTCTGTTACTCTCCAATATAACCTTCATCAAGATTTAATTTCAGGAAAAAAAGAATTCAGAAGTTGTTTGCCTGAGGGATAAAGCAGTGGTTCTGACAAAAGCACCTACAATACCTGGAGCTTGTTTAAACAAATACAGAAACTTGGTCTTCCTTGGTTCTACCTACCTCCCCATGCACTGGAATCCCTATAGCAGAGACATTAGTAACACCTCCACACTGAGTCTATTCATACCTGGAAAAGGTATATAAAGTTTAGCTCATTTTCTGCACTGGAGCTGACATGGTAACACTCCCTACACTAATCCCTAGCACATGGATACACTGCTGTACACAGCAAAGATTGCCTGTCCAAATACCAGCAACTCAGAGATTTCACTACCCACAGCTAGCAGTTCAGTATATTCCTGTCTTCCTTTAAGATCTTTAGGAACCAGAGAGTTTAACCTCAAGTCGGCCATCCTTGGTTACATTCATTTCTTACTCACCAGCCCCTCTTTCAAATGGAGTCCTTCACTAACACCCTCTGTGGTGGGGTTTTAATGCTTCCTGGCAATATCATGCAGTATGTTACATGCAAAGAACATCCCATTATATTTTCAGGCATCTTCTACTACCAGTCAGGTTTGCATGGTTACTGAAATCTTCTCAAGAAGCCAGATGCTTTTGCTGTGTCATTCTGAAGGATCTCTGTTGTGCCCTGGCCTGAACATACTTTTGGATTTGGAGAAAGAAAAAAACTATTCCTTTTTCCTCTATTCATCAACACATTAATAGTCCCATCTGAGCATGACTTACAGTCAACAGGAGCATATGCAGGTATGTGTTAGGCCTCTGTCCATTGGGAAGACAATGTAGGTTGCTTCCCTGACCATGGAAATATTATCTAGCCAGGTTTTCTGCTTAGCAGTTGCACAATGGCCTTCAAGTGGCTGTGTTCATCACACATGCAATGAAGAACTGAGTCCCCAAACTCAACTTTAAAAGTACTATCTCATGCACTGACTTTAAAGTCTGGCAACCTCTTCTCTTCCTAAACTATCAGTAAGCAGTGACTGGGGTATGTTATCAAGAAGAAACACTTAAGAGTCTTCTCTTGAATCTCCCTGGCTCTTTCCCCCCCTTTCAGCTGTGACATTGACTGCCATTCCCTATGCTCTACCATGTTCCTACATCAGGGCCTCACACCAGCTGCTCTGACTCGTGTTTTTGGTCTCCACTCTCTATCAGTCTGCAGTGCTGCTCTGTGGTGTGCAAGACAGTCAACAACAACTGTACCCAACCAGTCTAAGTGGCATTTGCAGCCCCAACTACACAATCTGGTGAAACAGAATACTATCATTGCTTCAAAGCATTTCAATAGATTTACAAGTAGAAGATCTAAAGCTAAAGCTCATCATTCAAGCTTTGTGCAGCTAGAAGCTCTTGCACCAAACTGCAGGTTCTCATGCAGAACTCCACTCCATCAAAACATGTTGGCTGTCCCAAGCAAGGGGCTCATGGAGAGGGCCAGAAACAGCACCCTCCTGTTTACATGTGAGCCAAAGAGTCCAACTCTGCTACTTGAAACTACAAGTGCATTATTTGTCTGTAAAGCACTTGGCTAACTTTTCCCGAGCTTAGTGTATCTTCAGACAAGAACCATTCCACAAAGCATGTGGCCATCTACTTCCCTGTCATGGAAAAAGCTTCCAGTGGCTTATCCTGGTCAACAGCTCCTTCCTGAATATCTTCTGTCTTTCTATATGTAAAACATCTCTCTCAGTTGTCTCTCCCAGTAAGTAAACTGTGAGCTGTTAAAGGGACTGTTTCATCACCTGACAGGGAATAGCAGAAAAGAGTAGGGAAAAAAAAAATTCTGTATACAATGCAGCAGCAAACAAACATTCTGTATTGTTCCCTGACCTTTCACTTCATTTTGAATTGTGAATAGCAGAAAAGGGAGGAAGACAAATATACACAATGAGAAACTTTTCTGCTTTATGTGTTTAGTTGCAAATCCCAAATCTTTATGCCTGAAAGTAACTTTTCTTCATAATGAATCTGGAATGCCTAAAAGTTGTGGGAAATCTGTTCCACAGTTTAATACTAACTTGAAATATAATCCTTCGGTCTTTAACTGGGAACATCTGGTAGAACACTCTGCTGGTCGAAATCTACTAGCTAATAAAGACCATAATACATTTCCACAGTTAGAGAGTTACGCATGTTTTATATAAAAGCATTCATGACACTACAAAGCACTCAACACTTAGAGCAAAGGCAAATATTATTTTGTAAGGCATGAAGGAAAGATACATCATTGCAATTTAAAATGAATTTCATGGCAATAAAGTAACATACTTTTTCCTTTTAAAATACAGAGCCCAATTAAAATATAGCCAAACCTAAACTGTCAAACTCCTCAAAGCAAGAGATCAGACAATTATGTCAAATATGTTTAATTTTTTTCAAAATAACTGATGGCAAAATAAAATATTTACATCATGTCATACTGTGTAAACATGTAAGGTCACTGTACAAAGAAATATACATGCAAAATAAAGCAAAAAATTTAACTAAAACAATAAAGGAAAAATAATACACAAACATAATGAAATGAGGTTGGTACGAATACACATCCAGTTTCGAAGTCAGTTGTTTTCTTTTAAAAAGTTTCTGTACAACTTTACAAAAAACCAAAAACAAACAAACAAAAAGAATAAATAGGATACAGTGGAAGCCACAAAGCTCAAAACTAACCCAAGCTAGGTTATGGCTTAAGACCCATATATCTAACTCTTGTGGGATGTCGGCTTGGTTTCCTTAAACTTGGCATTTCACACAAACATAGATGACAACACACCAACATGAACTCAGTGATGCACAGAAAACCATCTCTGTCTTTTTAAATACCTCACGCTAATATTACTTCAACCTTAAAAACAGTTACTAAGACAATTACATTACATGTCCAATTCTCCTCATCTGACTGCTACTTTCTGAATGTATTCTTCACCAAAGAGCACAAGATTAATTTGTTCATTTCACAGAAGGAAGTAAAAACACAGATTTGAAAATTCTAAAAAGTAGTTAAGTGTTGAGACTCATTTGGGGAAAGTCAGACTTTGGCATTTTAAATATAATAATAAATTTTAAAAAGTGTCACCCTACTTCTTAATCAGTTTGACATTTGGGATACCAATCTCTCTCTCTCTTCAATTTTTTTAATAATCCTTAAAACTGACTAGTCTCGACTAAATTCTATGCTAACCCTCATCTTAAACTAATAACAACAGTGTGGTACAACACACCCGCCCTTGCCCACCCAGAACCCCCAATCACACAAACAAAACCATAAAGCTCGCCATACTAAGTATGTGCTTTTTCTATATATTTATTACAGTTACAACAGAGGTCCTCATAAATAGTTGCATAAAATGTTAAAGCCACAACATTGCACATGATATGAAAGAAAACAAAATCCCAAATGAGTGCATTTACAGTATTTCATCCTGCTGTATATACTGCTTGACAATTGGGTCAGCAAGCTGGGCACCAACCCAAAGTTCTTTTCTAGGGGGACAGTGAGTACTGACCCAAACTGAAGACCCGCACAGTGGTATACCACCATTTAGGAAGGAGGGGGAAAAAAGGATCAGAGGAGGGGGAAAAAAATTTCAGACCGAAGGCAGGTAACAGTCTATATACAAGTAAGGCCTACATTTTATCAGAGCAAAACAATTCATTCTATTTGTATGCAAAATCTTTTGAGGTTGGATGCACTTAAAAGCAGAGTCTGATCTCAGTGCAGTGCTACGTGAGATACATACAGGCGAGGCAACTGGAAAGCTCTAGGACCAAGTGAAAACCAGATGTTACAAATGAAGGCTGTACCAATGGGCAGCCATTTTGGTGAGTCTTCTCCAGGCATGATCTGATTTTTGTTTAACACCAGTGCTTTAAACATAGGCATTTCTTCCTTGAATAAATCTTGAAAACGGTAGCTAAGTTCACTTGCAAAATTCAACTCTTGTTTATTAAAAAAACTATTTTTTTTTTTTGCAGAAACCTGAATAAAATACTGTTACTGTATCGCTTGTGACTGCTTTTTGCAGAGTACAGTGCTATTGTCCTCCACCCCCGTGAAGTCTGCATCTCCAGTCCCCCGCGCCGCCCTGCGCGGGTCCCTGCGGAATGCATTTGCACACGAACATTCACTAGCAGCTGGTTGGCTTGGGGTTTGCTTTCCTCAAAATTCAAGTCAACCGCTGATTGGCAGAAGGAGTCTATCTCCAGTCTGATTGATTGGCAGGAGGAGTCCATCTCCAGTCTGATTGATTGGCAGGTGAAAGAGAATGAGAGAGAACTTCAAGCAAGGTCAAACTCTTGGCAAGAGCCTGCTCTGTAAGAAGTTTTTAATGCTACGGATGGGTCGAACATCATTCTGGTGTTTTCGCCGCTCAATGAACGAAGTCAGTCTGGATATATCAATGCTGTCAGAACTTTTGCTATTCCCCAGCTGCAGCCATTGCTCCTGGAGGGCCAGTGCAGCCGAGGGACGTTTAGCTGGGTCATCCTGAAGTAGGAAGCATACGAAATCTCTGGCCTTCTGGCTAACTCCTTTGAAGTAGTCATCTGGGAAACTAAAGTCCAAGCGGCAAATATTCAGGCAAGTTTCCTCTACACTTTCATCCAGGAAAGGAGAGACGCCACTAAGAAGGACATAAGTGAGCACTCCAATGCTCCAAACATCTGAAGTGAGTGAAACAGGATTTCCAAGAATAATTTCAGGAGCTGCAAACTCTGGGTTTCCAAGTAACTGGTGGATATAATACGTGGTATTGAGCTGGACTGCGTCTCCAAAGTCAGCCAGTTTTATTGTTGGCCTAGTGGAACTCTGGTCCACCAAAATATTTTCAGGCTAGAAAACACAAAAGCAAAAGTTAAAATGTCTTTTTTCAAGTCAGTCTAACCCACATTTAATGCTCCAACTCAACTGGCTTCCCAGCCAGTGTGGTCAGCTCTAGAACATAAATAGCTGCACACTACAGGCATTACTGCTGAAGGCCATCTCTGCAAAGCTCTGAGGCTTTACCAAGGCTTCCACAGACCAACCAGCAGGTGGGTTCTTGCCTACTACAACATGCAATGAATGTGCTTTAGCTGCTGGCACTATATTTTTTGCAGGAAATATAGTTCTACCATGTAATTCTTCAGTTATTCACAACATCAGCTTTGCAAAGCTTCACAGGAACTGGGTTTCAAAACTTTAGCTTCAGGAACAGAAATTACAACTAGAGGGTGAAAAAAGTACTGCTCCATTTGTTTTATGAGAGAGACAACAAAACCCTTGCATTTAAAGACTGGAAGACTTTGTATTTGCATGAAACTTTCAACAAAATCCAGCTTTATTTGGCAACTCTTTAATGTAATGCAGCTATACAGATGGAAGACAAGCCCTGTTAAGAGACTATGACAGCAGAAGATCCCGTTGGATGCACATGACTTCAAGAGAACTGCCCCATTATTGGTGAGCTGAAAGTGGAATTATTGCTACAGTTTTATTTCTGAAGCTACTGCTGCTGTAGCTGTAATCTCTGCAAAGTAAGAGCAACTTACCTACAACTAGTTTTTAATTAGTTCATCTGTATGTACCCTGTGACCAGAAAAAGTACTGGTGAACTCTGTATAGCACACTAGAAAAAATTTAATGGTATGAAGACACAAAACTTCTGCTTGGAAAACAGACGTACATGGAGGGAAGAGACTCAGGCTCTTTTTGCTTTTTCTCACTATGACCCCATTTGGTTAAAGACACCCTGTCTGCAAAGATGACTTGTCAATGCTAAAATTCCTTATTATTCATATACAGGTGTAAAAAAAAATGTAAAGATTAAGTTTTTAATTAATGTTCCCATTAAGACCTTCTCACACAGTTTTTTTTACTAGAATGCATCAAACCCTTGCGGCTCAAGTAACACTCAAAGGTAATAACAAAGGCCCAAGGAGGCACCATTCATGTGGATATCACAGCCCTCAAAGTGCAAAGATGAGAAACATTTTTGCAGCAAAAGAGGAAAAGCAGTCTCTTCCACAATAAACTCTATGCTTCTTGAGAAAGAAATTGATTTCTGCTCCAAGTTTATCAGAAAGTAAATAAATGAATGAATAAATGAATAAATAATCAAGCAAAACTTCCTGTCACCAATTACTTCCAACACAAAGGGCCACACAGGGCAAGTGAGCTATAAGGAGAAAGCATAGGGAATCGAAAATTTCTGCTTTGCTGGCTATGGGTTATGAGTGATCTAAAGCATTTGGGGACGGAGCCCCAAGCCATATCCTTCATGAGTCTCTCAAAGCATTTCAAAGTTCTGTGTTCCCAGTTCCAAGTTTTCTAAAAGAGGGAGATTTTTATACCTGGAATGATGCATACTGCCCAGAAACCCATTAACACCTCACCTTTAGGTCCAAATGTGCTATTCTGCAGTTATGAAGATACTGCACAGCTTCCAGAATCTCTCCCAGGTAGAGCCTGATCTTCCCTTCTGTGAGGTTTCCCCATCGCACAACATAGTCTAGAAGGCGACCCTGGTCAGCCCTGTTAGAATTACAAGGTTGCATCTTGGATTAATCCATGCATCAGAACTGAAAAAAACCCCAGGCTACAGACTACAGCAATAACTGGAGCCTGCAGCACTTACAAGACAAAGGACTAGGGTATGAAGAGGAGATTTCACATCAAGCTACCAGATCACACAACATTCCTAATTCACTTTTGGAGCCATTTGATACAAAAAGACTGTTGAACCTTCAGACTAAGATAATCATCCACATATCAATTTAATGTCTCTATTTGTTCCCTTCTGAGTGTTAAATTCAACATTTTAGTAACAGCATTAGACAACTGCAATATTTTACTTAGGTGTTTTCAAATTTCTATGAAATCTTAGAGCTCCTTATTCATAAACCACTATAAATGCCCCAGAAAGTCCCCTGTAAATATCACATTTTACAGATAATTTAGAGTCCACACACATTTCTAACACTAGTATGTAGTTGGTGGAGGTCTCAAAGGTGTCGAGAAGGCCAATGAGCTGGGGATGCTGGAGATTCTGCATGACTCCAAGTTCATGGGTAACCTGGTCTCGCTTCATCAACTTCTTATTCACAAACTTAGTGGCTACTGCTTGCTTGGTTCCCTTCTGGTCACACTTCTTAACGACAGAAAATCTGCCCCTGGAACACAACAAAGGAAAGAATTAACAGAGAGATGCAATCAGGACATACTTTCGAAAGATATACTCCAAGAGATCTAATTTTAGATCTCCAATAAGCTACCCCTACAGAGAAGTTTCTGGGCATGAGAATTTTCAGTGCATGCCTCTACTACAAACTGTGTCTGTATAAACTTGACAGAGATCTGTTATATCACATTTGCAGACAACTTGTCAGAGTAATATCCAGCTTTCAAAGGTCATCATTAAGTTGGACAAGTGTATATTCTACATGACTTATTTTGCCCATTTTCAGACTCCTTCTGTCTGTAATTTTCATACTCTAAATAACATGGTTTAGGAGAACTTCACTACAGAAGCAGTCTCGGTCACTGTAAGGCATGCTAAAAAAAATATGCCTTAATCTATGATATCACTTCAGCCTAACTGCATTCTGTTTAGGCAGTGCCACCTAGTGCTGGCAAAATTTTTGCTTCCTAACTTCTGTTTAATCCAACAAAATTCTGGCCTTTTAGGCTCACACATTAAGTATTTTTCAAGGAGAATTTAATTTTTTGAAAGAGAAGTCAATATTTTGACACAGACAGCTTCAGAGATCAGCATACAGAACGCACCTGCCAAGCTCAGCCACTTCACTATAGTGGGAATCAAAATTGTCTTTCCAGATTACCATGATCCCATCACTTCCAGGACCTAAACAAACAAAGAAACAAACAAACAAAGAGAAGGACAGTATGTCCAAGATTTAATATACTCAGATCCTGTGGCTATGAGGGGAATCACCCCCTCCTGTAAATCCCAGTATGACACATAGGGTGGCAGCAGGACAAACTGGATTATACACCACAGGAGCCCAGCCAATGCAGCAGAACAAATTCTGTAGTGGAAACAATTCAGGTACAGTGGGAACTCTCTGTACAGGAATGAGCAATCTTGGCAAATTGAGGAAAACAGTAGAAAGAAAAGACATCTTACATTATATCTCATAATCAATAATACACCTACCAGTGGAAAAAAAAGTGGCCAGGCAGTGTAGCAGCTACGTTACAAAGCAACTCTTACTTTTCAGGAAAACACTAGTTTAAAGACCAAAATTTCATTTTCAGCCTCTTTTATATATTGCAACACACTCATCCCAAGGCTTAGCTACTGTCTGTCTTGGGTCAGTGAGCAAGAAGTGCCTGAAATAATGAACACCTCAATATGTTGTCAGTAAGGCACCAAGTGTGGCTGCCAATAGGCAGAGCTCAAAGTGGCACCACTGAATATAAACCCCCAAAAATTTCAGCTGAGATTTGGAAGAGACACATCTTTCACAGTCTGGTTTAAAATTCCAGGAAAACAGCAAAGCTCTTAGAAAAAAAGGGAAGAAAGACCACATTTTGAAGAGGGTTGGGACACCTGTGTAAGTCCCCATATCAGCTGGGACAGACATACACAGAGTAGCACTTCGTATCTCGGGGTTTTTTATGTGAGTCAATTTGAGACAGAGCCATTGTGCTAAAATCTATGAATTAATTCTCACTGATGGAAAAATATATGGGCCTCACAATGCACTAAAGGACCCAGACATTATAAACTGCCTTGTAAGAAAACCTGTAATCCTGCTATTTTCCCTATTTCTAAAAATGGAGAATTATGAACATTTAGGAGAAGAATAAGTGAACATACAAACACACACCAAAACTTATCACTATGTCATCAAACGCATCAAGCAAAAATCTTTTTTCCCCTTTGCTGTCTGCCCCCAGAACACAGGCATTTTTTCATCTTTGCACGTTTCCTTTTCATTCCCTCACAAACATTCAGGTTGCCTTGCTTCAGGTACTGAAATAATTTAACTATAGATCAATGATGCAAAGACAAGAACTAGTTGTATGTTCTCCTAAACACTGTGGCTTCACATTCCAAGCAAAGGATAAAAATAAATTACGAAGTAATGCTGCTTTTTTCTTATCTGTACATTTTAGAAATTATGTTAGCATAGGAACATTCATTGAGACTAAACTAAGAATGCTGATGATAAAATATGATTTTATCAGCGTGTTTGAACTAGTACTGGCAAAGTATAGTATAAAATGCCACAAAATCATACACATGTTGACAGTAGTGTGGAATATATTTATGAACCTCTAATCAGTTACATCCTAAAACTGCATCTATTCCTGCTGAAACAGGCAATATATTACAGGTAAAAAGGTTATGATACTCCTTTAACAAAGGGGTGCCCAAGAGCTGAGCTTTTCTTTTCACTGTTCTACGGGTACCAGACACTTTGACTGTAACTAGGCTTTAGAAGAAGGCAGAGACAGGCCTACCTAAAACTCGTAGACTGGCGGAGGATGAAACTGAACCCATGTCGTTTGCAGCTATACACGTGTAGATACCATCGTCTTCCGCAGTGACGCCGACGATTTTCAGCGACGCCTCTCCCAAGTCACTGGGAAACACAACAGCAGCCATTAACTTCCCAGTAACTTCACAGTTACTGTAAAATCAGATACAGTTAGGTGGATATTGTTTGGACTTCTTGTTCTCCAGCCCTTATCTCTCTGGATGAACATTACTAACCCTGCTCTGCTGGATCAGAAGCGTCCACCAGAACCTGAGCACTCTGTGTCCACCCAGTATCTTGGAATGTCTGCTAGAAAAACATCCCGACTGACACTCTCTCTCACCATGTCCCAGGCTCCACCGTGCTGGAAAAATCAAGTGCTTCCCCTGTTTCTTCCTGCTTCCTTTACCTATTTCAAGTTTTCGGAAGCCATATAGAGACAAACATCCATCACTGTTCCTTCTGAAAGGTTCGTTTCCATCTGTGACTCCCAGTAAGTGTCCTCTGATCAATCATCTGTGCTTTCAGAGCATTCACCCCTTGTAAGAGAGGGCTTGCCCTTCAACATAAAAGGCACACTTCACCACAACTCTGGAGACCTCAGAATTTAGGAGAATGAGGATGGGAGGAAACTGAAAAGGACTTAGGTTTACTCTCTGCTCCAGGGCAGCAACAGCATAAAGCTATGTAAGACCAGAACAGAAAGGCTCTGCAGGCTCTTTCTTAATCTTTCTCACTGTTCAACCACCCTTTTTGTTTGATGGTTTGTCTTTAAATGTCTGCTGAAATCTTCCTCTGTGCAATAAATTTCTAGTACTCTTTTGACTATCTGCTATGGACATGAACAGCAGATAATTTAATTTGCAACAGTCTCTTACAAATGTGGATACTTGGCAAGTCCTCCCTACACTTTTCACTGCTAGGCTCAAACCAACCCTAATATTGTGCTGTTTTTTCATGATAATGCATGTTTTCAAGATCTTCTATCATACTTACTGCTTTCCTTTGGATTCATCTCAGTTACTACGAATCATTTTACTGACTGAATCAAAAACTATTTGCAATGGTCTTCACCACACAATTCCAGGGGGAATAAAGAAGGTAAATTTTAGGAACATAGGAAGATGACACCCTTCCCCAGCTCAAAGAACATTTCAGGATTATTTCTAAAAATGTGTCAGCCACAGCTAACATGATTTACTGGATATAATTCTGTAACAGTAATGAGTAAATGTAGCAAATTTAACTCTTACACATCTCACAACAGCTCTGGATGCAGTACTAAAGCTGCCACACTGCCTTTGTCTCCCCATTAAAAACAAACGCAAAACCCAATGAAAAGAAAAAGCAGGAGCAGCAGGAAGTAAAGAACAGTATAACATGCCGTCAAGTTTTCACAAAAGAGCCCTTCATTCTGAATTAAGAGTATAATTCATAAATATGGCATTTCCTCACACTGTTAGTTTAATTACTCATTAAACTATATTTTCTGTATATAAAAGATGCTTTTCCAGGAAAAAAAAAAAATTTTTTTTTCAGTGCAGCTTCCCATTCCAAAACAACACAGTTTCTCCTATTAATCAGGTGTTTGAGTTACCAGTTGTTCTGTTATGTTCTGTCATAGCAAAGCTAAACCCAGACAAAATTGTTAATATCCACACTTCAACAATGAAGAGGGATGTTGCCAGATCAGCAGTAAGCAGGGGCTTCTTTGCAAAACACTGTAGTGTGATCTGAAAGCCACCAATGTAAATAAGGGACTGGCAGGATCTGTCACAGTACTGGCATGTCACAACATACTGGGCTGTTTCAAGGACCAGGTCGGTGTGACAGAACCACAATGGCTTCTGCAATAGCTAATCAGAAATAGCAGATTAATTTTATTTTGATTTTAAAAATCAATTGTGTAATATTGTTAGCCTAGCCATACACAGAAGTTATATAACATTCCTGGAAAATCTCAGCTGTGAAGTCTTTCTGTGTGAGAGCAACCCTATCCTCATGCCTCAAAGCCCAGTGCTGTCTGGTACCAGGGGTGCAAATTAAAAATCTAACAGTTTCAGCAGTTTCTGTTGAACATGACACAAATTACCTGTACGAAATGCTGTGATGACCGTCATTGCTCAGTGTATTATGATCAGGACCCTTCCAAGTAACTGACGCCTTGGGGCGACCACAGACTTTACACCTAAGCACGATGGTCTCTCCTGTCTCACATGTTACCTCACTCAATGGAACTATAAACTCTGGGGGAACTGGAAAAATAAAATTAATGGCATTAGGTCAACAGAAGCAAATACATTTAATTTCTATTCCTTGCACTCTTTTCCGTTAGACAAAGTAGTACTTTACGTTCCCAAGGTGTGTATATCCCTCTACCCTTGGAGCACATCCATGGTTAGGCCCCTTGCTGAGGCTCTGCAGAGCTAGCGCATTTTTCTCCACATGAACTTGGACACAACACTACTGCTGTGCTACAGATAACCCCGAAGCCTACCATGGTGAACCAAGCACCCAGTTTATGGCAAGCTGAGGAAAGTCTACAGTGAAAAGTATTTAAGGATGTGCTCAGCTAGGCTATCTTTATATCCAGCCAAATTTGCAAAAGCGAACACAAAACACTTCATCCACTAAGGCACTGTAATGCTTTCCCTTTTCCACAGGCAAAACTGAAGAAGTTTGTTTCTGTGAATTAAGCTAAATCCCCAGTTTGGCTCTGACCCCAAAGTGCCACTGTGTTTGTCCTGATCAGCCTCTACACTGGAGAGGTCCTGAATGTTCCCTAGGGAGCAAGACTAAAAAAGAAGAAGCTCCTACTCCTAGCCTTGTACCTTTTCAAATTCAGCAAGGCCCCACTTCCATACAGAACAATCATATGGTCCTTGTGTTTTATGTTGTTTTGGACTTGTGAACTAAAAAGGGTCCTTGCATCTTAAAAAATAAATACAATGACATTCATTGTAGCTCATCTAAAAAGAGGCTATGTGTATTTTTGTAGAAAGCACCCAGTTCCTGACATAATTCATATCAAGCAAATAATGTTTTTATCAAATTATATTGACTGAAACTTTTAAAAATTAAAGCAACTTACCATCATAAATGTAATTGGGGTTGAGAAGCTGGAAAGGAGAAATTAAAGAATTAATGTCCTGATAATCTTATAATAACTTAAAGAATGGTAGAAAACCAAGCACAGAGATGGATCAAAGTTAGCTGTACCCACGAAATCCAAGAAACATCTGAATACCACAATTTCTGCACCACTCTATTCTTTTTGCAGTATCTTTTTGTTGTATGATGCTTGCAGGTTCAAAGGTTATAACCTTCTGTTTTCAGATTTGGCAAAGACTGTCCATTAAAGCCACTGCTGCCTTTGATTCCTTCCTGTGAAGTTCTGACAGAGGCTGCTTTTAAAGAAATCCCAACCCAACTTCTTTTGGAAACTACATCTTTGAACACTTACTTTTACAGAAACCTTGTTGGCAAGTCCTTCTCGGGATTTGCGATAACCATTTTCTAGCTTGCCTTCCCTTTTGCCGTCTTTATCTTTTTTCTCAGATTTCTTCCTTAATCGGAGTGCTGTGTGCCAAGACGTTGACTTCCTGAACACAGAACGTGAAACTCTCATCAATTCTTTTCAACTCCCTGCTATGTCCTATACTGTCTAATTTCATGTGTCATTGGAAAAGTATGTAAAAATGTTATTTCTATGTATTACAGTACAGTAAAATGAAATACATTAAGTATTCCATAAGAGATGTCACCCTTGGCTAAATCTGTGAGCAAGCTAGTAATGTAGTCTGGAGTTCAATATTCCTTGAAGTCACTGCTCCAATGGTAAACTTGCTATATGAAAATGCAAATGTCAATCAAACTGAGCAACAACCAGTATGAAACCCATACCAAATACAGCCTGACTAAAGCTTTACACAAAATTCACACTTTGAACTTTGATACAATTTCTTCCATTGCAGATATAAGAGAGTTGCTCCTAGCATACAGCCATTTTCAAGAAGTTTGTGGCTTTTTGGAACCCTCCAAATCTTGTTTCACTTGAACAAACACTCCCTGTTTTCCTTGACAGAGGTGTCTAGACTGGTGGCTCATTCTATTAAATAAACAAGTTAAAACCAATTATTGCTGCTCTTAGATCACACATTCTCTTCCCAGAAGATTGGGCTATTGCAACTTTTTAATAAAGAGTATGTGCTTCTGGGATCTTTCTTACTAGCTTGTATTTTGAAGTTTGCTAAGGGACCTCTCAAGTACTCATTCTGCTTGTTGTTAATTTATTTCTCAATGATCACATCAACTTTTGGCCTTAAAGGTTCAAAGCCTTCTCTACATTGGAAGTTTTCCCTTCCTCCCCTTCTACACCCACCCAGGCACTCACTTGATGGTTCCATCAGGGTTGTCAATGATGATTGCACTGGTATGCCCCAAGACATAGCCGGGAATCCAGCCCTCGGCTGCGGGGCACTGATCAGTGGCGGCTCTGAACACCAAAAACATGTTCTGTTGGTTGCTGGCTAGAATCTGCACGACCTCTCCTTGGTAGACATTTATCTCATCCTCCTTCACTGCCGTGTAATCGTGTGTCACCAGCATGGTGGAGATATTGCTACTGCTGCTACTTTCACTCTGCAAGCATCAATCAGAAGCAGAGAGAGCAGGGGGGAAAAAAGAGAATCAAGTTTAAAACTCATGAAGAAGACAAGCTGTTCTTGGCCTGCTACATTACCTACCTAATCCACTCTGTTTAAACTGTAGTCAAAGAAAAGTGCAGTGTTTTCCTCTTTTAGAGCTGACTGTGTCTGTTTATCTTGTGCATTAGTCTGCTATTTGAACATTTTCATGTACTGCTGCTGCACAAGTTTATTCCCAGTAGTTACACAATATCATTTCCTTTAACTAAGAGTCAGTTTATACATAAATCTCAACTCGTCCTCCTTTCAAAGCTCAGACACTGAACCTTGCATATTTATCAGGCATCAAAACTACAGTACAAGCATGTAAGACAGTTTTAAGTTACTGAACTTACACGGTGTTGTAAGTTCAGTTTCAAAATCACAGTCATTAGCTCATAATCACTGGAAATTCCAACAATGAATAATACATGTAGTCTTTCCTAGCACTATATGTCAGACCTCAGGCACCAGCCTTCTGCACACAAAACATGACAAGGTACAAAAGAACAAAACAGGGTTTTGACAGCATCTCTCAAAACCACGAGACTTATCTCTGGTTGAATCTGTATGACCACATTTATTCCTTTAAATGCAGAGGATGAAGTAAATTACTGAAATAAGAAATTATTAATTTGATGGTCAAAATAGACCCACTAAACTATAAGAATCCCTTCTAATTGATTAGTAACTATGATAGCTGAGCGTTGTTACCTGTTTATCATATACTTTCAACAACTGTTCATGATTTTGTTCATTTCCCCAGCAAGCATTTGTGGAAAGCTAATTATGGCTGAGAAGGTGTACATTCAAAATCATATCACTTTCAGAACAAAAAGCCTTCTCCTGACCATGAATCTACTGGAAATTATTATTTTTTAAAACTAAGACTTATTTTGTCCATTTGCATGTATTCCTTATATGAAGTTTAGTAAATGGAAGTGTGAAAACTATCTTCAGATTACACAACCTACTCCCTCAGTAATTATTTCTTTCTTGAAACAAGTTAAAACCAAGGTGAATGGCCTATTAATGATGTGGCATGAGGGCTGTGTGTGTGTGTGCCTGTCTTTTGTCTCTGTCCTTACTTCAAACTGTTTCAGGTCACTCAGTACCAGTGAGGGCTCACTATGGCTCAGTAGAAGCTGAGCTGAAGAAGGAAATGAGTACCCAGGTTCCTACTACATATAGAGCATAACCACACTAGTACTACTCATGTGCCAGCAGCCAGTGGAAAGCTTGGCACTTAGGATTAAAACAGCATCATTTTTTTCCTCAAAACTGTCAAATATCTCTCAAATATTGAGGAGATGCCGGGGGGTCAGCTGACAGCATGGTGCACTGGGAGCCCTGAACACTGCGTTCTCTTGCAATCTGCTAAAGGCCTTGAACAAGTCACTCCGTCTCTCTGTGCCTGTGGCTCCCTGAGGACTCTGGCTGAGAGACCAAGACATTTGGAAAGGAACAGTCTCAGATTACTCATTCATAGCATGTTTAACACCTGATGCTTGGAGTGCCAGTGACTCTGTACATTTTATTTGAGCTGGACTGTTATAGGCAGCTGAGTGACTCAAATCATCTTTTTGCCATATTGGACTGATGAAGCATATGCTACCTCAGTGAGAAAGGTCTCATTGTGGATTGTAACTCTACTAAAGGATATTTACATTAACTTCAGATGCAGTATTTCCACTGGGAGAACTCATTTTTTCTAGTTTAGTGGATGGCCTTCATGGCCTTTTGTATTAGCAAGTCCTTTCCATGATTCAGGCAAACTGGGAACAGCCGAACCAAACAAATTAAGTCTCATTTTCAGTCATTACTTAAATTAGGATGACAACTTGCTACATTCTTTTACCTAGATGAAAACCAACGCTACTCAGAAAAAGAAGCTTTTGTTGACTTCTCCTGTTAAGACTTACAGGGAAAGATGAAGGGAAGTTGCAACATCAAACTAAGCCTCAAACCTTGCTCCACACATTACTCCTGAACATACTGTTTCTTAGCATGCGGAAGAATTTGTGTAACTGCAAGACTGACCTTTCTATAACATAACATTTCCTTCTGACATTTAAGTCTTGAAGGATCATAATAAACTCTGAATATTTCTTATGTTCAACAGGGACAGTTAAATCTGTTAAATAAACAACTGTCTGGTAACTACAAAGTGACAAATGTTCTTGAGAATGTGTTTATACCAGAATTCATTCTCACCACGGAAAGATAGCCTTTCCTTTTGCCTTCCAAGGAAGTAATTATTCTTGCACAGTTAATGTTTTCTTACTGAAAGTACTTCTGGTCATCACTGACCCCAACTATGGGATTAGAGGAGGATCTACGAACAAAATATAAAAAATTCCTTCCATATTCCTCAACTAGCAAAACTTACTCCTTTTTCTTCTTAGAAGTAATTTTTCTTTAAGTAATCAGCCATAGCCATATGTGCATGTGAATATACATATACCAATGGTTAAATTAAAATAAACCTTCACAACCCATTTTCTCCAGCTTGTTCAATGTGAAGTGAAATCCTGCTAATTGGTCTAGAAATGAGGTTATAAATGAGGACTTACAGCCCATCTCAATTACCAAACTAGAAGAGTTATATAGCTGTGAATATGTAGTTGTGAAGCAGAAGGCATGCATTCCAATATTACGTTGTAGAGTGAGATAAAAACAAGCAATGGTGTCTTTGCTGAGATAGTATTAAAATCCAAATGTTTTGAAATCTCAGTGCCATCCCATCTTTCCCTTTCTCCTTTTTTAATAGAACAACCTGAATTAGTATTATACAAGTACCTCCGTCTTGATTCACATACTATACAGTAATGGCAAAATACTCAAATCACCCCAGATATTGCATTGCATCACAACACATCACGTAACATCGCATCACATTTTGCTAGACTGAAGATAAACACAAGACAGAGCTAAACCAAATAAAAAGCTGAAGGAAGATCAGGATAAAAATACAAAACATGCAAAGCGTAATTTTTTTTCTTCTGAAGCTATTATAAAAGTAAGTGTAAGAACTAAGAAGTCACGAAAGCTTTGTGTGTTAAACAGTTCTATAAAGAAACACATGCATTTAAAAAAGGTCCAGCAAGTTAGGTGATTTGCAAAACTGGTATTGCATACCATTTGTAAGAGAGTGGAAAAACAAACATTCATGAACACAATGCTTAGTGAGAGAAAAATCAAATGTGAGTTTAAAAAGAAAGGCACCATAACCTGCCTACCATGTCCATGGCAAGTGCCTCAACATTTTTGCTTTATATTTGCACATGCCCCTGTGATTGCTGTGTTGCTTTCCTGGTGGACATTATTAGAGATAACGTAGATTCTGTTGATACCCCCGATTTCTGCACAAACACAACAAGCGCACACTAAGAGGTTGAATCTCCAGAAACCCGAAACCAGTTCTTCTTACAAAGGAGAAAAGAAAAGTGGAGCAGGTAATTGTTTGGGTTGTAGTAGAAGCAGGATTATTCTCACTAGGTTTTGTTGGCCTGTTTTGAGTGGATTGGAGAAAGCTTCCTTGATCAAACACAGGATTTAAAAAGAGATTGCTGTACAACAACTAAGGCTGAAAGGAGAGGGGGAAAAAATAAATTAATAAAAAAATAAAAATCAAGCAGCCCAGGGAATGTAGATGTCTCCACGAAGTTAAAACTCAACAGGACAATGGTGGCAAATTTGTGGGTGAAAGGGAAAAAAGCCCCAAGGCAATCTGCCAAAATCTTGAATTCAGATATAAGTGCTGTTGCAATGCATACCCCAAGGTGCTCTGGCTGCCACGCTTCAGCATGTTAATTATGCGCCTTCAAATTAGAGACCAAAAAAAGCAAGGACAGCAAGTTAGTAGGTATCAGCCTAGTGATCTACGTTTTCAGCAGAGGCAGAAATTGCATCTAATGTTAGCAGTTGCTTTTGTGTCTGTATACATAGCCGTGTTTGCATGTATACATACACACAGGCAGACACTCTGGGTTTTTTAATGCGCAGAAGATACTGGAACAGTTGATTATTTCAGAGCAGTACAGCACCGGAGAGCCAGAAGTTAGTATGGAGAATGATGGCAACGCACAGAAAGGGAGCGTGGAAGGTTTTAGAAGAGCTCGCAGGACAGAGGTGCTCCGCTCTTACCCCATTACTCTGGGTGGAGTGAACTGACTGCTCGCTGGTCGAGGAGCATGTGCTCATGCGGTCTGTGTCCTTGCTGTGTGAAGAGTGGCGGTGGACCTGCCGCTGGAGGGAGTCATTGTCCCCAGGGAAAGTGAAGGAGCCAGGGCGGCTGGCTGGGGATGCTGGGATGGAGCTCCAAAAGGAGCCCTTCTGCAGGGGGCTGCTGGGTGGAAAGGTTTCCTTGCCAAAAGGAGAAGGGAAAGTCGTGGATAGAGGAGAGTTCATTGGAGAGATGGCTCCTGGCCTTGGCTTCCCAAGCGTCAGTGATCCTATGCTGTTTCTTGTTCGACTGTCCTCTGAGATTCCACGTGAGTCTTTCTGGGCTCCATCAGCTGAGCCAGAAATGTTTCCTGGTGTCTTCCTGGGACTTTCAATAACTTTCATCTTGGGAATCTGTTCAGCTTCTCTCTGAGGACCATCCAGCTCTGCACTGGGAGTGTGCCTGTCTGGCTGGCTCAGGCCAGTTTCTAAGGAGGTGTTGTAGTGTGGCAGGGAGTGATTGTGAATGGACATACCTGACATCTTGTCTGCCTCTGCTTGGGCCGAGGCTGCAGAGGAGACCAGGACTGGGGAATGGTGTCTGACAGGCTGGGGGATCCGGGATGGCCGGCTACGGCTGGAGCTGGGGATGCCACTACAGCTGCTGGGGCCGCCGCTGTTACCACTGCTGCTCCCGCCGCCGCCTCCACCACTGCTGTGGTTCCTCTGGTACTCGATCGGGGACGTCAAGGCTGCAGTGGGGGCGAGGGGGAGGCAGTCAGGGGAAAGGGGGCAGGAAAGGGAACAGGAACAGTTTAAAATAGACATGTCTACTGGCAAAAAGGGGAGTGCTGTTCAAATAAATTTCCTTAGCAGTGGAAAGATGCCACAGACTTCAAGCCACTTTTCTGTATCTAACCTTCATGATCAGCTGTATCTACCTATACTAAAGATTAAAAGTCTGAAGCTAAGAAGAAATATTTTCCTCTAGGATCACACTGTCAGTTAGCAGCCAAGTTGGGAAAAAACAGGTCTGACTCCAAATTCTCTGCTTGTTGTTGCTCATTACAACTGTTTACAATAACCAACAGATATAAAAACAGAGCAAGAACCTTCTAGTGTCACAGCAGACAACACCACCTTCTACTTTTCTCCTGCAGAATCTGAATGTTGTTGCCACAGTAAGATGCGACAACAATGGCCACCAAAACAACAGAAGCAAAACACATTCTGAATAGATGCTTACAATTCCACTTGGGTTTAGCCTTTAAAGGCTTGCAGTTGCTTAAAAGGGGTACACAAGCTCTCAACGGATGGCACCTATCTTGATTCACTCCTACAAAACATTTGGAAAATTTCACCACGAGAACACCATGTAAATTCAGACTACCACTCTTATAATAAATGCAAGCATCTGTTCTGAAGCAGAAATGCGGCACATATCCCCCAACTGTTCTGTATTAGCTCAGGAAAAAGGCAACTTGCAAAACATTTCAAAGCCAAGAATGATGAGATGAGAGAAAAGTAATCCAGTTATGAACTTTCAGTAAAAGAAAATAATTTACCATTTAAAAAGTTGCGCTGGTTTTCCAAAATTTGGTTAATTTCATGGATCCATAACTGACGGACTCCCGGACTGGCAGAATGCAAAATAAAGGTCTCTGTGACATCGCCCGTTCTTGATGTTAGTGCAAATTTACATGGATCACTGTCCACATTTTCCTCCAAGGAAAGGCAACTCACCTTCATGAAAGAAAAAAAACATTTATTTTATGAGAAACATACCTTTAAAATCTTTCTTAGGAGTTTAGAGTCAGATCTTCAAATGATAACCACTCTTTCCTTCAGTAAAATAGTACCATAAAATGAAGTATTCCAGTAAACTAAGGATTAATGGATATCTTACTGACACACTGTGCCTGAACAATACCCAGCAGGTCTGCACGGCCCAATGTTCTCCATCCCTCACTTTGCTTTCAGATTAGTTAAAATGCTGAGCCTGCTATGGAGCCCTCTCTACCACTGGCCCCCACCAAAGGCTTCAGCTGCAGATACAGCAATGCTTTGGACCAGGCTGCTCAGCCAGAGCTATAAACAGCAGGCTCAGGTGGCAGGCAGAGCACCAAGGTGAATTAGGGGGAGCAGGGTCCGCCCAAAACACTTCATGAGGGCTGCTGGGCCCTAATATCAGGGTTTATTTCAGGGAAGCTTGAAGTGGGAAACACCTATTTGTTTGAGGAAGAGCTGACATATCTAAGAAGGTCATACTACTTACAAATGTTACCCACATATCTGGGTATCAGAAAGGATATAAAAAGAGTTATTACCTCTACTTGCAATGACTTTGAAATGTGGCATACACACAGCACAGAGCTGAAAACTAAACTCTTTGTGAATACTTGTCCAGTGCTTTGTGCCAGAACACCTGCTTTGATATGCTTCACGCAGGAAGCATCAGAGTACTGGGATCTGAAGATCTCCACTTACCATCGGAGTGAGAACAAATTTGGTAGGAAGTAATTTCAGGAAATGACTGACAGCTCATTGTGCTCTGTGATTGCACATCTAGATGTCACTAGTGACTGCCCACAGAACGAGAAACCGTTACCTTAGCAGAGTTCGTGCAGGGGACACAAAAGACTCACACACAACAGTTACCTTGATACTGTTTTTAAACAAGAATCCGGGCATGGAGAAACCTTTCTTTTTATCTAGCAGCTCACTGAAAATGACAATCTGCTCAAACAGGAAGACCCGTCTCTCCTTGCAGCGTGGTAGAAGTCCCGCATCCTGGTCTGTAACCAAGAATGTGTCCTGGAGCAGGAGCTTACCCTGGGCTACAATTTTACCCTAAACACAGAGGCAAGCAGAAACATATTTAGTGCAGTTCTTAGTTTCTTTCCCCAATCAACCCTTATGAGCACATTCTCATGCCAAACAGCTTTGTGTATTTCCCACCTTCTGACTGTCACTGACCATTATATATTCATTTCTCCTCCTATACACAAGATATTCTTGTGCTGATTCTCAAAAAAAAGGCAAACATCAAAAAGAAAAAGACAAAACAAAAAACCAGACCAAAACCCACAAATCCACTCCACCCTTTTCAATTCACACTGCACTCTGAGGTTTGTAACACTAAGGCTTTAATTTCTCTATTCTCAATAACTCCAACAGTTACTGATATATTCTTCCAGGGTGCGGAGTAGGGGAAGAACTCAAGTTCATGTCTGCATCACAGAATATAAAGAGCTTTGCAAGTAGAAGGTGCGACTGTGGCCTGGCTGGTGCATACTGCTTCAGTAACCAATTTCCATCTCTTCTAGACTTAGCAAAACAAGGAGGGCTACAGCTGCCTCAGGTACATGACTGACCGTAGTGACTCCTCCTTTGTCTACAGTGCAGAAGTCAGGTCTGCTCACCTGCTGATAACTGATTATTACACTGCTTTTCAAGCCTTTAGTCAACAAGGGAACTGTAGTAACACGTGCCCCTTCTAGGTTACGCAGAAGGACTTACCTAGTATGACTGACACAGCAGGTAATGTTTCCCAGGAAAACCTCCTTGACAGGGCTAAGACTTGATTTTTCATTCACTGCTTTTTGCACCAGCTAACCAGATAGTGAGGGAGCACTGTACACATTTCTCCCCACAATATTAATAGTTAATTTCTAGAGAACCTGACAAAATCTCTGAGCAAAACTCCAGCCAACTTACATCAAATCCTTGCAGGCGGCCAACATTCATCATGTCATTACACCGTTTTGGTACTATACACATGACCTCTACAGCTTTCTGTTCAAGACAAATAAAAAGTCAAAGCTTTATTTTCCAGAAGAGTTAGCAGCATAAAATTTTGTTTCATTTGATACGGTTGCTTTAGAATAGAAATGCAAGAAGTAAACACTTATAATCACTTTCTCAGGAAGATCAGAAAAGGAAAGTGACTCTGCCAAAACAAAAGAAGTTCAGAGTTAAAAAAATTCATATCACTAAGTGAAAATGTCTCAAGTACCTCTAGTTCTGTTGTGTCAAGATTAGCTTTTTTAGAATACTTGAGGAAGTCCTGAAAAAGAAAAAAAAAGTCAAGTAATATTTCTTTTCTCATTAATCATCAAAGAGAAATCTGAGAAAATCTGAATTTGATACCCTCTATCAGAATACAACAGACTGCAGAAGACACACCATTTGGATTTACCTCATACAAAAACATATGCTAAGGCAATGACCTCTGTGCTACACAGGACTGCTCTTCAGTAAACACTTATGTGATATTAAAATGATTGCAGGTGTAGCTGGAGAAGCTGTCATGAGTCCCAACAATTTGTATGACTTTTACATCTGAAAACAGTTGAGAGTTCCTTCTCCCATTCCTATGACACTGGTACAAATTTTAAACATTTCCATGGCCTAAACATTTGGTCTTTAACTGTTAAGAGAAGAAACCAAATTTCTGCCCAAGCGATCTACTGCAATTTTTATAACTATCTGCATGTGCTCAGGAAATAATCAGATGGCATTGCTTACAAATCTGGGTTCTGTTAGGGAAAGGGGTGGAACAACATCAGCAATAATTTAAAAAGAAAACATATCTGTTAACACAACTCACTCATCTCAACATCACTTTACCTTTAGTAACAGCTGGTATTTCATAATTCTCTGCACAGGTTTTATTAGCAAGTCTGTGAGCTGAAGTCTGTGGCCCAGGCGTTGCTTTAGATCCTGAGAGTTGTAAAACAAACATTTTTGTTTGTTCAGTTAGAAAGACCTTTGTTTTGTTCAGTTAGAAACACAGCATTCATAGCAGTATATGGAGAAAAAAAAAAAAATATATATAAACAAGGATATATCAGTATTAACTGTTATCAGACCAGAAATTGGCAAAAGTTAGAGATGAATCTAATCTTCAATTTGCAAAAGCTGAAGTCCTTCCCCTTATCAACCTTGCTTCCAAGGTATTCCCTTCTGCAAGCATGTTTCATCTCTCTTTTTTTGACAAGGCCACAGATTGAAATGTAATTTTTCAGTCAAAGGTTGTATACAGCCTATTTTCAACAGTGACTTCTGCTCATCCAGAATTGCTATTCCATATAAAATACACTGGTAACTGCGTGGGCTAAGGCTAGTAAGGATAAGACTCTACTGATTAATTAATATCTTATACCTAACCTTTAGTTTTCATCTCTAGGAGTCTGTATCACATTTGAGAAATCAAAACAGAAATGGCAAGCAATTGTAATTGAAAACATTAACAACAATATCTGCTGCATTTTTCTGTTTTGTTTTGTTTTCTTGTTTGATCAACAGATTTGATAATCCACATATCCTCTCTCAGGGACTTACCTCAAAAAACGTATCAATGTATTCTGAGACAATGTGCTCAGACTTTGGTTTGTTTTGGCAGTAAACTATGTACATGTGCAACCTTCTCTCCTAGAGGAACAAAGATACAGAATGATACACCATTATCAAAAAAACCACACACCAGATTGAAATGGAGTACTACTTTAAGTAGTACAGCAGTTCCAATGTATGAACTTAGAAAGAACCCTTTAAGGAAAAGAAGTAGTTACATATGCAGAAACTACAGATCTGAAAACACAATTATTTGGGAACATCATTATAATTTTAGAAAGGCAACACAAGTGAAAAAAATTCCCACAGCTGTAAATCTTCCTGAATAACAGGTGTTCAGAGATGACAGCTCAGCAGGTCCCACAATAAAGTTAAGCATGAAAATAGTTATATTTTTCTTTTACCAAGAGCCATGGGAGGCTGGACAAGATGACCCCACAGTGATCCCTTCCAACCTTAACCATTCCGTGATTCTGTAATGGAACCTTTGACATACAGTATTTTTCATTCTATTTTAATGATCTGATTATTATTCAAATTTATTAGAATAATAACCCCCTCCCATTTACATGTACAGAACAGTTAGGAGAAAACTTTCATGTCTTTTATTTAGTATTGGGTGTCCTATTGGAGATTGGGTGGGGATGTAGGTGATGAAGCCTGGAAATGGAGGCACAAGTATTTTTTAAATCTGATTCTTTACTTTGTGCATGTACTTTTAATATCAAAGCAACAAAGAAAAAGAGAGGAAATAACTTCACCTTTTAAGATTCATTCTTGATTACTGACCTTGCTGGTTAAGAAGTACAGACATACCTACTTCAAAATCTTTCCTATCACTTTGCTAGGATTGGTTTGCTGTTAGAGCCTTTGCTTCCCAGAGACTTACAGAGTACTGACCAGTGAAGATAAATGGTAAGAAAGAAATGGAAAAATAAGATGGAGATTGGAAAGGACACAGGACACAGATTAAGAACAGGAACTGAATCATGTTCTAGCCAATAGGGTTTTGCTAGAGGATGCTGTAATAGCATCACAGCTTGCCTTTCCATCTGGAGTGGTAAAGGTGCCTTTTGAAGACAACTCAGTTACAAATAATACCAGGAGAAATAAAGTAAAACAGCAATCAGAAACAGGGAGAGCTACTTCCTGCAGGTTTTCTACTTTGCCAGTGACAAATTCTCAGAAGGGGAAAGGATACATAATTGGAATGCACTCAAACTGGAATAAGAATGAGCCTCTTTCCTATTTTTATTTCTTATATTCCACGCTACTGCATGGACACCTGGGATTAGAAGGCAGGGGTCACACGAAGTGACAATTCCCTTGCACTGAAGTGTAACTGAATAGAGAAACGGAGCCCACATTCATGTCCCCTCTCCAGAGGAAGGTACTGGGGACAAAGACTAGAGCATATACTTGTTCTATTTATAAGCTCTTAAAAGCTATCTCTCCACCTCTTACAGCGAAGACCATTGTACAGCACTTTCTTATCAGTGTTCAAGAACCAAACATGTTGGTCAGTAGCAGCAATAGTTTGCCAACAAAGACATTTGCACTTACATGTTTAACAAACAGGGATCCGAGCTTTTCTGGATCTTCAAGGCACTTCTCCAACTCTCCTAAAAAGAAGCTGAACATAAACAGAATAAACACTTCTTTTTTTCTGACAGTACACATTATAGCAACAGGTAATGGCAAGGCAAAGTGTGTCCCCTATCAGCAGCTTTGGATATTAATGCCTGTCCAAACTGACAACGGCAACAGTGTAGTATTTCAATACAGTTTTTCAAAAGGACATGCTGAATCCATGCCAAGATGAAAAAAAGCCCTGGCGTTCACTAATAAAACTATCAAATTTCATATATATTGACTGAAAGCTTTCCCGTTCCTAGTCTGAATGCTTGAGATGCTAATATTTCCATGCTAACCACCCCTAAAAAATTATTTAGACTGCATTGTTAGAGAGAAAGCCATGTACAAAGTTCTGTCCACATTAGAGATCCTCAGTTGAGGTAGTTGCTATATATATACATACATATACATGCATCCTTCTTTAAAGCAAATCTTCACACCAACATCTGTAAGCTGAATTTACATTTTCTACAACTCAAAGCACAAAACCAACTGCATTTACCTTGTATCTGAATATCTGAAGAAATAAAATAATTTCTTAAATCCAGTCTAGTATTTTTTAGGTACAATACTTACTCTCTGTGCCAGTCATAAATCTGGTGAATGTTTCCAAACACAATCTTGTCTTTGCCTTTCATATCATCAGGTACGCCGTCTTCCTTCATAAGTGCCATATAACCCTGCAACAGTGCAAGTGAATTCACTGTGAACATTCTTACTTTAAAAAAAGTGAGTTGTCTTTTAATCCCCCTTTTCCCAGAAGATGTCCAATGGCAACAACTTGCTTGGGACACAAAACCAAACCAGAAAACAGCTCTATAACAGCATAACATAAGGCACAGACACAAAGTATCACAAATTGACCTGAGGCTGTCTACACATCAGTGCCCAGTGCTAGAAAAATGAATTCACTCTGGCTAATTTAGCCTGCGTGAATGGGCTCACAGCAGGAAGGAAACTTCCACAGGCTTCTCCTTACTGCCTGAAGCAGCTGCAATGCCTTGCCAAGTGGGGCTGTTCCTGAGCACAAGTGCAGCTTTGCTTGGCGTCTCTTACATCAGTCACTCATGCTAACCCCACACCAAAGTGCCCTGAGGAGGAAAGCACTGCTCGTGGGACTGCACTGCATGGACTACTGCTTGCAGTATGAGCAAACCAAACACAAAAATCTGAAAATCAATTGTTAGCAAGCATTCTGGCTGCAGTAAAGTCCTTCTTACATTTTCCCATAGTCCCATATTATTTTTGGTGTCTACACAGTCGTCTCGCTGAGCAATTCTATCATATAGTTAGAGCTGGGAGTGTTTCTAAATTCTGCAATATTCATGCAACTCTATTCCTTCCTTTTTCCCCCCCTAATACTTCTATTCCTAAATAGGCAGGTTGGGTTTTGGTTTGCCAAGTATATGTTTTGATGTCTAGCATTTTCACCTGAAATTATTTTGTTAGTTACAAAAATACATCTATTTGTAGACTCCTAATTCACCCTTTAAATACTGTAAAAACATTATCAAGAGTGTGTGATCTTTCCTTCTCTCCCTCCCTCCAAATTAGAGTTTAAGAATTGAACCTTATTAGGCTAAAATTCACTGTCATGCTCATTCTTTCTGCTCTTCCAAATGCATCTTCTTGGTAGCTGAAGACTGAAGGGAGATGTGTGATGTTATCTCATTTTACGGCAGGGGAAGCTAGGAAGTCTAAGAGAAGCCTAGCAGTAGGAGAGGAAGGAGGACTTTCAAATCTTGGATAGCTGCTCCGTATGCTGAGCCACAACACTTTTTTAAAAAAAAATTTAGATGTGCTAAATAAACCCACTATCTACCAGAGTAACATTAGGCCAAAGGTAGTGTTTTAACAAAAAAAAAAAAAAAAGACAAAGAACTATGCTCCTCAGGAGAACAACAAGGTGGACACAGTAACAGGAAGAAAGGAATAAAATCTGACGTAGTATTTTAATACATTAAAAGCCAGCAGGAGGGAAACTTTCACATTTTTAGTCTCTTCCTGTGTCTCATTTTGAAAAACATAATGAGGTTCAAGCTGCACAGCTGGTTAGTAACACACTTAAAAAAAAAGAAGAAATCAAGAGAATTAAAACCATCATACCTCAACTACATAGCCCAGATCTCGGACATAATCTCGTTCTGTCTCCACTAATTCCTGTAAGACATAGCTACAGTGGAAGGAAAAAGGTGAACACGTATTAAAAAATGAAAGAGATTTTTCAAGAGGATTAATGGCATACAACTTTTTAGACATTTGCAGTCACATATGTTTGATAGGCAGAACTGAAATGGAAGAATTAATGTACATTGGTTCTTAGCAAGATACTGCTTTGACTTTGAAATTGGACAAGGCTCGCTTCTGTTTATCTAAAGTCAGATGTTTTCTTAAACGTGACATTAAAATTAAACATTTAACTATTGTTTAAAATAAAATGCTATTATGTCTCTGGTCTGGAGACTCTTAGACATATGGATGGTTATTTCTACACACAAGTTTAAAAAATTTGAAACCAGGCATGTTTTTATTCTACCATGGTAACGGTTTACTACTACATAGAGAAATTAACCATGGGTTGGAATAGAATGAGGGGAATGACCATTTTTTGAAGCCTAATAAACCTTTGGACATTTAAAGATCAGCATCTTCCCGAATAAATGAGAGTGACATGTAGCAGAAGTCAAACACAGATATGACTAGAATTAAAAATCACAGATTGAATGTCTCAGAGAAATGTGACCACAAGCTTGACATCTAAGACAAGTCCTCCCACATTCACACTAACAGCTTCTGCTGCCAGTTCAAAATGAGCATTGTTAAAAAAAAAAAGAAAAATTGTAAAAAATTGGTCTTACTGTCGTCTTTTCAAGGAGCTGGACTTCCTTTCCTCCATCTCATCTATGGGTGACGAGGAGGATAGAAGGGAGTTATCTGAAGGGTTGAAGGATGGACTGCTGCTGTCACCTTGATCTACCAACAAGGAACTTGGACGGTCCTCCAGAGCCTGAGAAGGTATTCAAGACAGTCAGCAACAATGATTTATTTCTCCTTTACTCACAAGACATATTACAAGCAGCTGTATAGAGCAATCTATGGGAAATAATTACTTTAATGTATCTTGGCAAAGCAGGTCACAAGCCTCCAGGAAACCAGCCAACAACATGGCTTTCCATGATAACTGAGCCTTTGAAGCACATTTGAGAAGCACGTTTGAGATGACAGTCTTTCTTTCACAGGAAAATAAAGGAGCTGAATTGGTTTGAGCAGCAATGGCTAAAAGTCAGACTATCCTGCTCAGGATGTAAGTACTTCCATGGTGGGAGCAACACAAATGTGTCCTCATGGCCAGAGATTAAACTAAATCTGTCATATTTGACTTCTGGCATATACAAATTACTTCCAACAATAAATAGGACATCTTTAAAGGAGATTCTTATGATGTTACATTTTTAATACAATAGAAGCAGCACCCTTTGTCAGACATTTTGGTTATCTTAATAACTAGCCAAAATAGTGTCTCAGTGAAGAAAATAATGACTTCTACACTGTCAGTGGTGCTTTTGAGCTTGTTCAGATCCTAGAAAAGAGTCCTTGTATCCTCTGCCAGATACACTATCTCCCTTGCATGGATTCCACAGGCTTCTGTTTGTATGAAAGATGAAAAAGCAATGGGAGAAATAATACTAACATCTTCTATGAAGTATTCATTTGATTTCTTTAATTCAAGCCCATAATCTTGGATCAAGCTACAGCTATGTATCACATTTTCCTTGCATGTGATACAGCCCTAATGCAAGACACATTTACTTCACCGGGGTGGGGTTCAGCTATAATTTTTTTTCTTTCCCCACAAAAGTAAAAACCAATAATGATATGACTTGCTCAAAACCCAGGGGAAGCTGACCCTTGGCTAAAACTGTGAAATGAGAACATCTCCCCAAAGGACTATATGCACGGATCATTAAGTTATATCCACTGCTAGGCAGCCTGAAAGACACATGGACTACCAAACTTTCCATTTACAAAACACTGTGCTGTATTTTCCCATAGATTACTTCTTATTCACCCTTCTGGTGTAAGAGAAGTAAAAAGCAAAGTGAATACCCAAGAGAGTACAGTAATTATTTTATGCAATAATGTAATGCTCTCTGAATGAGAAAACAGAAAATAAATTTTTTAATTCTGAAACTCAAAGCTTCTTAAATTTAGAATGAACCTCGAAAATATCAACCTCTGATAACATGGGGCTGCCATGCTGCAATTCTTTTTAGTTTTCACAAAGGCACTTCATGTTGAGCCCAACAGGGGCTATGCTGCAAAAGCTGGATTTAAAGGTTTTGAGGAAATCCAGAATTACTGAGGGACCTCTTGAGACCATATAGTCCAATCTCAAACAGGGTCAGCTAGAGAAGTTTTTCTCAGATTGGGTCAAGCTGGATTTTGATTACAAAGGGCCTTCCTGGAATTATGCATATAATGAGAATCTTCAGAAACAAGAAAACTTTAAAACATGTCAACTAGAATCTTCAGAAACATGGAAACTTTAAAACATAGAAACTTGGAAAAGCTGACACAAATTCCGCCTAATCAATTTGTTAGCAAGGATGGAGGCACCGACATGCAAAATGATCCCTTTACTCTTTTACTTATTTCTTCATTATCATGTTGCCTAAAGAGCAACTAGAAAACATAAATGTTTCTGCTATTGGGGTTACCTACTTTACTGAGGACCCTCATAAGATTTGCAATAAATTTAGTTTCAGGGATTCTTCTCAGAAAGGTCTACTAGTCTAAGACCCTGGGTCTTTGCATTTATTCTACTAATAGGACATTTTCTTTTTACTAACAGGACATACTTAGTAAATTTTCTACCTATTTTCTTTCTAGTTTCTCTTATTTATTGCTTTTTTGCTCCTCTATATAGCCATTTACCTATTCAGTAAATGCTTTTACAAAAGAGTGTGTACAAAATGACCCCATACGTCATCCCAGAAAGGGAACCCAGACTTTTGAAAGAAGACAGCAAATTTTAGGAGTCAATGTAAAACATGCAGGTTTTCTTTGAATAGCAAGCTGGGGCTTGAAGACACGACTTCTTTAGACACATGCACCTGCTGGTCAGTCTCACCATTTTACTTTTGACGAGCTCCTCAATTGCACTGACGAGTTCTGCAGCACTGGGCGTCTCGGAGCTGGTCGGCCGCACCAACAATCGAGAAGATGTCTGTGCAAGGACACAAAGGAAGGAGAACCCGAGAGTTAGCCTGGTACTTGCTCAAGGATCAAGAGACTTCCTTCACTTCTGTCAGACAAAGGTACCCGACAGGTACTGTCAGTGTCATACAACACTAAGATCATCCCTTCCAACTTGAGCAACTGGAGTTGGAAGTTTCAAGAAAACCCCACAGAAGTTAAATGCTGGGATAAAAATTCCTGTTCCTACATGCAATAGAAGTCAAGGAAATATAATTGCTGATAATTGCTGACAAATAGTTATGAAAATTTCCTGAGCTGACCCAATGGACAACAGTTTGTTAACCTATTTTATTGCTGCTTAAACAAGGCAACAACTGCAGAGCAGTAAGAGAAATCAAGAAGACTTGAAATAAAGGAGGAAGCATTATTATGTTAAGAAAAAATACACCAGTAACTCAGGGGCATTTACTTTTCTAAAGGAGCTGGGGTATATTGCCCAGATTCAGATGGGAAATTGAGCTCACCATTCCTTGTGCCATCCATTTTTTCCAATGGTATGTGTAGAGCACAGAAGATCTCTGGCCTCATAAGCTATAAAATGCCAGTTTATAGATACAACTGAAGGTAAAAGGTGTTCACAGTAAAGGATTCTGGGAGAAGGCCATTAAATTCAGCCACAGTAATTTGCAAACAGAGTTGTTTGCATATTACATTTATCAGTTAGTAACTGGAAAGTGGAAATAGGGTGTAATATGAACCGTACTTCATATTACAAAATGCACAGTGAACATCTTGCAGCACAGGGCAAGCTGTCCTGCAAACATTTCCAACAAACCGGACAAAGAAACGGCATGAATAATGACTCAACACAAGAGGTTCTGCTCAAATCAAGCACGGGTGTAACAAGACTCCCCATAAGTAAATAAAGACAAAAAAAAAAATGAAGAAAGAATACACAGATTTTAGGTAGTTTGCCTTGTATTTGCCTTATTTGGAAAGGAAAAACAGGGGTTGGGAAAGCAAAGGAAATACAGATAACTTTAAACAGAAAGATATGGGAACTGAGCCAAAGCAGAGACAGAACACAAGTCAACATAATGCTGCATCAGAGTTTACAAAAAGAGAAAACAAAAAGCGAAAATAATTAGTTTCATATTAACACAACTGATCTTGAAACTTTTAACACTGCTTATCCAAAAACTAAATGCAAATGACTTGTAAACTGCCACCAAATGCAAATCCATGAGTGCGCAATGATTCTGCTGAATGGAAGAATGCATATAGTGTGCAGATGAGCTCTTAGGGGAGAAATGATTGTGTTATTTAGTGCTCTTAGACAAATCAGCATGGCCTAACACATGATGTTTGCATGCACACCAAAAACTGAGCAATCCCACAGCTGGCCTGTCTTTTAGGCAATTTACATGCTCCTGATATCCGACTGCTGACCAGGTTTTCCAAAGCTGCGCCTGTATGTGGGTTTTCACTTTGGATGCGGAGCTCAGCTTAGTCTTACAAAACACTGTCAGCATCAGAATCAGGTTCTGGTGATGGTCTCTTTTATTTCTCTGTTGGAGTATATGGGATGTGAGGCAAAACTTCAGAACTGTGATTTCCAGGACCTGTGGTTATAGCACATATTATCTGAAAAAGAAGGAGCTGCACAGATAAAACTCCTTGCTGACTTTCCTGATGACGTACTCTGGGAGCAGAATACAACCCTTGCCCAGAAAAGAAGGGAAAACTGGAGTGAGCAACTGAGCTCAGGCAGGTATGAGATGCTGCTAAGGGCCCACAGGAGGCTGGGAAGAGATGAAGAAACCCAGCAAACAGGGAGTTTCCAGCAGGAGCTCTGGAGAGAAAGAAATGCTTGCAGGGAGGCACAGCTGAACGCCAAGTCTCTGAGGTCACAGAAAGGAGGAGACATTCCTTGGGATCTGGAGTAGCTGAGCAACCCAAGAAACCACCCAGCATGGCAGGAATGTGAAGAAGGACTCCATCCAGAAGGCAGACAACTGGGAACTTGTTTGCAAGCCTTTTATTAAATCAGTAACTCTATCAATAGAGCCAACTACCTTCTCCTGGGTAAAACCTTGCTCTGACTTCCCACTTCTGTGTTCCAACAAAGCATTTACTTTAGGTGCTAGAAGTTGGTGGTATGTGATCTTGAGGGAGGCACACACAACCTCCCAGGATGCCCCATGAGGGGACCTTTTGCCTCCCACCATGAAGGACAAATATTGCATAATTACAAGACATCACAGAAGAATCACTATTTGCATGCTTTGAAAAATTATGGTATAATATTAACTTCACCAAATTTTAACTTCTCTGAAGTCTTCTCTGCATGTAGTTTCAGCTACTTTAAAAACTGTCCCAACATGTTTTTACTGAAGTGGGTGCATGTTAATCTTTTAAGAAGTTGTGCTGGTTTTGGCTGGGGTAGAGTTAATTTTCTTCAGTGGCTGGTATGGGGCAGCATTTTGGATTTGTGCTAAAAAAAGTGTTGATAATACAGAGATGTTTTTGTTATTGCTGAGCAGGGCTTACACAGAGCCAAGGCCTTTTCTGCTTTTTGTACTGCCATGCTGGTGAGGAAGTTGGGGGTGCTTGGGAGGTTGGGAGGAGATACAGCCAGGACAGGTGACCTCAACTGACCAGAGAGATATTCAAGACCATGTGACCTCATGCTCAGTGTATAAAGTGGAGGGAAGGAGGAGGAAGGGGGGGACATTTGGAGTGATGGTGTTTCTTTTCCCAAGTCACCATTACACCTGATGGAGCCCTACTCTCCCGGAGATGGCTGAACACCTGCCTGCCAATGGGAAGCAGTGAATCAATTCCTTGTTTTGCTTTGCATGTGTGCATGGCTTTTGCTTAATCTCAATCCATGAGTTTTCTATCTTTTACTTGACCTATTCTCTCCCTGATCCCACTGGTGGGGGAGTAAGCAAGCAGCTGTGTGGTATTTGGTGGCTGGCTGGGGTTAAACCACAATGGAAGTGAAAATAAAATTTACTGGAGATGGAAAGCTACTCAAAGCTGCTCTTACTCCGCTGTGGTAAGGGTCTGACTTTGCACCAGAAATACGTAAGTAAGCAGACGCTAGTTTACAAGCATATCCCTTCACAAATATGTGTGTGTATATATATATATATATATATATATATATATAGTGTTCTTGCTATGTAAGGAGGTCTGTAATGAAGTTAATTTTTCTCTGGAGCACTTTTTATAATATTTGTATTTCAATTGTTTTCTGTCACTGAAGGAACATGCAAATATGGCAGCTCATCAGCAGGAGCTTAAACATATTTTCACCAACATTATTTTCATCTTATTTCTAAATCTAAAACTGAGATTATTCTAGCAAGAAAACATTCTCTCAGGTCTGAAAGCTGGGCTATTTTTGCTTATTTTGTTTCAGGAATATTTCCCAGTATAATAACTCTTCAACTTGTATGTTACACTTTGTCAATTCAGAAAACATGTAGGAATTGAATACACATAGAGCATAAGAACCAGCCATTTTGATCCTACTAACAACAGCTTCAGGGATGAATGAGATTCTCACTGAAAGGCAGTGTTTTAAAAAGGAAAAAAAAAAAGAAAACAAAAATAAGATCCACTAAAGTTATGAATAACATCTGCACCACTGAGAACAGAGAGCAAGCAGTCACAAAATTCACTAACAATATTCAGTGCTGTAGATTAAAAAGGTTAAAAATTTTAAGGAGCAAAATGGCAAGAAAACAATAATGTGATTATCTGCTGCACAAGTCCAGATTATTTCCATTCTAAACACCTCCATTTCCAGACTTGATACGTGTCCCCTAAATGTCTGATCCGGGTTCAAAATTGAAATAAACCCTCGCAATGTATGAACATCATAACATTAAAGAAAAACAGATCATATGCAAGTGAGATTTTCTTCATGCAGTTACTACCTACATCCAAAGTTTCATTACCAGCGCAAAATTTTTACCCTCAATTTTAATGTGCCTTTGTTTGTAAAAAAACGATGAATTATGCGCTGGTTTTGGCTCGGGTAGAGTTAAATTTCTTCCCAGTAGCTGGTATGGGGCCATGTTTAGGATTTGTGCTGGAAACAGTGTTGATAACTCAGAGGTGTTTTAGCTATTGAGGAGCAGAGCTCACACAGCACTAAGGCCTTTTTGTTTCTCACCCCACCCCACCAGTAATGAGAATGCGGGGGCACAAAGAGTTGGGAGGGAACACAGTCAGGACAGCTGACCTCAACTGACCAAAGGGATATTCCAGACCATATGGCAACATCCTCAGCATATAAAGCTGGGGGAAGAAAAAGGAAGGGGGGGACGTTTTGTATGATGGCGTTTATCTTCCCAAGTCACCGCTACACATGATGGAACCCTGCTCTCCTGGGGATGGCTGAACACCTGCCAGTCTATGGGAAGTGGTGAATGAACTCCTTGTTTTGCCTTGCTTGTGTGCACAGCTTTTACTTTACCTATTAAACTGTCTTTATTTCAACCCAAGAGTTTTTTTCACTCTTCCCCTTCTGATTCTCACGGGGACAGTAGAACAGTGACTGTGTGGGGCTTAATTGCTGGCTGGGGTTAAACCATGAGAATTATTATCCTTATTTGGTAATTCTTTTCTCTTAGGCATCCCCCCTTCCTCTCCCCCCCAAACCCAACAAAAACCAAGTATAACAAAAGGTATGATTATAAAACAATTAGACTCTAATCACTAAATATGTCAACAGCCAAAGTGATGTAAATCATCCTGTGAGCACACAAAGTAGCCTGTTTTCACATTTAAAGTGCTCACTCGTGCTTTGAGAATAGAAAAGCATTTAATTAATGCTCTTTTCACAGAACACCCTTTTAATGTTGTCTAAAGTGAAATAGCGATAACTTCCATCTACCATAAAGTTGTATTATGTACATTTTGGAGACCTTCGGAAGCAGAAGAAAAATTTGTGCAAACAGAGGTTATCTCACCATGTGAAGCTTCCCCCACATCCTGCTCCTACCTTGTCATCCTGCGAGTCGGGCTGGAGAAGACTGTGTTGCTGAATTGCCATGGGAGGAGGAAGCGGCACAGCATCTGCTCCCTCCTCGCCTTCCTCCTCTCCGCAGCTCTGCATGCCGGAAGAGGACGACTTGGAGAGAGTGCCACTGCTCAGCCCCTCGTTCCGACCTCTCTGCAAATAACATCAAGATGTTCAAGCTCTGTTATCTCAACAGCATGAAGCTTGTTATCACATGCTTGTTTTAATTCTGTAGTTTCAGCCCTCTCCCAACCAGTCCAGATGCTACAAACTCTCCTTAACAGAGGGGGAAAGTGCAGATGCCAAAGTCAGTTTTCAATGTTTGGTAAATGAAAAAGAATTTAAATAGTAAGAAAAAGACATTCAGTTGAAATTTACTACAAGGAAAGTGTTATCAAAGCCATGCTTGTTTTCCAAGTTCAGTTCTGGAAAGAGAAATCTATCCCTCTGAAATGTGTATCTTGCTATGTATCACAGCAAGTCTCCTAGAGGACATAAAAACTCACTATTACAACATGAAGTATTTTTACAATTTATCTACCTTTACAGGCGGAGAGCATAGATGGTTATTGTTTTTTCCTGACTTCAAGGCACTGGCCTTAGATTTTCCCTTCACTCACATAACTGCAGAATAACATACTTCCAAAACAATGCTACAGCTGCAGCACAGAGGGTCTCTTTCTACAGCCTGACATTCAAGGTCAGAGGCCAGTATTCATTGCTAAACAACATCTCTCAATTCATCATGCTGCCAAATCTTTAGTCCTTCCTTTCCCAACACTTACTGTGGAACTTCACTAGTGTTCCAAGCTTGTAGAAAAATACATTGGGAGGAAGGAGAAAAAAAAAAAAGCAGCAATTAATAAAAAAATTGGGCAACTAAGACTGCTTTTCTGTATGGTAAGTACCAAAACCAATAGCCAGAGTCAATCTAATAAAAGGGAATAGCATGCACCCAGCTGTGCCCTTGGAAGCAGTAACATGACATTCGTTCCAGCCTGAACCATAGGTTTGTAACAGAGAATTTGGCTCTTGTCTGCACCTAACTGGAGGCCAGCTTTGTTCATAGAGGAGTTCCAGACTTTGAAGGAGAGGCACATGTTTGTGGGAAGAAGGGAAGTCCTCAGTAGATGTCCTTGGTGGCAAAATTTGGATCAGTTCACAATTTCCTTCTCTGCAATGAAAACTGCCATGCATATTACTTGACTGCTGGTAACTGGCCTGCATTGAAGGGCCAGCAATTTTTCTGTGCTCTGACTCTTATGCAAGGTGCAATTAGAGCTTTAAGCAGCTAAGCAGCTCTCCCTACACTTTCCCTGATCCATCAACAAGAAAAGCAAAGGAAATACAAAATGACCTGATTATTCCCAGACCTTGAAGCACCTTTACTCACAAAGCCATTATCCAAATTAGCATAAGAGAGTCAAGTCAAAGGACAACTTTTTATTCTCCCATTTCTCTTTTTAAATTATAGATGCTTCACAGAGCTTTACTAACACTCTCAAAGCAGAAGGCACAAGCTGTCCCTGGCACAGTACTGACGCAGAGTGCAGCAGTCAAGGATGAGCACAGGGCACATAACACTTTGCTCCACTGCTGGACAGTCAGTTGAGACAATCTTTACCTGACAACATTTAATTCTTTGAAAAACCTACAAACAAGTCTCGGGAAGCTGTCTTAAGCATTTACCTCTTCAACGGTTTCATCTTGTGGTGTCGCTGCACTGTCGTCAGAGTCCTTCTGAGAGCCTGCATCGGCACTTTTACGAACCTCTCTGCTTTTCTTATGCTTGTGGGCCAGTTTTTTGACGTGCCCATCTGCTTTCCCACTGCTAAGGCGCCTCACAGGACTGGTGAGCCATTTCCTCAAGGTGTTGCCAGGGCGCTTGGGACCCGGGGAGCTCTGAGCACCAATCATGTGGGGCTGAAGCGATGTTACGGAAGCTGGAGGACTGGCATCATTGCTGGAGACCGAAAGGGAGTCTGGAAAAAAGAACAAGGGGAGCATTTTAAAGCTGAAGCACCAGCAAGTGAGAAACAAGGCAAATGGACATATGTAATAATGGGCATCGAACTGAATTTATGGAGAAATCAATGAGATTATTTTGAGGTAACCTGGCCTTTAATGACACCACAGCTATCAGTGTTCATGTTGCACATGGCTGTCCACGCACAAGCACCACTGACGTGCTTAGAACAGTCAAGCTCCATTAAGTTGTGCCTGCCTCAACTATAATTCATACTTCTCACTGCTGATACTTACTTGATAGTGAATTACACTTTCCATATGTCATGTAACTTTATGAAAGGATATGCTTACTGCTTACTTTTAATGCTTACTGCTTTGAGCAAAGACATGAAGGGTAACAATAATTGCCTCAATGAGATAAGCAAATCATTTTTCAAAGACCAAATTTAATTACAAATGCTCCAATTACTTTCATTATTTATATATTTCCCCTGCCCTTGGGATAGAGGGAAGAAGAAACCAGAAGACAGTTAAATGTCTGTCTTTTGCCTAAATTTTCTCAGAGTTTTGGCTTTGTTTTGTTTGTTTTTTAAAAAGGCACAAAGCAATGTTTAAAAGCCCACTTGCTGAAGTCTCAGGATCAGCAGTGGGTCTCAGCATGACATGCTTGAAGTTCTGTAATGAAACAAAGGATACACTTTTCTCAAGCCATAGTTAAATGTGCATGAGGTCAAAAACACTTTCCCACCAAGATTCCTGTCACTTGACCAGGACTGTATGCTTAAATACCCACTGGTCAGCTATTGTGAGACTAGATTTCTTTTCTTCCCCATGCAGCACAACGCTGTTTCCCCCAGCAATCCTCTTTTCCTAAAAATATACTTTTTTGGGGGGGGGGGGAAGGAGGGGGCTGGAAAGATTCTTGTAACACCACTCCTATAAATATTATCTACCACTAGGGTATTAGCAAGACTATCCTAGGCTGTCAAATATGGGTTTTTTTCTCCTGCGTGTGCACTTTTGCAGACAGTTTACATAAGGATGACATAAATAATGTTTTGTTGAATGTTTGTACTGCTGGGAGTTAAATGCAGTGCTCGTGTTCCTTCTTGAAGGTTGACACAGATGTTCAGGTCACCTCTTCTGGCAGCTTTTCCCTAAGAGGTGTATTGCCAGTCTGACCAGAGATAGTTTATAGTTTGAATTTTGTGGAATAATATGGTCACATTGATGTAGCAATATACTTCATCATAAACATCCAAATGCTTGGATCCACACACAAGTATGTGAGGCTGTTCCGTTTCCATGGAGCACTAAGTGTAAATGATAGTTTAGAATGGAGATGGGGAAAGAGACATAAAATGTGGATATAAGAAGTTAGGACCTTTTATTTTTCCTTCACTGTTCAATCTGTTTCACAAAGGGAACCCCTTCCCTGGGATCCAAAATGTGATCTATCATGCTGTTTATGAAAATGTTTCTCTGTTCCAATAAAACCCATGGCATGTCACCATTAAGATACATCAACTCTGATGCCAAGAACATTTGTAGCTTAATACGGTATGAACACACACATAATAATTGCTGTTAACCACCACTTTCATCAAGTTCCACAAAGCTGAAGATAAACTTTATAAAGCATACTTTCAGTCTAACAAGCTAGCTGCTAACTCTTTAAACCAAGTCACACCTGCAGAATTATCTTCCAGCAACAGCTGTAGCTGTTGTGCACATAGGTAAGGAGAGTTCACACAACACCATTAACCTGTCTTCAAGGCTTTAAGTAATGGGTACTGGCAAAAAAGCCGATGCAGAGCAACACTAGTTGTCTTTGTCTCTAAATCTTGGGAGAGCAGTGCTAAGAACTGCCACATTATTTTCTTGCTGAAGTGGAAAGCGTAAGAAAGAAATTAATTATCTATAACAATGGTTTTCAACTTGCAATCTGAGTATCCCTCAAGGCTCCAGGATTACTGCTTAAGGGTTCTCAGCACATATGCAAGAAAAGCAAGCCTACTAGCCATCAGCATCCACGTCACGACAGAATTTTGACTTTATCAAAAAAAACCCTGATCTGTTTATTAAAAAAATTCCGAAGAAAACTTGCAACCATCTGCAAGCTCTCCACAGGAATCCAAACAATCTCCTATTAAACCTCTGTAAGAATTTAGTTTGACTGCTCTTTCATCAAACTTATCTTTAGTGTATCAAGCATTTTAATTATTATCAGATGCTTTGTTTCAGAAACCACAGCAAACATCAGCTGATGGGTATTTCAATAAATAACTTTCTGCTACTCTGCTAGTGGACTGTAGATGAGAAAATGTGGTGATGTTCTTGAAAATAAGTTCCTAAAGCACAAACTAAATGCCCTGTTTTCAAGACTCCCAAGCTTGAAGATGTTATTACTACTCAGCCAAGTTTTTCTTTCATTTGTATATATTTTTCCTCCCAATAACAGTTCATACAAGGTTCCTTCCATGCAAATAAAATAGAGAACATTCACTCGTTTACATAAGAAAAAAAAAAATTAAGCCTTCGCAGAAGTTCACCATGTCCTGTTTCATATTTTTATATCTGTTGCATTTTTTCCTTTACAATTACTCCTTTCTAACAAAAAGGCAGCATGGTGGTGTAATAACCGATTGAATAAGATTGACTTTTACATAAACATGCCTATTCCTAAGCATGTAACATGCCTGCAGTTAATAAACCCCTTCTTCTTTTTATAAAGTGTGCTCCACCTCCTCAAATTTTCACACATCCTTTTGACAATCTACACTTAGCAACTACTGAATTTCTTGTAAAACCAAGCAGTACAGGACAGAGGCCCTGAAACTGTGGAAGACAAGTAAGTATTTTTGCCTGACTGTACTTTTGTTGTACCACTCCTAACTGTTAACCCAAGTCAGCCAAGAGCTTGTGGGCAGGAGGAGGGAAAAGAGCACGGAGAAATACGTACACTCTGCTCAAGCGGAGAGGATCTAAGAGACAAAACAATGTAAGCCAGACATGTTTCGCAGCACATACTTCAGCCATATCCTCCCACACAACATTAATTTTCATTTGGCATGCAGCATGTAACTGCTGCTTATCTTCTCTTCTGCATGACTTAGTATGAAATACTTACTGAAGTATTATGAGGGCTTCAGGGAATCACAAAAGTGGACATAATGTAAGTGGTACACCAAAATGATAGCACTGTTCCACTTGGCTCTTTAAAGCTTGAAATCACTCGGAGAGAAGGAAAATCACAAAGGCTGGGGACCTCTGGAGATCAGCTAGACCATGCCTGCTGCACGGTGTACTGGGTTGCATCTGGGCAGCTTTTAATCTCCCGAGGAGACTCCACAACCTTTCTGGGCAAACTGTTTCAGTGCTCTGCCATCCTCACAGTAAAGCAGCTCTTCCTCATATTCAGATGGGCCTTCCGATGTTTCAGTTTGTACCTGTTGTCCCCTGTCCTGTCACTGGACACCGAAAAGAGCCTGGCCCCAACTTCTTGAAACCCACCCTTAAGATACTTGTATGCATCGATAGCACCTCCTTTTAAAATAAATATACTCCATTGCTATAAAAGCATCAGCCTAAAGATCCAATTTTATTAAATGGGGCATTAAAAATAAAGAGATTTAAAATCACCAGTGTTAACCTGAAAAGAACACCAACCCACTAGGCCTCTTCAGAGATCAGATCTGACTTTTTGCCCCTCCTTAAATTTGCAGAAAACATCTCTAAAACATCATAGCTGAGTTAACACTCATCAGAAATATTGCATGCCAGTGTTTTCCTAGTGAGACCCTTTACCATCTATTTTCCCATCCCATCCCAGCCAACAGGCATCCAGATCTTCCACTTACTTACTCCCATCTGTTTACTCAGGAGCCCACTAACAATACTAAAGCACAGTCATGTGCAAAACCTAGGTGCCCATGTTAATATATTTATGTAGAGGCATTGCCAGATCGAAGCATTAGGGAATACCAACATCCAATACAGGCACAAAAAGACCTTTCACCTTCATTGTGAGAAGAGCCCCACGGGAGTGTCTCACTTCTCCCTGTCCCATCACTATAGACTACTTCTATCTATATAATTAGGGATACAGACTTGGTTTGACTGATTACCATGCTTGGGACTGTTTACACTAAATCGGCTTTGTTTCCTTTATGACTACATAGAAAATTGTTTTTCTAGGGTTGCTCAAGAATATTTTATCACTAAGACACGCTAAGACAAAAAAAGGAGTGTTCAAAATTAAACCGAAAGCAACACGGAATTTTAAAACCAAAACAGATGGAATAAATTTGGGGTATGCTAACCCCAAATGTATTTCAAGTACAGTAAACTTTCTAGTGAGAATTAGACTCCCTTTTAGAAAAAGATAAATGAAACAGATGGACATCTTGGAGAGAAAAAAAACCCAACACAAGTATAGTGATCATACACAGCAACACCAATCCAACAAGAAAACATTGAATTTAATAAAACCACTACTTGTTTAAGCAGAGAAAGTTTTGCAATTCAATAAAGTACTTTAAAAAACCTAAAGGATAGGCTTTGTTTTATAATTCATAGCCACAAAAAGAAAAGGAGGCATTTAACTGCCATTTCCCTGAAAGCAAAAACCACGTATGTTGCTCCGGTGGTGAGGTCAGAGAGTTCACTCAGAGTCCATAAATATATTTTTGAAGCTAAAGGGCAGGCAGCATGGGTTCTGACCCCCTCAAACTGGAAGATAAAGTTACCTCCAACAAACAAGCAAATTTTTGAAACTGGAAGGGAAATGGGAATTCTCATTCTAGTCCCAGCTTTCTTAGCACTAGAAACATGCACATCTGTGATTAATAAACTGTTTTTTTCCCTAAAAAATAAATCAGCCATGTTAAGCTAGTTGATGACTTGAAAGACTCTGCTTCATATTAACTATTTCCATATTGCTGTTTTTCGAGTTTTATTGCAAGGCACTACAGAAACCCTGACTCCTTTATCTAGGGAATCAAACAATCTGCTTGATGCTCTTTGCACCTCTAAACACAAAATGCTCCAAAATCAAAAATAAGAACATTTCACAGTCTCTGGACTGTAAAACAGCGATGGGGCAAAGACTGAAAAGTAGAGCAAAGCAAGCTTAGTAACCCTGATTGGCGTCTCACTCTGCTACTGCAGATCTGCCATCCACCATGGACTTCAGGGAACAAAAACTCAACCACCCAACCACCCAACCAACCAACAAAAGTCCAGGAGAAATTAACCAGCTGATCAATAAGATGTGATGCAGGTACATTATGAATATTTGGGGAAAAGGGCTGTTTGTTGGTTCAAAACACAGTGAGCACAATCTACAGCAATGCACTTTCAGGTTTAATATGCAAGGTGGAGTTGACAAGCATCTAATGACAAAAGTACATAAAAACCCACATGCATAAACAGTGATCACTTGTTATTAGATGAGATGGGGAAGGCGTGAAAAAAGAGTGCATGGATTATTTTAGCCATGGACATGCACAGTTTCGGCCTGGGAACTGCTTCTGAGGTAAGAGGTTACCAATCTGCCATGTGCAAGACCATTCAGATAATTTTGTATGTGTCAGGAATTTTATTTCTCTCCTGCGGGGTATCCTCTTAAAAATATCCCCGTTTATTTTTTGTAAACCACTACTGGAATATACATCAAAAGGCATTAGATGTGTTTCAACTTTCAAAAAACCATCATAACAGCAGTCACCATTTAAAGACAATGTAGCTTAAGCATTATCAGGCACTTCCACCATGCCCTTTGGGAAGCACAAATTTCACTTGTGAGGTAGAGTGATATACCTCTCATAAAACTAGTTTCTTAAAAATATATATATAAAGAAAAGAAAAGAATCACAAAGTGCAGAAAGCTAGTACTCAGTACATAAAAGAAAATCCCTCTATCACATTTGTGTCTGGAGTGGAACAAACAGAGCCATCATCTCTGGTCAGCAAACCTTTGTTGTCATTTATTTCAAGTTATGCACTACGCCGAAATATCAGTTCATGATCTTTTCAGTACGTGAATAGACAAAGAGTTCAACTCCTTAGCACATCTTCCCTGATTAATAAATTATCTGTGTTAATTTTGACTGATACAGGCACTAGTCCAGAGCACTTAGATTTACATGTATGGAATAATTAAATAAGTCTTCCACGTCATCAAAAGCTGATAATGTTAACATCAGATAGGCTGGAATTCTAAGCTTGAGGCTAGATAGATTTCAGCTTCTCTTAATGTGATACTAAAGTGCCCAACAAACAATTTAAAAAAACCCCTACCCAAGACTGTCATCCTAATGACTTCCAAAGGTCTTTCTAATACTGAGAAAAGTCATTCAACAGACATATTTGCAACTGCACTAGAGAAAGGAATGAAGAAAACCTCTGAGTAAGAGCAAAAAGAATACACTGTTCATTTCAATTAAAAAATTACTGGCATGGACCTGAAAGGTTTAATACACTTACATTATAGTTACGTTATCATTATTTTTATTTAGTATATTCTCCTGCCTTCCTACCCCATAAATTTAAACTCAAGTTTTTGTAAACCAAGGTTTTACTTTTAAGTTTTTAACTAGTTTCGCATGCATTACAGAGTGTACACAGAGCTGCAAATACAACTGCTATCTGTGAGCTAAACACCATTAAAATTCAGATGGGAAAAAACCCTTCTCTTAGAACTGCTGGACAACTTTGCATCCACACTTGTGTTTTTGTTTTTTGAGGGTTTTTAAGCAGGAAGAAGGCATGATATTCTGCCAGAAAAAAATCTTCCCAGGTTAACAAAAGTAGTTCTGTTTGTGCTCCCTGGAAGTCAGACTACAGGGATATAACACCTCAAATCTAAATCTTGTATACTGCTACAAGCACAAGGCAGCACTACAGAAAGGGAGAGTGGACTTCATGGGGCATTTCATTCTTTGCAATAAGCTGTTATTCTTCCCTTTTTCAGGAATTTGTGACATTTTGTGTCACAAATAGGATGTATTAAGACTTAGACTGCTGAAATTTAGCTTCACAGTTTGTGAAAACCACAAGCTTTTAATAGATTAAATCTCAGCTTCCCTGAACGCAACTTACATTTTAATAGGCAGTGTCTGGATTTCAACTATTCTTTTGGCCACCTGTTTGTTCAGATTTAAAGACAGCTACATCCATGTGCCTGGCAGGATATGCCACGGACAGTTTTATGTAATTTAGCACTGCTTCTCAGTCAAGTCCTCACTCTATGTCCGTGTACTGAGCCATCCCCTTTACAGATCAAAGCAAGTGGCCTGATTATTTTAATATGATTGTCTCCCACTGGAAGGGAGACAGCATTTCCCCTAACCACTAACTGCACAGGCACTTGCATGCTTTTATGTAAGAGCTAATGAACAGAAACGTTCTAATTTGCACTCAAAGTCTTCTCCTTTTTGTGCACAACCTCCAGTGAGTTCCCTCGGGCCAAATGGGGCCATCATCCAGTTATTTACCTCTTGCACTTCACCTGTGCCTCCATAGGAGGCATATGACACCATTTTACATCACTATTTTACATCACAGAAGATTATTTGCTCTGCAGACAACTACGACAGGCAAGATTTTCAGTGACAGATTTAAGTTACATACTAACAACTCCCTCATAGGGGCTGGCAGATACCATGTAATGTAAGAATATTAAGGTCAAACCCTTCTTTCATTGAATAGTTGAGAAAGTTCTTCAGTGCAAACAGCGAAAGAAAATTAGAGAAATACTGCTTTTCTATAGTAGCAAGCAGGTTTTCCCCCAGTACCAGTGTATTTTCCCTATTTTGCTTTAAATACAGTAGCTTTTAGGATCAAATTTCTCGAAGTTCCACAAAGACTCAATTACATTACTCTTTTTCAAAGCATGGGCATTTTTGAGCTTTACTGCAGAGACACAAGTATTGTACACTGTCTGTATATGCTGCTTTAGCTAGATGCCTGGTATCAGGTATATATCCAACTACTACAGGATGATCAAAGTAGAAGATCAGACGAAGGCAAGGCCCAACCACTGCTCCCTCCAGAAGAACGGATGCAGCAGGAACAATTGTTCCAGGCTCCAGGCTGCTGCCTCCTCAGTACCCTGAGCTGAGAGGAGCAGCTCTTGCCTGCTCCCCAGCACTGATGCTGCTGGAGAGTTGAAGATCTCAGCACAGGAAGCTGCGGAGGGCACTTCCTACTGAAGGAAGCAGTGGGAGCTGGCAGCACTCGCTCCCTTCCAACTGCTCTATGGCACAGCACTCCCTGCCTTGGACAAAACCAAGCAGCCACCCAGTGCGGAGAAGTGACGTCTGAGGCAAAGAATGGAAAAGAAGGAAGGCAGAAGCTTTGGGCCTGGGCCTCGTAGGCAGCACTGGTGCTTAAGACACTAGGCAGAGTTTAGCTGACTGCTGACAATCCATCAGCCTCGTGCTTGCCACGTGCAACCCACTCCCAAGAGCCATGCTAAGGGATGCCAGCAGCAAAGATGCGGCTCTGCTCATGGCAGAGAGCTGTATGTCACACACTACGAATGGGAACCACTCCTGACAAGATCCGTGATGAGCAGTTTCAGATTTTAATTGGGGCAACTGCACAATTAATTCTGCTCATCTGTTACTGAGCTGTAGGGGTTATATCATCTGCTACTCTAATTTTTGCTGTAAAGTAAATTTTCGCTCAGAATGGATAAAAATAAACTCCAGTCCTAGAAATACAGCTCTGAAGCAGCACAGCAGCTCATCTGATATGCTTTGTGCATCAGTCCAGAAGAGAAAGATTATGAACAGATATGAAACAAAAATGTCTGTATCAGTACAGATAACAGAACAGCCAACCAAAAGGGGGTGGAAAAAGATGCATTCAGCAAGCCCTCAGCTCCTCTGAAAGCAGAGAAAGCTGTGGAGGAAGGGAGGGAGAGAAGCAAGTCTGCAGAAATTGCATGAGGAAGAATCATGATCTCAGATGTTATTTAAAGCAACACATGCCATGCTTCCCTGTGCAAAAGCTCAGCAATGCAGGGCATCCCAATGGAAAGAATTTATCCTACGCAGATTTTAAAACAGCCTCCACTGCTTCAAGAAAAAGGCTGTATACTGCTAAGATATTGCAAAAGCAAGTTTCAGCAAGTCTGATCTCAAAAGGAAATAGCGAGACACAGTTCTGCTGTACTGTTGAAACTGAGAATGTACACACAGATAGGGAGGAAATTAGCTTCCACCATTTTATGTAATCGATATAAACAAGTCCCACAATTATGAAGGCAAAAACTAATTACACACAGAATCTGCAAAAATTCTGAGCAAAAAGCATTATTTTCCTTTTTTACAGAAGTTTGAAAAAAATTGAGCAAGTATAACCTCTGCCACGTATTTACAAATGCATGACCTCTACAAAATGAAAGTAGATGCATTTTATTCTCTCTCCAAATGCCTTAAAAAATGAGAAAACCTCCAAAAATTCTCTAGCAAAACTGACAGAATATATGATGAGTCAATAAACACTCTGAAACGCGAAGGGTAGATACCACAAATAATTGCTAAGCATATCTTCAAGTGTACTAGTAAAGTTTTTAGAGACAGTACACAGTGTTAGTATTAAGTTACAAAAACAAATGAACCTGCAGAAATAATGACACTATCAAATTTCATTTGTTTTAAACCCCCTCGTTATTAGACTACTTGTACTAAAAAAATACTGGTTTCCTGTTCACCCACTGCAGTTACACATTAACCTAAATACACATAATAATCCAACAGCAATTTTAACAGTCCTTTTCTTTTCCCCCATCCTCTTGATTCAAAGCAGAAGAGCTCATAAGAACAACTAGCAATTGTTTGGAGCTACAGCTTTAGCAACAGCTGTACAAACACATCAATCTCAAGTTAGGAACTCTGCCATAAGCTCAATAATAATAATAATAATATACTCATACTGTTTAGCTTTGGGGCTATTACAATAACTTTGGTCATTTTCTCTTTCCAAATGTTATACTGTTGTAGCCCTCAAAAAATACATTGAGAAAGTAATTTAGGGAATTGGAAGCGCAGATGGAATGGCTAAAACAGTGAAAAAAATGGGTCCTCTAAAATTCCTATAGATAAAAAATGATGTTTCCTCCTTATCCAACTAATTATATTAGTGATAGAGATTAATTATACAATGATGTTTGCTCCTTACCCAATTAACTGATATTAGTAATAGAAATTCATTGTACAAACATTACTTTGCATTGTAAAATGTTGACCTTTTTGGTGCAAACACTGTCTGGAGTCCTTGTGGCCATGCCACTGCTTTCAGCCTCCCCACCGTGTAACGAGATGGCTGTAGGTGATGACAGACAACTCCCTCCCAGTGCAATTCCACCTCAATACCTACGTTATCAAGAGCAGACTCAGATGACAGTGATTAGAAACTGAACTGGTTTTATGTTTTTTGTCTTAAGATGGAAAGGTAACCTGAGCAATACAATGAGAGCACACACGATTTTAATAAAGGTCAGTCACACTGGAAATACAAGCGTTTTTGTAAACAGACTCACCATCAAGGTTGACTAGCAGACAGCTATTGAAAGTTGTAATGCCGATCTGCTGCAGAGATGCCTTTCCAGGATGAAGTATTTTAAGGGATTAGGAAAGGGGAAGAGACTCCTCCACAAATTCAGCAATTTTGAAAATAGATTGCATTAAAAGGGGAAAGATAACTCCTTGGTATAGAGTATTTTAAAACAAGTATTTTAAAACTATAAATTAATGGAAGATGTGACATTTTATCTCAGTGTGCAATTCAAATACACTGAATACTAAAACTAGAATCATTGCCATGTTCATTAACTTGATTACAGTCTCTTCAGGAATATCGTATGTACTGCTGAATTTTCTTTGGCATGATCAAGCCCACACAAAAAGCTACATTTTGTCATGCAACTTTTCCATTGTTTTTGTTTCCTTCAATTTTCCCAATAAAGCCTCAAGAGGTAGGTGATGCTGTGGACTGCCTTGTCCACCCAGTCATCTAAATTCCAATTCTTCACATCATTCCCCAGCATCCCATCCATCCCTAGCTCTTCCATCCATCCTAAGTGGCCACAGGAAAATGATGTGGTAAGATCATGGGAGAGCATCCAAAACTGGTTTGGATGTAGGAAACAAAAGGGGAAAAAAAAGGTTTAAAAAAATTAAACTTCTTTTGAAAGGCAATTAAAAGGCAATAAACCAGTATTCTTTTACTTGCTTTAATTAGACACGAAGCAGAGGAAGGGAAGGAAATCTGTAATAATTTCTACAAAACAATAATTACTGCTTTTTTAACTTATAGACTCAACTGTAAGCCTAAATTTAGGGGCAAGTAAGTTTTCTGGTAGAAACAAGATAAGAAATTTAATTAGCTTCTCTTCATTTTTCCATTGAAAAAGCATTTCTTCTTTTTATCAAGTCCCAAGCATTTCCTACAATGCCTCTAGACAGCTGATCTCTATGAAACTCTTCTTCTTAGGGCAAACTACTCCATATAGTTGATTTTTTGTGTGGCGCCTTTTTTTAACCACTCATTCGAGAAGATTGACTGGAGATGTCCAGTCCTATGTTCAAATGCAAGGAAACAAAAATACACGTTAAGTGGTTTAACAAGTATACTTAACTCTTCTCTGTGAGGAAAACCAACCTCTGCGGGGGAGGATTGTTAATGTTACTGATGTTGTCCTTTCAAAACAGGATGGAATATACTTATATCACCTAAATTCTGTTCCTCTCATTACCTCCCCTAAAGGAGAGTCAGCACAAGCCTAGATGAGCAAATTCAATGCATTGTCACAGCTGCTTGTAGCTCTGCTCAAAAGCAGTTATGAACATGTTGTTCATTACTAGTCTTGCAATGAGCACCTAGAGGAAACTTTCATTATGTGAGGCGATAGCCCATTCTTACACTGCTGCCTCACTGAAGCAATTTGTTTAAAAGAGAGCTGCAACACAGCAAGAGGGAAATTAAGTTGAAATATAAGTTGGAACGTTTCTGGCTTCCTCAGTTTAAGCCCATCCATTCAATGCAGACTTTTGAGACCATGACACAAAACCATGTGCATCAGATGCTTAGATACAGGTATTCTCTGAGAGAGCTGACAAGGAGGTAAAGACGCAAACACACTTCTGGTATGAAATCAAACTCCACCCTTCTTTTCCAAGTTTTATCAAAATTCCTTCTGGTCTCTCTCTGGGAAATTTGGAAGCTCTTGGTATTGACCACTCATTGTTCCATCATGTTTTTGAAGCAAAATCTAGAAATTCATCACTAAGTACTTTGAATATGCTTCAGTAGCAATACACAGGAATACAGACATCTTAGCAAAATCAAAAAATGCTCATATGTAAACACTTTCTCCTTAATATAAAAATGGAGTTACAAGTCCTTATTACACAACGATTGTATTATAAACATAACTACATTTCCTTCAGGAAAGCATATGTTTTCTTTTTATATCTTTAAAAAAAGTTAGAACTCAGAACTGAGTAGCTGGTTTGAGAACAAGCTGGGGCTAAAAGAACCATTTTAAATTACTCTGTTTTCATGCAGTACACATATAAAAAGTCTGAGTGAAAAGTGCTGCACTGGAGGGAGCAGACTTCTAAGGATTAGAGGCAAAAGACTGCCTGGGGTAAACTTCATACACACATCTGATCCACAGTGCTGCTCAGTCTTGGCTTATTTCACAGAGCAGGTAACCTACCTGAGAGCTACAGAAATGGCCTTTTCAACAGACTGAAAAGTCCAGTCCAGTTGAAAAGTCCAGTCCAATATATCCAAATTAAAGGAGAAAAAAGTCAGGAGTAGCTCAGATGAAAATGTGGATAGCTGTGGATCATATCAGCTCAGAGCAAAAAATCTGAGTCTCATATCTTCAGGTTCACAAGAAGTGACGGCAATTATGAAAGGACATCAGTATTTTTCTTGCACAAACTCCTATGCCTCATAAAATTTGGTCGTTGTTTGTTGTTATTGGTTTTTTGTTTGTGTTTTTTTAAGGGGGATCTCAGGGTGTGGGAGGAGGGAATGGTGTAGCATTTTCTGCAGGATCTACTCCCAGGTCTGTCTGGCTGTGTGACTGCACGAGAAGCAGCTGGATCATATGGGCAAGCACAGGGTAAATAAACCAGTAGTACCTGACACGTAGCTCATTTTTCACTAACCATGAAACAGCACCTTCAGCTAACTTCTCTTTTGAGTCCTGCAGCCTAAAGATTTGGAAAAGCCAAGAACAAGTGAGTAAGGACGCAGAGGTCAGGAAAGCAGTACCTTTGCTTGTGTAACTGTATTGCTGATACATGAGCTCAGTTTCAGGAGGATTCCTGTTGCATGCTCTTTGCGGAGATGGAAAGGCACACACAGCACATACTTAACAGCTTCCATCTGTATTCTAAAAGAATAGACTTTCAAAGTGTATATGTGAATCTGTGCCAAGAATTACACCAACCCATTAGTAATAACTGGACTCTCCCACTGCATCCTCTGAGTTCAGTCCTCAGAGATTCTTATCCTCTCTTGGACACCATTTGCTAACAATTACTTTCCAGTAAAAGCATCCTGTTTTATGGATGAATTATTTCTGAGGCTTGATATACCATAAAATGTTATGAAAGAGGAAAAAAGAAAGATAGTTTGATTCACATACATTCTTTTAAGCAATCTACTGCACATATAATAAATGTATTTCTTCAAAACTAATTCTCTATTCTTTCTCTACTCCTACAATCACCTTTCCTCCTTCAAACCCCAGCTCCCAGATGGTTAATAACTTCAGGATAAATTTGGGGGTTGTACATTTATTCCCTGGATTTTATCCATGAGATTTGCCTCTCAAATTTCCCAAGTGAAATATACACTCACATGATCCACTTAGGGACTAAAACACATACATGCTATTGTTTCTTCCAGCTCATAAGGTAACTGAAAAAATATGTTATTTTCGATATTCAGTTCCAGATTGAAACTACCCAACACTCTCTCCAGCCAGATAACCCTAAACAACTTTAATATTTATCTTGTCTCTCTTGTCTCATATGCAAAGCATTTTTAAGTTACAGAAATGGGTGGAATTACCATGAGAATTGGTTTCCTCCTAACAACACCACTGCTTTCTCCAACTGATGTCAGATAAACGCAAAAATACAATACTTACTTATTAGTTTCAGTAGTTTCTTGCCAATTCATTACTCAAATCCCTCTTTTCTTTCTCCCTATATCTGAAGTTTTTCTTCCTTCAGGCTTGATGCATAAGTGGGGCAAAAACTCAGATCATTTAATTAAGCAGGAATACATAATTACTAATTGTACATGTACTCTAACTTTTAATGAAAAATGTACCAAACTTTGTAATTCCTTAAAAAAAACCTTAAGCAATGTCCAAGTCTTCTACAAATAAAATCATGCACTAGAGTACATTCTGAATATTAAGCCTAAATCCCACATCAGCAGTTTCAAGTTTTCAGTGGCCAGTGATGCTACAGATACAATTTTTACTTGTTCCAGTTCAAGAGATGGCATAGCTACAGTCATACTGGGTATGCATGCAAGCTTAGTTCCTCTATTATGAAAGCCTATTGAGCCTCCTTATGGCATGGTCTGTGTGCATGGACATCTGTTTTTAAGACACAGAAAGGGAACAATGAAGAATGTTTGTGAAACCACGTATGTTTGCCAAGACAGACTTCATATGTGTCTACGATCTTAATTTATGGTCATAACAGAAAGCATCTCACTGATAGGAACTGACTACACCCAGCACTTTATAAAACGTGTTTTGTAAAAATTATTTGGAAGTAATCTAACCACTGCAACTCCAAGAGTTTACAAATGAAGCAAAGGAGCTACAGTGAAGACAGGAGAATGCAAAGCAACAGGAAGAGGAGAAGACTGCTGCCGTGCCATGAACAGACCTCCAGCAGACTAGGTAGTCACAGCTCTGGGTGAGGACGTGCTCCAAAATATTTTGCTGCAGAACATTCTGCCTATCAACTACTATTTATAATTGACTCCTTTCACTCCCACCTTCCTGCAAGAAGTACTGTAAACCTGTACGTGTTTACTTCTAAAAACTGGAATAATTGCTGTTTAAGGAAGCGATTGTGCAGCACTTGGGGGCTACAGAGCAGCCTTCTGAGAACACAGCTCTATTGCTGGATCTGAGATGACAGCCTGCTAACATTAACTCCCACTGGCTGGAACTGCAGTGCCCCGATACCTTTCGAGGAACTACTGAGAGATATGACCATCCACTGACACGCGACCCCATCTTCAGAGGTCTCTGATAAGATTAATTCCCATCACATCCTCAATTTCATGTTTGCAGCCTTCTACCATCCTCCCTCTCCTCTCATCCATCCGTAACTGCAGTTTGGATATTACCAAATAACACCGATTATAACTTGCATTTTGCTGCTTTTTTAAAGTATATGCACACAGCACACAGCAACAAGTATGTAAGAAGGCATCCCAACAGGTGCATCAGCTCCAGACACTAAAGGTTAGCACTGTTTTGTCCTGGAGATACTTCCAACATTTTAATGCGCATCATACAAACTTGTTCAGCAGCAACAGATCAAATGCCAAGCACGAACATTGTTTCCTGTTAAAAATTACAAAGGAGGAATGGGAGAAAACCCAACAAGAAATGAGTTTAACATGAACATCCTTATCCTTACCTCTGTGCTCCTCCAGTCCAGACCGAAGGAGCACAGCTTACCTCCATATTACAGAAGCAATGCTGCCTCTAAATAAATTTCACAGACCGATTTACTTCCCAGCTGCCCCTACTTTTCAAGCTCTAATTCCCCAAAAGCATTACTTCTCAACAACAATTTAACAAAAGTGATACATACTGAATAATCTACGACTTCTTTGGTTTAACAGCAACATTCTGAGAAAATTTCTGCTAATCTCCTAAAGTACTACCATTAATAACGTTTCACAGAGCAAGAGTTACCATTTCTCATTTCCCTATTTCAACTAAAAAAACCCATAAAGTAGCACATGCCTCTTACAAGCTTTTTTTGAAAGACCTTACTGTACAGCATCTCAGTATTTTACAGAGAAAATTCATTCTATAACTGCTCCCTTTCCCATATAGGTCCTCTCTGTAATGCTGCGAGGTTTTTGGCTGGGGTCAGATCAGAGGGAGGGGAAGAGTAGAGAAAAAGAAAGAAGGAGGAAAAAAAAAAGCATCCTACTAAACTCCTGTGATTTGGAAACATCCCCCAACCAACCAACCAACCTGCCTCCCCCTGCCCATTGTATCTGTACTGTGCATATTTGTACCTAAATCCAGGATCCAGTATTTACAGCCACTCGGCTGCCCGTTGCCGCAGCAGGTAGGATTTACTGAGTGAAGAGATCCCAGAGTGTCAAGCTGTTTAATCCTGTTCGGCATGGTGAGGAGTCAGCTGTTCCGAAACCCACAGCTTCCAAACAACCACTCGCCTGCACGCTGGGATGGGTTACAGCTTCTCCTGAAGATGTTCACCCAGATAACGTTACAGGCAATGCCATCAGAATGAGGAAGTCACTGTTATCTTCTCTGGCTGGTTTAGACCCCTGCCTGCTGTCAGAGCAGCTCCTCTCTTCTAGGGATGCTCTCCTCTGACTCACTGAACACAGTTCCAGTCTTTAAATTCACATGTGGGAATAGCCAGATGCAGCAGATTACACTCTACCGTAACTACCCTAATTGAGGCTCAGGGTGATCTTAAAAAATACAGCAAAGCAGCAATTTTTCCTCTCAGCCTTCAGAACAGATGCAGTCTAGTACCCCAGAATGCACAAAATGAACCTCTAAGACATCTTTTTATTTTACACAGCATTGTTAGTTTTTAATGCTTCAGCTAAAGGCATAAATACAAAAAAGATGGACATTTTTTGGTCAGCTAAACCATGCAATGCTTTCCCTGGAACTTCCAATTTTCCTTGAAAAGCAACTGATTCTGTCCTCACCTTCACCTTCTCTTGAGTCTTGTTTGTGATAACCAATCAATCAATAAATGCACCAAACCCACAATACCAGAAAATCCACACCACTTGATAAATTAAGATCTTGCCCTAGTTTAAACTACATTGCAGATCTATTTCACCTCTGTGCTCATACTCTGCCAGATATATTTCTAGTTCATTTAGCTGTCTTCCTGTTCAGTAAACTGAGACTGCATGTATTTTATTTTTTGTACACGCATTCTTCACCTAGCATGCCACAAAAGCATTTGTCTATAAATATTTGATTATGTTTCTAGTTTTCTTTCTTTGCTATGCAAACCTAGGAAAGATGCTTGGTTTCTTCCCCTGAACACATTATTTTAAAGCTAATTTTAAAGGAGCTACATAAAGCTACATTCACTAGATAGATAAACAGCCAAAGCAAGAATTAAGTTTTTGTAAAAACAGAAATGAAATGCTTTCTAATACTATATGATCATGGCGAAAAAAAAGCCCAAAGTGAGATTGAACAAACAATACTATATAGTACACAAACATGTAGAGAGGGTAAGAAGAAAATCAAGCAGTGAGGGGCTTGCCAATGATACTAGCACAAACAAATGCATGTAATGCAAGGATAAATAGGAATTTTATGCAGAACTGACAGTCTATAGGATCCCAGAGTCAAAAAAAGCTTATCATTAGCATGTAACACAAGTGGGGTGCACACACCTTATCATATCTATAGTACTGAAGAGTTGTGGTCACCCTCCACCTAGGAATAATGTTTTGCTTTCTAAGGAAAGCTAATCTAATTTTGAATCAGTTTTTCCTTCATAGCCTCCTGCACTGAAACCATTAATTCTGACTTTTGATTAATTTCTTTTGACCCAAACCAACTTTCAAATGACACTGAATTCCTAAGGGTGGAGGTGTTGGGAGGGGGGTGAGAAAGGCAGAGGAAAAAACCCTCTCTTTCTTCAGGATAAGTGTTCTTTATAGTTTACCACCTACAGTGAGACTTCCACTAAGGCTAGTTTACTCTTCATGAAATTGCAGAACATCTGAAAATCATTCTAGCTTCTAGATGAGTAAGAAAAAAAAAAAATTAAACAAACCCTTTATTTCGCTCCACAACCATTCCCACGCACATTGAGCAAACTTGAGAATATCCAGCCATTCTAGTTGCAGGAAAACTCTCACACCTTTAACCAACATCTAGATAGAGAGGTTATCAATACAGCTTTGAAATACTGTTTTCCATATGTAAGAAAACTTCTGACCAAAAGAGAGCAAAATTTACACATAAAACTGCTTTTAGGTTGGTTTTGTTTTGCTTTTTAATTGCATGTAGACTGCCCTTATAAACCAGTAATATATGCAGGAAGATATTATAAATGCTCTGGGAACCACACAATTTGCAGCTTGCTATTGCAAGAAGTTCTTCCGTTCCTACTGAAAGCAAACACTGTTATTTTTAGGTTTTGCTTTGACCCCTTCTCTTCTCAGAGAAAAATCTGACAAGCAAATCAAAGTGGTGAAGGAGAGAGAATGACCGCATGGACGGTCTCAGGGTCATTTTTCACAGCTTACATGGTTAAGAAGAAAGTATCACAGATACACAGTTGTCTTGGATGACAAAGTTTTTGTAAAATGCAGTTGCTTTGCAGCAACACTGGAGTGGAGACAACAGACCCCATATGACTGTGGTGCAGAGCCACTGGGTGCATTAGGTAAGAATTTGGTGAAAAAACATCTCAATGCATATACTGAAACAAAAGCTACAACTTCCTTATGGTCCTAGGCAGACAGCACAGACTTGTAAATTCTCCTGAAGTATAAGCAAAAGGCAGATGACTTCTGTATCACAAACCCAACATTTCTTAATTTAACAGGCAGGGACCATTATGCAGTATCACTCAGATCAGACTTAAAATTCCTCAAGATGTATCACAATTCTCAGTTTCTGAGACAGAGACCTCTATCAATACATGTAATTTTATGCCCAAACAGGCAGCCTATTAATGTCTTTCCATGGTTTACCTCAGGTTCTACCACAAAGCTCCCTTTGTCCTTTAGCTCCATCCGGTTTTCTGTATTCCAGTGCCATATCCTGCATTAGCTATCCCTGTCTGCTAGACAGCTCCTCCTGCAACTCCCTGCATCAGCAGTTTTTTGCAGGAACTCATCCTTGGTAATAACAAACCAATGAGGTACCCTTAATTCCACAGACAGGAACACATCTATGTGGAGAATATCTTTAGGAAAAAACTCAGCTGGGTACAGAGCACAAGCTCAGCGCAGAAGAGGTTGGGTTGCAAGGCGTGTTGCACAGCAGCAGTGAGCTGCCCCTGCTTCATCTGCTGCTCAGCATTTGAGACCACAGGCCATCAGGAAAACAAACTCTGATGAAACTACCAATGAAAAAAATTCATATATTGATGTGTGGCAGTTGACAAAAGTTGAAATAGTTGTGGCTCTTTTTTTATTTTTTTTAAGCAAAATTAACTGTTTCATTTTTTTGCCTTAACTGCCTTAAGCTGAAATGAATTTTCTTGGTTATGCAGTTTATATAATATCCTTTAAAAAAAGTAGATAGCTATCATCTTCATTTCGGAAATAAAAGTACTAATGAATGGCCATTCAGACCCCAAGAAATTTAAGATATTTCTCAGTTATTTAGGATACGGACAAAATAAATGTCCAGGTGAAAATTTTGTCTATTTCATGAAGATTTTAAAATTCCAGGCAAAAGAGCACACTCAATTTTAATACAGAATTTTGTAAGAAAGACTACATCCCAGTGATTAAACAAAGAAACTGGAACAAAAAAACCCCAGCTAGAAAACCCTGCGCATCCCGAGCAGATCAGGTAGCACATACTTTGTATGACAGACGCAAATGAAGCATCAGATGCCCGTATCTATTACTACAGTGAAGGAACGGGATCAGCTTTCTGCAATTAATCTCAGGGATCACTGATGGACAGTGTCAGCCCACCAAAACCATTTTAAGGTATTAATATTTTGCCAGCTCACCCCAGCACAGATGTAACAGCTCACCAGTCACTGGCATTGACAGTCAACAAATTAGTTCATTACAGCTTCAGCTTCTCACAGGTACCAGCTCTTAACTGCTACAACTTCCTTATGGTCCTAGGCAGACAGCACAGATTTGTAAATTCTCCTGAAGTATAAGCATCTGCACCCACCATTTGCCACTGTATTAACTTCCTTATGGAAGTGCTACCTCGTGTGAGGCTTCTATTAATAGTCCTGCATGTACAAATGGAAACATTCATCCCTTCTTTTATTTAACAGGACAACTGGAGTTAAGCTGATTGCATTTCTCTTACTCCTAAGATATTTGCATGGTAATTGAAATATATAATAGAATCATATTAAAACAATGATAAACAGCATTCCAACTTAATCTTTGTAAGGTCCCATTACATTTTGCACCATCTTGGTGAAAACAAGCAGAACAGGAGAGGGAAGCTAATAAAATGCAGAATTTTCAAATTTAAATACCTATTCTGAGTTACCTAAGAGAAAGAAGTGAAAGAGCCAACCTTCCTTCCTTAATATCTGTCTTGGCAGGGTGGGGAGGTGTCTGTGTTTGAAAGATTATAGCATGAGAAAACACAGCTTCAATATTGTTCTCAAGCAAAACTAAATCTGTTCTCTCCAGAATCTTCCCTCTCATATTCCTGACATTCCATTTACAAAAGTAATTAATAGATTTTGGAACCAGTACTACAAAGTTATTTTAAAAATTCTTATTCATCTTAAGAGGGGAGAAGCCTATAAGATAACTGAAATTAATAGAACACTGAATTCTATTTTCGGTTCTGCCAGCATCTAAATGTCACAAGTTTTAAACAATTTTTGAAGTGATCTATGAGACAAATGCTTCCACGATTCAGTATTGCACAGTTCTTACAATTTTCAGTCATGTTTCTGTGTATGGGAGAGAAAAGATTCAGACTTCCAAAATTATGCAGGACCAAAAACCACCCAGACCTAGGAGCCAAAGTTAGACAGAAATCCGTAACTATTAAAATTCTCGAACTAAACAACGTTGCACAAACCAACAGGAATTTTATTTACAATATGCATTTTGCATTTAAAAAAATAATAAATAAATCAGGCAGACTTTGCGTACTGTCTTGGGGTGACTTTATGATGTGTATCCCCTATCGCTCCTCTATGCCCAGAAACTAATTTTGTGCCTTTCTGTGCCTTTAAACTGAGTGTGAGAGGGGGGGAGAGGAAAAAACCAAGCAAAACTTTCAAAGCAGTTTGCAGCTTGTTTCAAGGACACAGAGATACAGACTCCTCTGTGCTCTGCGGCAGGGAGGAGAGAGCGGAGAGGCACCCTGTGTTTTTCAGCCAGTTTCTCAGCTCTTTTTCTCCAGAGGGAGACGGAGAGTTGAACTTTTGTTTTCCTGGGACTTCGGGGGTTTTTTTCCCCTTTTTCTCTGCTGGACCGTTTCAACATCAGAACACCTCGGGAGAGTTCACCACCGAGACCCGGAGGTGGGCCCATGACCCAGCTCCAAGGAGGGGTGAGAGAGATCTACGGAAAGACTCTGAAATTTTCCCAGGTTTCTCTCCACAGCGAGATGTTTTATTATTTAGCATTGTTGTCCTTTTCCCGTGTGTTTGTTAAATAAATAGTTTTTATCTCTTTCACTTTCCTCCAAGGAAAATTCATTTTTTCCCGAACCTGGTGGGGGAGGGCTGGTTGTAACCTGCCTTCTCTCAGATGGTATTTTTCCTCCAAATTTGTCCAAACCAGCACACATATAAATCCTATCTTCGGTAGCTTAGGCACTCTGCCCCACACCAGAATACTCTAATACAATCAAGAAATTGTAGAAAGCAAAACCACATCAATAAATAAATCTGAGGGTAAATCTTCAAAGGTGAGCTCCCACACCACCATGAAAATTCTGAAAGGAGCCTAACTTTGCCTTTTCCTCAGTGTACAATGTGTGCACAGTTTAACTGCTTGGGGTACAGCTGTGCCCCTAGGATCTGGTTTCTTTAGCTCCACACACAAAGATCATCCTGTTCCCAAAAAATAGCTTCGTTGCTCCTCAGTCTCACAGATAAATAACACTGCCAGTCTGCAAGGAGAGGAATCATTACAACAGTGGCTCTTTGGACTTAACATTCAGAGTGTTGTTTCCTGTTCTTTACCACCACTGCTGCCAGCTGCCAGAGAAACTTTAAACTCAGTCAGAAATTGTATTGTGCAATGAATTGTGTGAACATCCTTAATTTGAGATTTCCAAGAACTCCCTCCAAAATACTGGTATTTTTCAACAAAAACAAACAAACAAAAACCACACAAACCAAACAACAAACCTAAAATCTCCAACCAATAGCTACCTCCAACAAAACACACAGGCTATCTCACTAGCTGGCAAACCCGGGAAAAGTATTTTCTGATTAAGGGTAAAGAGATCCTTTCGGCTGGGTGATTTATAGCCTTCCATTCTACATCTTGGGTAAAGCATTTGTCAAGAGCAACTGATATCAAGACACTGAAGTACTCAGGCTTTAATTAAAAATATTGGGAAATGAACCATGTATCCAACTATGCAGTTAGCCAGGCTAGGATCTAAACAAGTCCTTCCTGTCTCCAGCTTTGCAGAACATGCCCTAGCTGTTGCTCATGCCTACAGTAAGAAAGAGTATCAAAAAGCACATGACACAGTAAATTATCTCCCATCTTAATAATTTGGCTATTATTTACTTGAATTTTTAACTCTGTTCTGTGCTGTAGCCAAGGGATTGGAGCCTATATGCCACTCCCAAGAATGCAGAGGCCTTTCAAAGAAATGATGAGATGTTCAGTGTCCCTGGTCTTCTGTTTATCTGGAAAAGCTTTGGGAAAATTCTGACTCCTCAACACAGTCACCACTGCCAAACCAGCTTGAAGGATCCCAGCCACTGTCAGCAAAACCACAACAAACCAGCTTTAGATAATTCAAACAAAATCTTTTGGATGAGTGTAAGGAATTTTGTTTCACATACATTCAGTACTTAGCAAGGGGTGGGAGGGTAGAAGGAATAGGCCATGTGTCATCTCCACTTTGGAGAAAACACAAAAAGCGTTCCAAGCAAGAAATATTTGCTGTCCTAATGAGACATATTGAAGAAACACTCAGTTTTTTACATTAATTTTATTATACAAGTCACCCTTCATCGTTCATTTTTTTCTTTATTTCCCCAAGGGGAAACAGCCTTTTGGTGTGAAAAAAAAAATCTGGTCAAAACAAGCTTTAATTTTCCAAACCAGTTTTAGCTTCACATACAGGAGGTTTGGATTCTTTTTAACATAAGTCTCTTAGGTAATTATCTTAACTAAAAATGCATGCAGTCAAAGACAAAAGAATACATTAATCAGAAGTGCTCAGAATACTGAATTGTTCTTGACTTAAAATTAATTTCTTTTAAGTCACTTAAAAGGAAAATGAACAGTTCTACCAGATCAAACCAGGTCATTAAACACCCAAAACAACAAAAGCAAAGCTTTTTAAAAGGGACACATACTCCCTGTAAGAAATACTGATGCAGAAGTTCCATACAAATGCATCTGGAGCATTTACTTCTTCCAGCTGTGTGGGCTACCTGCTGCTTGGTATTATTGACAAAAACACTTTTCTTATTCTACTTCTGCTCAGTTCAAACTGTAAAAATGCCATTTGGTTAGTTACAAAGGTTTACTTCGCTGCCACCCTCTCCTCCTTTTGTCTCTGCTCAGTACTGCTTACCACAAGTCCTGTAACAGACTCGGTTAAATCGTATGGCACTCCTAGGTGTGGCAGATGGAGCCCAGCCACAACCCAACACCCTGCTGCTTCAGAAAGCAGGAAAGGCACGTGGGCTCTGAAAGCACCTGAGTGGATTTCAAATGGAAGCATTTAGCACAAAAAACCCTTACATACTTTCACAGCTTCCTTTAATATTAAAAGATACCATAGCAAAATGAAGCAACCTACTCAGTTCCTCTGCACTGCATCTAACAGGAGAGCAAAACCAGAAACAGGCATTTTTCTCTCTCACTCTAAGCCTGGATTTCAGATGCCATGTTTTTGTAAATTATAAACACAGATTTGTTACTAAGTACATTTAAGTATATTTGGAGGCTAGCTTTACCATAGGCACAACAGAAAGGAGAAGCAAAAAATCCACAGGACTGGGGCTTATTATTATACATCGCCTATCACATGATAAAACACAGAAACACTTGAAATTGTGTACTGTCAAACAATTCCACAAATGTGAGAGTTTCTGCATTGTAATTAACAATTTTTTAATATCTACTCTGAATTATAAATGTAGTATAATTCAGCCCTGAAAAAGGCAAGACATTTATGTTTGCATTACACAGAACGTTTTACACCCATTTAAAAGAAAATTAGCTCTGAACCAAAGAAATTAATGTGATCACACAGCTGACAAAATTGAAAAGGGTAAACTTCCTCCAAATTACATCATCCCTTAGCAGAATTGTGAAAACGTAGTTATGAAATAACTCTGAGCCTGCACTTTAGACATTTCAGTAGGTTACTACACTCAGTTAAGACAACAATGCTCCTTTAGGACAGCAACTAAAATTCAGGTGCCAGAAAATTGTTTTAACTGACACAACGTTTTTCCACATTCTCTTTTCTTAGTTAGTTCCTCTTGAGCAAAGAATGCCATCATGGTAGAAGTTTCAGATTGCTAAATGTTAACAATAACAGAGTAAGGCACAAACAGCAAAAGACAGTCAAATGCTGCTGCTATTAATTTATTCCAGTTCTGAGAACTGTAACTTCCATAAAGTCTTAAGAAGGTGATGTGAATGAGCACTGGATCCCACTGCGTGGGCATTCACTTAAGCAAGCAACCATGGCACAAAGACAGCAAATCACACACCTTGAGGGTACCACCTGCTGTAAACACCGGTTCTTTAGAAGTTACTCTGAGACTGTAAACAGAGCTCTGAGCCAGTGCTTTCCAAACTGACTCTGGCATGACTATATGTAGTCCTGCCACATCTTTAGGATGAAAGGATAAACACACCTAAGCCTGTTCTACTAAATCAACCAGCATTTAAAGTACATGTATTTTGTTCCTTCTGAGACAACGAGAGATGTGAGCACAAAATACACCAGAAGCGACCAACAACCAAGTCATGCCATGACAGATAAACTCTTTAAAAACAAACTGGCTACTCATATAAAAATTTTAAGATACGTGGTTAACAACTTGGTAATTTTCATCAATCACGTTTTTCTGTTTAATACTGCCTAAAGAATACTTCAATCTAGTCAACCAGTCCCCACCTGTCAAGCCAGAGACCAGGGTTCAATTCACCAACAGGGAGGTGATTCTTCCTTTGAGGGACATAGTTAGTAATGGTGCACTTGGCAGTGCTGGGTTAATGGGTGGGCTTGATGATCTTAAAGGTCTTTTCCAACCTAAATGATTCTCGCTTCAGCTTTTAGTTTTCAATTTAGTTTTGGGGTTTTTTTTTAACCCTTTTTACTTAATATACTGTTTTTGTTAGTGAGCTATGCTTTCTTTCTCATTCTCTTTCAGGATCTTTTTCATCACTACAAATGCCCTAAATGTAACATTTTAGAATCCTCTCTCATTATTTACAAAGTGAAGAATAACAGCTTGGACTTAGACGTTGAAGACCCCATATACCTCCACGCCCCTTAAGCTTTTCTGTAAAAAGCAACAAATGATTATTCAGCTTTACTACTCCCTCTTTCCATGTGGCTTCCCTAGCAGCTTTCCTTCCTTCAGCATATTTGCAGGTTCTTACATGCAGCTAGATTTCCCTGGACGCCGTGTTTAAAGAATCTCTGTATCCCCGATACTTTAAAGTTTATATTAAAAAATGAACATGCACCTGGTAAGGTTGTAACCACATCCAGCATGGTGTAACAAGCACAACTAGAGTTTTTCACGAGGAGAAATACTTTTTATGATTCCTTCCCGTTTCTTACATTGAATAAATGTATTTGGGGGCAAAAATCTTCATGATTTCTGATAGCCCCAAAGGCACTAAGGAGAGTTCAAGACTCCAGGAAATACTTCGAACATACCAAGTCCCTGTTAGCAATTCTAAATTTTAGCATAGGATCACAGGATAACTGAAGTTTTAAGTGGCCTCAAAAATCCATGTAGTCCAACTTTCTGCTCAAAAGGATGGGACAGTTATGAGATCAGACCAGCATACCTGGGGCTTTGTCCAGTCTGCTCTTGAAAACCTGGCATACTTTTAAGCTCTTCTTGTAACAGGGGCAATTTCTGCTGCACTGTAAAGGGTTAACGAACAGTAGAAGTTGGCCACAGCTCGTTTACAACCACAGGGAAAAATGACAAGATTTTGGTAATCAAGGATAATTTGATTTCAAGTTTACCTAAGATGACCTTGACTATTTATGCCTGCATGTCAGTTATGCAAAATGTCTTCAGTTGCTATAGGGGTTAACCATTATATAGCCAACCTAGAAAATGCAGACTGCAAGTTTCTGAAAAGCATTATCAGTGTGTTTTCCTGGGATCATTAAATATTTTTATTAATTTATCACAGCAGCCTCTTTTATACCGTTTGCTCTAAGAATTCCATCACTTTTTAGCTTAACTTCCACGTTAGACAATAATGAATTTAGGTTCAATAGTTGTTCCGCATAGAGGAAAATGTCTTGCTATTTGTAGTCAACTCAAAACTAGGAGGAAACACAAGCACGTCCTGAATTGTAATTATACCTATGGCAGTGAATATGCACTCAAAATAGAAGCGAAACATTGCATAATAGAGCCAACAACTGAAGAGATGCCAAGGGCATCTGTAAAAAAGCTTCTGATAGTTACGTTAAAAGTGATGCAACGTTTCTAGTTTAGCATGCATAATATTTTACTTTTTGCAGGAAAAGTGAAATGAAGTCAGCAGAACACATTCAGCAGCCTCCTCATGAAAGCAGAATTGGAGGAAGTCAGCGGAACCCTAAATCCTGCTGGTTCCACCTGCAGGCAGTGATGATGACAGATGATGTAATGTAATGTGAGGATGTCCCAAAAGGTACACAAGATCATCAGCTCTAGCCTGTTCCTTAAAAAAAAGAAGCAGCAAGCCAAATGTGGGTAACAAAGACACCCCCACAAAGTAATTCTCAACACTTCATCAATTTTTTAATGTTTGTTGCCCCTGAAGAGGGACAAGTTAAGGAAAGCAAACAACACTTCAGGAAGGTTTTCTTCAGTTGCAAGATAGATACGGCATTTGCAGGATATGATTTGAGTTTCTACTCTGTTCTAACCTTGGTTAGAAAAAGAAACTGCTGTCAAAGAAAGGCTAATTGCAAGCAAAGTAACAACTCTCTTGGGAAACCTAAAGCCATCAGAATTGCTGGTTTATATCCACCCTCTACCTCCCAAAGATCAGCTGTGCAAATACATCTGTTCTGAAGCAGATACTTTTTACGCACTGATTTCCTTTCCAACTACAATATAGAAGAGAAATATGTTTGGCAGTTGTCTGGGACCAAAAGTACATCCAAGCCAGTATTATAAAAATTTCTTTTTCTCAGCTGTAATACTGAGCTCCCAAGCAGAGCAAAATCCTTTCATTAGCTATGTACAAAAACTCCAGAGACAAATTAACCACATACTTATGCTCACAAATAGAGTCAGCATGGGAAATACTGATATATCTCACAAGTCTTCCTAGGCTGCATTATGATAAAAGAATAATGCAGGAGTTAAAGGCAGGTTTATGCAGAAATCAATCCTATGATGTTTCAGAGCACATGTGAACTTGACTTAGAGAGAACTTGTCTAGAAATTCAAATGGTGAGATTCACTGAACCTCCTTGTCTAGTTTAAGATTGCATAACGCCAAGGAAGCAATTCATACAGACTTTGCTATTTCTCAAGGCTCAGTTAGAATCTGGCTATTAACTCTGACTATCTGACACAGTTTGGCTATAAAGCTCAATGTAAAGATTATTACCTAATGGACCACAGTCAATTGCTGACATTTTATTTAAGTTTACTTATGCTCAGAGGATGTTTTTAACTGCAAACTCAACTAAAACCACAAGGTAGGAAAGTCAGCATAGAGAATTCTTGTTTTACTTTATACTGCAGCTACTTTATTTACCCGGACTAAGGCATGAGAACGTTTGAAAAATCACACACATACAACCTAAATTCAAACCATCCTTGCCACTATTAGACTAGCAGTGCTTTTGGGAAAAATATTTGTGACTAAATGAAAATTTATGATTTATTACATTTTCAAAACAACTGGTAATTGTGAAGTTGAACTTCAGCTATTAAAATGCATGCATCTCTGTTCAAGCTCAAGTCTGCCTGATAAGTAAGTTGAACTGACACTGCAGGACAGCCTTTACAATTTTTTTCTTAATTAAAACATGTGGAGTGTCAAATTCAAGTGACTGCTCAGTTTTGCTTCTCATGGGCTCCTTGTAAGGCTTTCTATCAGCTGGCTATCTGGATGGGCAGCCTGTTATTTGGAAGTTTTATAAGGAGGTAATTGATTCATCAGGGAACAGAATTTTTATATTAAGGTTTGGTGTCTTGTACAACTCCAACATATTCCTCTATATCACTTTCTGCATGCAATCACATTTGTCTGTGTAGCAGCAGCAGCAGATCCCTCTTGGTTTGGTGCCCTGGAAACTACAGTCCCCACCTTCTGCCGCCTGGCCCCAAGGCAGCCCAGCAGAGCTCGTATCCCACCAGCTCATTGTCAGGAGTTACTTTCCCCTCTGGCCTGGGCTGTAACTCATTTCCTGCAGCTGCAAACGCTGTCAGGCAGTCTCACAGGCAGCGCTTTGGCTCGGAGCCACGGGTGGGGATCCTTTTTCCTTACACATGGCCTATGCTTCACTTGCTTGCAGTCTCAAAACAGCAAATCCTCCCCTTCTACAGCCTCCCTCTGCTTGCAAGCAAACAACTGCTGCCCAAGTCGTCCTTCTTTTCTTCCACTACAAAAAGGGAGTCCTTCTTCAATTATTAAAACTGATTCCCATTTTGCTCTATCAAATTCTCCTACTGCTACACAGAGCTTCCTCTTCCTAGATTGAACAGTATTTAAACTCAACATGAAAAGCTCAATTTCTCAAAGACAACTTTCAGAGCTCTCAATCACACATGAGACTTTTACCTTTACTCTCCCCTCCTTTCCTTGAAAACTGGTATTCAATTGTGTGAGAGCAAGCTTACTTAATGTAAAGACACTGTTTTAGCCCATTCTGTGGCCTCAGCTATAAAATCTCTCTCTCTTCTGGGGAAATATCTCTAGGTCACCCATAACAATTTTTGTCTTCCTTAATTCCTGAACAGAAGGTCCCTACAGCAATTCAAGAAGAGCTCTGACACCTGCCCTACATCACTCCTTCCCATCTTGCAGGTGTAGAAAATGGCTTACTACACAGCTACTTGAACAGATTTGTTAACCTTTGTCTTGCAAAGCCATCTGATCTGCCTTATTATGTTAAGATTCTTTGAGAGAGACTACATTTGGAAAAAAAAGACTACAGAAATAACATTTCTCTGAGGATACTGCAGCCATGAACAGAGTAAAATCAAAAGCCAGTATTCAGTATGTGAGTGGTGTGTGGTTTGGCACCATGTTACTAAGACACCACCTACCTCTCAGCTTTGAACAAACCTATACAGATCCCTGGGTTATGCGATGGCATAACACAGGCAAACACTGTACCTTCAGGTAAACAAAAGACTTCTGGGGCCAAGTTTTGAAACAAACAGATAGTAACATGAATTGGCAATTAGACATGGTCGCCCCAAAATCTTGTAACTTAAAGGAGACATAAATGTAAGTCTCATGAGCAAAGGCTTGTTGAAGCCTTTGTAGCTCTCCAAATAGTAGCTCCTACAGAAGGGATATGATGGACTTCAGAAGTACTCACAAATTCAGAAAAGACAGTAAACTTGTGATCTAAACAGGCAAGACATTCACAAACAGTTTTAAATAGCTGCCAATTTTTCTGAGCTTGCACGTTCAATTTCATTATACTGAATCCTGTCCCCTGCCTTTTACCTGAAGCTCTGTGGCAATGTAAATGCCCTGCAAAGAAAAGAAAGAGAACTGCACATATAAAAAAGAATGTATCACAGAATGAAAAGAAACCCATGTTAAAAAAGAGAGAAGCACCAAATAAAACAACAGCAACAATCTTTCTCCCCCACACCCAAAAACATGTGTGAAATGACTGCAAAAAAAATGTTGCCTTATGCATTACTTGTGAAAAACATGTTCTTCCAGAGCTGGTGATTTATTTTTTGTAGAGTGCACCAACTGCTATTCAGCCTCTTCACTACCCACTTGTTTCTCTTTTCCCCCTATTATAAAAGGGATTTAGATTTTTAAAAAATGTATTCATCTGTAAACTGCACATCAAATTGATTAAATGACCCAAATAACTTGCAAAAATACATCTGATATCAAGCAGAGCAAGCAAGAGGTGAGGAACCCACAATCAACTCTCCCCATAAGTTACTATTGCCCTAGTGAATGTCTTTTCTGTGCAATGCTTTCCTCATACTCTTAACGAAGTGTTTATTATCTTAACTACCATGAAATTTTAGAGATTGAAGAGACTGTAAATGCATATTTTTTTAATCCATTCATACTGATTAGATGCTTTAGATAATACACATTCTTAGAGGAGAAGGAACACCTATCCTTGTAGGAAATTGATGAGGGTCATTTTTGGGGCTGTCTTTTAACATGAGAACAAAACAACATCACCTTTCATGGTTGACAGATAATGTGTGGACAGACGAGGAATGGCCAAGATCAACTGTTAGAACTAGGCTCCACTGAACATATTTTCTGCTTTAGTAATCTTGCATGTTTTCCTACTTTGGGTAATAATTTCAGATTATTTAAGGCATTAAGTATCACCCAACATTTCTGTACTCAATGATGAAATGTGGTTTGACACACCATAAGAACCAGCTGTCAATTACAAGAGGTTTGCCATTTCAAAACTTTGAAGCTCATTTCACCTCTGATATGCTGTGACTTTCCAACTTGTTTTGCTGGCAAGGGGTGCTACTGATAAACACTGTTGAAAAGATCAAAACTGTAGGGTCTGTAGATACTGAAAGGAGTGCAAAACTCTTCAGCAAGCCATCTGTATGGGCTAAGCGCTCTACATCCAAGTAGCCAACCCCACCACTTCTGATGGTGATCACCTCCTCCTTTCCCCTGCAACACATAAACCCTATCTTTCCCTCAGCCTCTCCCAACTCATGTCTTAGACTCATGTCTTAATGAATTCTCATGAACGGTACAGAATTACACCAACTTGATGCTCACACTGTGAGCCTCACATAGGACGTGTATTTTCAGACCTCAAAATCCTAATTTGTTGAATCTCTCAAAAACTCTGGAAGTTTTACTGAATCACTGTCAAAAAAGGAAAAGAAAATCTGTATTATAAAGACTGAAGGTATAAGATTAAGTACTAGAAATCTAGGAAGTACATGAAAAATTATGCACCCAAGAACATGGACTGACTTAAAATTATGTAAGTCACTCACTTGTTCTTTGTTAAAGGATTTGTTTTGTTTTTTAGGAATTCATACCTCAATCAATACCCACAGTGAACAACTCTGAGAAGATCATGTAATTGTTTTTCCATTCTTCTGATTAGCATGTTCCCCGATGCTTTATTTAATCAAATGCAGCACTTGAGAATGAATAATTGGTTTGTGGGATTGTCTGAGGTACATTTCACTATGGGGGAAAAATAAAATCAAAGCACTCCACTGGTTTTGCTTAATTTTTATAATCCCTCAGTGAACTGAACACTATCAATCTCTTTCAAGCAATAGAAGGATGAGGTAGGGACCAAAGTGAAACATATCCAGTAGTTTCAAGTGTCTTGTCTACGCTTTTTTTTTCCTCCCCAGATTACTTAACATTATGTAACAGCTTGCATGTTCAAGACAGTTCACACTCACTTCAGTCACACAGCAAGGCAAACTTTACAAATTAAACATCCATCTCCTAAAGCCTGACACCCAGCAGTGTGGGAATAAACAATTAGCAGCTGCTTCTTATCAGTTGGGATTAGGATGGCATACCACAACATCCCGCAGGAAGCCTGTGGCAGGGACAGAAGGCACTTCTGAGGCTGCATTCAACCCTGCAAATTATGCTCATTCTAGCAATGGCTTTCTCTTCTTCTTCAGTGTCCGTGATTAATATAATTAATTAATGCTCTTTACTTCAAAGCACCATGTTAAACAAAGTAAAGTATCTTTGAAGTGCTCTGCCCCACTTTCCCTAAACAAATGCTGAAGAAAAAAAGCATTACAGGTCACATCCACTGGTTTGATTAATAAAAGTACCTTCTCAAACACAAAACCAGCTCTGTCTGTCCCTCAGGATTCTGACAGGCTCAATGTATTTCATATAATATATAAATACATACATATATAGTCCAGTACAATCTGCCTCTCCTAATAAAATTCTCTGCATTCAAATGTGAAGTCCCTTAGCGCCAAAGGAAATTAGATTTATCAATACTGTGAGTGTTGTTAAAAAAAAAAATCCAGATTTCACCCCCTAGCCCAAGAATAAAAGTTTCAGCGTTACCCAACTACATTTTCCAATTTTATCATCAGAATATCTGCAAGCTTTCCCTATCCAATTTATTATATGACACAAAATGACAAAAGACTACTACAACTATACAGCTCAATCCTTCAAACTCCCCCCCAGCCCCTAATCACCCTGCATTCAGGAAGTTCCTGCTGTGCCTGACTCTAATGTAAGAAACACAGACTCACTCCTGTTTTAGTCAAGCATATTTATACCGTGTCTTAAAAAAACACGGGAAAAATTGTAATAGCTGGAATGGACTGAATAATTGAAAAAATTGTGGTTAAATTTATGGAAAACTTTCTAAAACCAGAATTTTGTGTTTTGGAAGACAAATTTTTCCCAGCATCACTTGTCTGATAGTCTTGTTACCTGCAATAACAAACTCTTTGAAATGCACATGTGACAAAATGCCATCTGATGAACTATTTTTCTGGTTTTTTCCTCCTATATTTTTTTATAAGTTCACATTTCTTCCTGTTCACAGCCTGCAAACTCAAGTAGTTGCAAATGAAGCAAGCAAGCATTTTCTCTAATAAAAATCTACTCTTTGAGCCTGGGTAGTTTAGAGAGTCAAAAGATTACAGCACACTAAAACCCTAAAACCTTTCAAAAAATCATCAGATTTTTCTTGCACCCTTCAGGGGAATATTCTTTCATGCATCTGAAAAAAAACCAAAGTAAGATTTCAGAGATGCTTTGGGAAAAAGGGATGAGTGTGCCAATGCTACTCCAAAAAGCTCAGTTAAGTAAAATACAGACGTCCAAACGAACAATTCCTTTGCCAGGGCATAGGAATGAGTGTATTTACCTTTTCCATTGATGAACCTGATGTTGTCAACACTTCTTACTGCAGAGTTTCTCAGGAACCATGGATAATCCATGCTGGAGATTTTCTTCCCTCCCCACTTTCAGCACGTCTCAGGTACAGATTTTCCTATCACTGCAGCTTGATCTAATGTGATACATAACTCTTCACTAAGATATAATTTGCTTAAACCTCTTCCCTATCTTCAGCCACTTAATGCTGAGAACTGCCAACTGCTTATTCTTGGAATAGACAGCGTGGTTGCTGAAAACAAGGCAGCGCACGAACACCGAAGCTGCCATTTGCACAGTACTCTCCATTACCCAAAACTCACACTGCTGATGACTAGGCTTTGTGCCCATCATTCCTTACCTTTGTGGTTAAAAATGCCCTCCATCTCCATACTGCTGCGAGAGTGAGCGATGCAGAGGGACCCGCAGGGGACCAGGCCTTCCGCAGCTGGGGACCGGTCTGTGGTTCGGACCAGACACCAGTTGGGCTTGTCATGGGGCCTCTCCAGGACCTCCACTGTCTGCCCACGGCGGATTGTCAGCTCATTACTGTTGCAGGCAGTGAAGTCGTGGATTACCACCGTCAGCTCGCACCCACCAGACAACTGTGAGGGGACAAAACAAGGAGAAGCCAGATGAATGCTCGTTATCAAACCATCACGCACCGTTACCTATTTAGGACTGCTGGCAGGATTCATATTTTGGATGAGATAGCAGACTTCTGGGACTTTCCACATCAAGAAGAGATTGTTTCAACATCAGGCAGTTCTGGCGTTATAGAACAGATTTCTAACTCTGCTTGTCTCTACCTACTGTTCAAAGCACACTGGTTGTGACAGTGCTGGGCGGAGGATTTAAGCAGTTTTTCTTGCTAGACTGCTCCTTATCCCAAAAGCTGAAGTAGCAGTCGCTTCTGAATATATTTTATGTGTGATAATTAGCAAAAAAAAGGTCAGCTATTACTAAATAGAGTCACTCATGAGCTTTGTTATCTTGCAAATTCAAGACAGAAGGAGGGAGTTTTTTCAAATGAACTTATTGCCTTATTCCTACCCTACTCACAGTTTATACACAGAGGACACAAAATCATCCAGGACACACCATACACAATTATAAAAGTCAGCATAAAGTTCTTCACATAACATTCCCAAATACTTAACTATTTAATAGAAAATTCACACAGCTTACAACTTTCACATTTTTGTTGGTTCCCCAAATAAAACTGCACAAACTTGAATTAAAAGCATGCAAGCTTAGGGGTTTCCTCCCCCTCTTCAAAACACTTCATTTGAATAACTTTGCCTAAGCTTTAGTTTCCTCTCTTTGATTGTTTCATCTGCTTTGATGTGAAATGAAAATTACTATCAGAACTTTGCAAAGTTCCCAAGATTTTTCAGTGCCAAAGCATCCATTCAACTTAAGCAAGCAGTCCTGGAATTCCTTTTTCCTTACGGCAATGGCATTCCAGGCTACTTCAGTTTTTCATGTGTGAGTACTTCTATAGCTCTGGCTGCTTCGGTGCAACACTCATACCAAATCTCAGCTGGTATTCAGCTTCTGTGAATTCAGTAATTTTGAACCAAACTCCTTCAGCTCAGTGGGGCAATCCTGCAATGCCCTACACTGACAAAGGAATTTTGTGAGAGTTCCAGCTGCATCACGTCTAGAATCAAGTGCCACACCAGCACACTGCACAGCTCCTTCCATGTTGGTTTTGACTGTTTCATGGCTGCCAGCTACATCCCATGAGCTTCAGAAAAAGGAGATAAGAGACTGCATTGTTTCTTATTTATTAGTGTTCGTTACAAGCCTGGAACAGAAATGCTGGACAGAAACTTTTCTAGGAAAATGCTATTTGTTATCAAGCAAGTATTTCAGAGCAAATGACAAAACCAGCAAAATCCCAGTAAGAATCAAAGAACAATTCCAACCCTCTCTTCCTCAAGTCTGCAACAAATGACAGAACATAACTCCTAGCAGATGGGCTGCAGTAACTCCAGAGCTTTCCCATCGTATCTGCCTGCTAATCTCACTGGCTATCATTGCTTGTGTGTGCTCACAAAGGAGAAGAAGTTTTCTTGAGGGAATGCTGGGGCCAAGAAGGGCAGAAAACCCTCATACATCTAGTGTTTAAGGAAGATAAATCAAGTTGTACCCGTTTAGATCCAGGCTAAAAATTAATCACATTGCTTCCTTCTACCCTGTCTCTTCGGACAGCCCCAATAAGCAAATTACAGGGGAGGTACATCTTCAAAACATGTTACCTCCTCCCTCATTAAAGTATTTCCTGCTCCCTTACACTCTCTTTTTTAGTCCATGCAAAGCTATGCAAAGGGGAAAAAGTAAAGAGCTTTCCCTTGTTTTCTGGTATTGATTTATGTTACAGCCTTTGTCAGACCAACTCAGAAACAATTGAAACCATCTGTATGCCTGATGGAGGCTAACAAAAAAGCTGATGAAGTACGACTTCACAAGGTGTCCGGGGCAGACCAAATTTTTCTCAGGAGGTCCGTATCCCATCCAGTGCAAGCATAGTAACAAGCTGACACTTTCCAGATACTGCATCTAGTCCTTATGTTTCCTCCTAAATACCTACAGGAGTATATCTTTGGTGCTTTTTTTGCTTTCCTGACCCTTCACTTCCTACAAATAGAGATTAAAGTATATTTTGTGACTGGTGCAATGGCCACATGTTTTGGTAATACAGATGTTCTTTTTTCTCCTTCCCTAATAAAACACAAGGTACGATCTCAGATTTTATGTTCTCTAAGCATTTTATATAACATTAAGCTAAAGGAAAAAGCAAATGAAGGCTGTCAGTGGCCATGTCAGATACTATTAAAGTACAATAAATTCCTAGTCTATCAGTGTGGGAATCAGATACCCTAGCTGTTCAATATTCCACTGAAATCCAATACTCATTCACACTTCAGTACAGTGTGTAAGACTCTTCTTGCACAGAGTTGTTAGATCCACACCATCCTCAAACATGCACCTATGCTGTTACATGCAACTTAGTGCAGAACTTTTCCACTACTGCCTAAGACACCAAAAACAATGATTTCTGTACCCAGCACACACACATGGCACTTTGGAGAGCTGAGCAAAAAAAAGCATTTACCAATTTTCCCTTCCTTTGGATTAACTTCCCTTCTTTCTGCCTACTACAGTAGTGGTTAGGAAACACGTCTTTCCTCTGTTTCATTGCTTGATTTCTCTCCATAGCACACTTTCTGAGAGCAGTTTCATCTTTCACACTGATTAAATGCAGTTGGACAGCAGGGAGTGTCTGATTAAGCGTGTTGCTCAACAGCTGTTGTTGGACAGCTTTGGAAAGGCTCTCCAGGCTAGCTGGAGGGAAGAGCAAGAGGCACAGCAGAAATTGGGAGACTGATTTGCACTGAAGGGAAAAGAGTTACAAACCATCTAAATCCAAATTTAGGCTGAACAAAGGCTTTATATACTTTATCCAGCCATCTCAAGAAACCCTTTATGTAAACTGAATTAATCATGCATGATAAAAATAAATGATGCTATGTCTGAAACATGGAAACTGGAGAGACAGAGGAGAGATGAGAAACAAAAGCCAGACAGAAACAGAAATGCAGATTAAAAAAGGCACAAGGTTTAATTAAACAGCTTATCATGGGACACAGTGCCTTGCAGTTGCCGAAATTAATGTTAACCATCCATGTTCACCTCTCTAAGGCCTTTTAGTCACCGTCGCTTGTAGAGAGAAAGAAAAAAACAAGCGACACGAACACGCAAACACCACACTAACACACCATCTGCCACCACTGTCTGTGAACATCATGACTGACCAGATACTCAAGAGCCTTTACATCAGGCCATATAACACCTCTCAGGACTGCAAATGAAATTTAGTTTTCCATGGTAATTTTACATTAAGAAGAAAGAAAAGCAAAGAGAAGCTAACAAGATTTCTCAATTATTTCAAGCATGAAAATCATTAATCCCCTTTTAAAATGGAAACAAGTACACTGTGGGAGAAAAGAAATGGGACAGCACAAAAGTTCTGCCTCAAATAAATAGCATTTTGATTTGACCAAGTAGCTGTCCAGACTTGGTTTCTGACTCTGACTCATGGCACTGAGAGCCATGTCTGCTTTTTTACTAACACTTTTTTCTACTGATGGAAGCCTTTTCTCTTCCGGAGACTCAGCTGGCAGAATTAAATACTTGGTTGTCTGCTGCTGCTTCGGTCCTTTTTCTGTTTTTCAAAGAACTACAGACAAGCTTAAAGAAGCATGAAAATGAAATACAACTTCACATAGACAGTAATATAAAGTGTTACCAGCTAGGCACAAAAGACAATTTCTTAAAAATAAAATAGTGCTGTACTGACCACCCACAGCAGCTTGCATGATTTCTACTATTTAGGAGAGCAATCAATGACAGCTCTTCCAGCTCTTCTTCTAAAAGCCTCTCATCTTCTCAGATACCAAAATACTAGTTTGGATTATTTCACATTTCTACCAGATCACTGAATAGAAGCATGAAAAAATCCTATCAAACCTACATTGTTTCCTTCAGCCTCCCTATTTAATTTCCTATGCACTGGATCAAGTTCAAAAGACAATGTTAAAAATCAGATGAGGCTGATGAAAGGCCAAATGAATGGTCCAAGAATCTCTTTTATCCATTAGCCACCTAAAATGCTGGCTACTCGTCTACAGAACACGAATAGAAGGAATACTGTGAAGGGCAAAATATTTACTGAGAAGGGTACAATAAGAGCACTCATGCAGAAAACTGAGATGCTTTGATGGAGTAGAAATCTGTCTCTCAAAAACTCTGTATTTCACTCTGGATTCCATTATACCTTCCAATATTTCGGGATGGGTCAGTGCTACTGATGTATTTAGCATGTCTTGCCATATGAAGATACACCCCATGATAATAAAAAAAGGCTGGAAAGGGATCTTAAATCACTTAGTCCACTTCATTGCCTTCCTCTAGAGCATGATCAACCACATCTGTGTGAATCCTTAACATTTATCCAAACTGTCCTTGAAGAACTCCAGTTATGGAGATTCCCCAGCCTTCACAATTACTCTGCTCTAGGGTTTCACATTTTCATACTCATAAAAAGTATTATTGCAATCTTTTTTTAAAAATAAGTCCTTTGATCACATCCCATCCACTTAAAGTATAGGTAAAAGAACATTTAGTAACTCTTTGTGGTAGCTTTTTTACACACTTGAAGACCTGAAGTCCTTCCTCCTGCCTTTTTTTTCCTTTAAACTTGTTAGTCCCAATTCTTTACCTTGCTCTGTAAGTTAGGTTTAGTAGACTTCTAATCAATCTTTCTTCTTTCCCTTGGAACTCTTCCAATGGACCACTGATTTTCTAAAATTCTGTATTCAAAACTGGATGCAGTATCTAATGAAAGCTTTACGAGTTCTGAGTAAAGAATGAGGACTTTGTGTCCTGCAGCTCAACATCCCATTTCTACCAATACATGTAAGCCAATATATTGCTTCTTCCCTTGCCCTCCCAGCTGTATCACACTGTTAAATAATAAACATCTTGTGAGCCTCTGTAGCTTCTCAATCATCCTCTCAAAAACTCTTCAAGGTTCTCGTTGTTTTCATTAGTATTTAACTATTTCCACCTATTCATATAAGCGCAAACGTGTTCCTAGTAAATTGCACAGTATTTTGCCTGTTAATTTTTCCCATTGCCAAGATTATTCTGAATTCTAATTCTGCCTTCCAACACTGTTTTCAGATGACATGAAGCTGGGAAGGATGTCAATGTCAGCTTTATAAACATATGGTCTATTGCATCATCCCAGTCATTACTGAAAAGCAGCATTGCAACAGTGGAGCCAACAATGAGAAGCTACAATTCTAGCCTAAAAAGCAAGGGTGGAGAAGAAAAAAGCTAATCATGAAGTTATTTGTTGTTATGGCAACTCCAATTATGTCAGAAAACAGGATGCAAGGAAAGAAGTTCATCTGGACAATATTCAACCACTTACTATCAAGGTTAAGGATTTTCAGCTCTTTCAAAGTGTTAACCTCTGAGGAGGTGAGAAAGAATATTGACATTTGGATAAAAGACTTCATTCTTGATATTCCCCCTGTATAACAGTTTAAAACTTCTAACCAAAACATTTATTTTAAAATAATGAACTGTCTGAACATATAATTGGCAGAAGTAAAAGAATGGTTTTACTTGGCTGTTGATTAATATGACGTTTGATATTTGTTGTCTTTTCTTAACCTTGATTATGGATACATGTGAACAGAAAAAAAGTTCAGCAAGAGCTTAATAAATAATACAGCAGTAAACACTTCTACCAATTAATTAATACTATTTTAAATTGCTTGATATTTTTAATGTTTCTTGATTTGGAATCCCATCTCAGTTAGGTACGTGCTCCAGATTTGACCAAGGAGTTCCACTGCTTCCCCTGGCTAACCACATTAACAGCACTTAAAATCTGTACAACTGTTTTACTCCATTTCTGTAAGATATTCACACACACTTCAAGCTTCTAGGCTAAGAAAACAGAGTCGATTTTAAATCCCAAATGAATTGCAGCTAATGAATTTTCAACATCCAAAGTGAGAGATTACTTCAGACTCAGCAAGTGTTAAGACACCCTGCAGATTTCACTGGCCACCTTCCTGTTACTGTTCCTTAATAATTTTTATTTTGTATTTTTAAACAGATTAAAGAATTTCTCAATGTATTTAGCAAACTAAACCATATAATAGAAGCATTAAACAAAGCTACCCTGCTAATTCACACACTTTTTAGAAGTGCACAATGGTAAATTTCTTCCTTGAACATACACTACATAGTACAAGTAACTCCCTGGGAGTCTTCAGCTTACTTTTCTTGGCAAAGAAAAGTCTAACAAAAATTTTACACACAAATGTAAGAACTCAAAAATACATTAAAAACAACACTACAGTCACTAATCACACTTAAAATTTAATTTGTCAGGAAAATACAGAAAAGTGTTTTCCATTTCTCCTTTCTTCCATTCCTCCTCCTTTTAACTTATAACTCCTGTTGAACAGGTTGTTGGTAAGACTCCTCCTCATGTCAGACTGGAAAACAATCCTGAGGGCATTTTACTTGGCCGCCTTTCTCAGCAATTCTCACATGACGCATGAAATGTGACTGTGAAGGGCATCGGGAGACAACCCGCGCTAGTCACCCTCGGGAACAGTGCATCCCAAACCACTGCAGAAGGGCGATGGCTCTGCAGGCAGGGATGGACTGCATCACCTCCAACCTGCACACACAGAGCCTGATGTCTCAGCCAACAAGCAGGGGAATCAGAGACAGCATGTCTTGCTTCTGAGTGTGGCAGGTTACCTAAACTCTGCTCTTAAGAACCGTCTGCTAGCATACAAAACTCAATTTTTGTAAATCCCTAAATAGTTAAGTAAGAATGCTAAGAATAAGACAGCAAAACAAAAGTCATCAAAAGAGATCTTCTTCCTCTAAGCACCTGTTTTTCTCACAAGTATCTTTAGAAGAAGCCACCACCAAAAGTACAGACCAACCTCAGAACAAATCCACGAGGTCAAAACATAGGCTGTTTTTGACAAATACAAGAGCAACCTAAGCACCTAATATTTCCCTCCTTCTGTCTGCTTCTCTACATGGAAAAAATCAAACTATAGAGTTTGAGTGACATGTGAAAATACAGGAAACTCACTGAGTTTAGGTGATGATGGGAATGATCAAAATATTATTCTGAGAACCTATTCACTTAGCTACCCTGAAGAATACTTGTTATTTATCTGTGTAGTTCGAATGGCTCATCAGAACAATTTTACCCAAGGAGGTAAAAGACCAGAAATCCCTAACCAAACTTTCAAGTAATTTGCTAGGCATCTTCAGTGTTTTAATTTATTCTTCTGTTTGATAAACTTTAATTATCCATCTCTACCTCCCTCCAAGGTCTTAACAGTTCTCACTTGCCAAAAATCTTGTTTCAATTCCAAGTAACACACACATTTCATAAACATTTTTATTCTTTTGACACTTACTTATCTTCCACCCAGGGGAAACTCTGGCTGTGTATCCTTATGGTATAACCCAGCCAGAATCTATAGGCAGAGATGGAGGAAAGGAAACACCAGCCCTAGTACAAAATGACAGTTTTGTGGGTTACCTCTGGATGATTCCATCAGCTTCCATGCAGAAAGCGAACACCTACTCTCTAACCCATAAACACTGGAGAGTACTTTTCCTTCACAACAGTAACTGTGTGTGGCAATCACAAGCTCAAGCCAACATGAAAAGCAGATGGTATGCTTTCAGGAAGGCTGAGACTAACATCAATAAAAATACTGTGCATCACTATCAAATTTTATGGAAATTAAAACTTTCATTTTAAACTGGGTCAAATCTGAGCAAACTGCAGAACAGAGGGGACCAAAATGGTTTCATACTGGAACGACCATAACCTATTAGATTTAAACAATCATTCCAGCTCTCTCATGGTATCAAGGTATTTTCTCTACTGCAGACAGTTTAAGAGGTTGAGTATTTCCACACCTCTTCTCTGAAAGTACTAATCTTGGGTGCTAATTTATACTAAGGGACGAATCACGTGCTCTTAGCACAGAGCAACTCCTGGAAAACTTACCTTGTCGCTGTCTAGAGTGTTCTGGGAGGTTCGTGAGGCAATTGAAATAGTGTCAGGCTGGCTGCTGCCATCTCCCTGACTGTCCAGGTCCTCACCATCTCTGCAAAGAATTCAGTTTTCATTACAAGAATAGTACTGTGTTTGTAACATGTTAGTTAAAGAAGTTAGATACTCCTAGTGTAGCAACAGACAAACTAACTGATGCAAGAATCAAATACTCAGTACTTAATACTCTGTTCTCTGCTGTAAGAGAAGGGATTCATTTGCTCAAGGTCTGTATAATGTACAATTAAGGCAACCAGTGAGCCAGAACTATGGCAAGAAACTTGCACAGTCACTTAGCCAAAGCTAGCAAGCAGGACACTTAGTCACACATTTCAAGCTTCATGAAAGGAAAACCAAGGACCTGAATAACACACACAGAATTGCAAAAATCTAAAATGTACAGCTATCCTGAACTGCAGTTCCAAATCCCTTCTGTAATGGCTCATTTACACAAGTCAGGGACTGTTCAGAGCAGAAATCTGAACAAATTCAGCATTGCAGGAAACTGCAAATTAATGATAAGATAAAGCTGGACAAAACGACTCTTGCTTTTGTCCAATCCACTGAAAGTCATTCGAAATTCAACACTACAGAGGAAAGAGCACTGTTGTGTACATGGAGATCTCTGATTATTTGAAATACTACTTACCTTCTTCCTTTCTGTTTTGTTGTTGGTGCAGTTTTGGGAATGTGGATGGGCTCTTTCAATGCTCCTTTCAGATGAATAGTCCTTTCTTGTATCACTTCCCGGATGTGTTTGATCCAGTCCTGTTTATTCTCTATACTGGATGCCTTTGATATGCAAAAGAAACAAAACCCCCACAATGGACCACTATGGCTGAGAAGATCCACACATACAGTCAGCTAATAAACACAAAGAGGAAGGCATAAAGAATGACTTTGTGAAAAATTTTTGACCATCTGAACGCAGGAAAGGAAATTCTAGCTGGCTGTCTTCATCTTGAATCACCAACACTACTTTACACTTCTCAACATCATTAATATTGTTCATTTGAAAAACATTTTAAGCTAAATTCAGAGTTTACTTTTGTAACTTGAAGAGTAAGGTCCTGTATGCATCTCATGTGAGACAGGGTGGACTGATTTACTTTAAGAATTCCAGTAATAACACCTTGAATACTAGTATTGTAAACTCACCCCATATTTAGGTCAGTTCTAACTTGATATAATAATATACTATTAATGGCAAAAAAGTTAACTTTTACGGCAACACATATACTTCCACAACACATTTCATGTATTACTCTTCCCACTTTTTGGTACATATCTCGAGGCAGAAAGCTAATTTAGGGATTGCATTTTAATAACTGCTTGCAACACATCTGTTTTTTTAAATGCTCCAGAAACTACTTGATATCCACCTGCCCGACTTCTAATATGATTGTTTAGTCCAATTTAACCCTGCACCTGAAATGCTACTAAATATAAATATTATTGTAGATCTGAAGAAATTATCATATGTAATTTCCTACTTCTCTTAATTACTGTCTCCTGAAATAACCAGCTTCAAATATGTTATAAATATTTAATATATTATAAATATATAATAACCAGGAATTCTAAACAGATGAAGAAAATTGTAGGAACAGATGGACAGGTAGGAAAAAGAATTTTGTTTTCTTTTACAAACAAAAACATTTAGGAAGAGAATCTAAACATGACCTTTTTAAAACCTTTTATTTAGTTTTTCATGGAATTTACTTCTAATATTAATGAGCTAAGGAAGTGCTTGTTTCCAACCTTCAGAAACAAACAAACAAACAAAGTCCACAAAATTGTAGAAGAGCTTGATGTATCATAGAAGTTTTCTAAATATTCTATGCACTAAGTAAAGCACAGAACAGAAACACCTTAAAGTGATCTCATGCAGAGAGCCCTTAATTAAAACCTCTTATTCTGCTCTGTCCTGGGAGGATCATTTCAGGCTGCAAAGCACTGTCTGTGAAATTATGGGAACATTAAGACTGAAAGAAAATCTAGTATTTATTAATGTTACATTTAATTTCCTTGCATTCCTTGGCTGAAAACAGAAAGCTAATGTAAGCTTTTCTTAGTCTGTAATTCACAAGGGAAAGATATAAATTTGAGTATTGACATGTAAATTGGAGAGGCCATTTTTAAGTGACATTACCGAGTGCTCACTATGAGTATATGTGAAACCACAAACAAGTTTAATAGTAAGTGTATTAACCTATAAATGGGAAGATGAACTTTGTTTCAGCTCAACACAGCTCCTCAAGATATGCCAAATCACCCATTAGCTGCTTATGGCATTACAAAAATGGATTTTCAGTTGAGAAAGAGTCCCAGGTTACATACCATAACGACAGGAAAAATTGATTTAGCCATTCTCCTAGCAAGCCAAAGAGCACTAGTGACACCTGTAACTTGCCCAGACACAAAACTTATAGGCATTGCATGCACTTTTATCCAAAGGCAAGTAGCTTCAGAAAACCTTGTAGCACACAGAAAGACATAAAAATCTTTTGCAGTGTTTGTTTTCTGCATAAAAATACGGGTCACAAAAAACAGCATCGCCAACAAGCAGTGACAACTTGAGTGTGAAAGGTAACACTGACATCACCATTTCCTTGTGGCACCAGTTGCCCTGTCAGCTAATGGCTGAAGTCTTCAAGCTTATAGAAATCCATGGATCAACCCTCTCCCTACTATGATTAGTGAAAGCAGGTTTGTTTAATCAGTCAGTAGGCTACAAAGATTCCTCTCTGCTCTCAGGCCACATGAGTTAGATATATATATATGCCACCACCTCTGCACACAAAGAAAATTATCTGTCAGCAGCTGTCCCTGTCAAAGCAGGAAATCACTTGTTGCTTTCCCAACAAAGATCAACAACAACTAGAAGACTTGCTACAGACTAAAAGCACATCTGCTAAAATTACCTTGAGAACAATTTTGTTGTCTGAAGTTGGTGTCCTTCCAACCCATAGAGCAAACTTGCAGGGATCTCCTTCTACATGTTCTGTGACACCCAGTTCAGAAGTCTGGAATGAAGAAAAATTTGTTAGGCCCATATGGCATTTTTTCTCAGAAGCCACAAAGGCATGCTAATATTCTAAGAAATTGAGCACTGCTATTTAAAGAGATTTTCAGAAGCTTAAGGCTAACTCATATGCTAGAAAGAATCCTTTATTCTGGTGGCAGTGGTGAGGTCTCTTCAAAAAAGGAAGAACTGCAAGCTTAACAGTCTTTTCTATAAAGTGACAATAAACAGTAACACTTATAATCTGAATACCAAAATGCTTATTTTAGTTTTTGGACTTGACAGTAAAAGCTTTATAACTCTAAAGAAGATGCTTGGCAGAAAGTAAGTTTTGGCTTCTCTCCTTGTTCATTTCCATTGGAGAACACTCACTGTTTACTGATTTTTATGCTTTCTCTCAGATAAGATATGCTTAAGAATTCTCTTGATATCTTCTAAAACTCTGGTCTCTTTTCTGTCAAATGAGCCTTTCCTAGTGTGTTTCCTTCCCTCTGAAACAGATGAAATAATTCAGAAATGCAGTTTCACTGGAGAATTTTGTGATACACGAACAATCAGTCTTTGGGAATGTTCTAATGTCAGACCTTAATAGCTAATTATCATCCAAAATGTTTTCACTTTCTGACTGGAGCAACATCTCACTCATGTGAATTGGCTTCCACTTTAAACAATTCATACAGGCTCTGCTCCAAAAAAAATTACAAACTAAGAAATACAGCTCAAACTAAAAGAACTCTCACTCCCCAACAGCTGCTAAGTATTCTCACATGATTAGAAGCTGAATTTTTCCCCTCATACACATCATCATTAGCCCATATACAGTTCAACACAAGAGATGCTGGATACCCAGTACCTGAGTAAAGGTATTTTTTTTCTTGTCTCACTTGGATGCCAACTTGGGTTTTTTTGGTTTTGGTGGGTGAAAGCTTTTTTGGTTTTTTTTCCTACTAAAATAACCCCAACCCAACACATCCACCCTTCCACACAACTGCCTGTGCCCAATAAGCAGCTGAGCAACATGGCTCTCTGCAAAGGACACTGGCAATGCTGCAAGTCTGCATGGGGCTCCAGGACAGGCTCACAGGACAGAGATCATTGTGGGTTACTGGATGCATGGAAACCACACTGAGGTGAGGAAGCTCCCAAACACCAGTTACCGATGACTGGGAGAGTGTGCTGTCAAAGTAACACCTGCTTGCCTTGTTCCCACAGCCCTCCTTAGGCATTTGCTTTTGGACACAATCTCTTGCCAAAGAGTTCATTAACACATTCTGCCACCTACATATATCATGCCATTGAGTATCCTGTGTTGGGGAAATCCTGATGGTCATCAGGCCCGAAGCAAAGAGAAGGACCTCATTTTTGTAGAGCCACCTTCCAGAGCTAAGTCACAGGAGAGCATACAAAAAAGATCTTTAGCTCAAATCAACATGCATGGTTTCAACACATGCCTTTTCTAAAGATCAAATTATAAGAGCTGCTATAGTAGTACACTGCACTACAGGATATTTTGCCAGACAGAATATGACAACAAAAAGAATCCTTGTGTTTTAAAAATCAGGTACAGTGAGAGTCTTCAAGATTTCCATCAGCTTCTCTAGGACATAAGGCTATTACTGAATTCCTGCCAGAGGAACTGACATGTCAAGTTTACAGGACTGATTTTTCAGTTCTATCCCCTCTCCCACATAATCCCTTGGCAGCTATTGATATTCTCCAGTATACCAGTATTTTTCTGTGGTTTGGGTTCTTGAGAGCACCAAAGAAGGGTGTGATCAACAAACTGCTGCAGCTGTGTTACCTGCTAGCTATTTTGTATCGGGAAGGAAAGCAAGTGTTGGAAATGAGGTGACAGAATATGCAAAGAAAGATATGGAAAAAAATAAGGTTTTTTTTTAACCAACCTGTTTTACCGGTTTCGACACAGAAGTGGGAAGAAGGAATGAATGAAGGAAAAGCAGCAGAAGCATGGAGAAAAGACTCAATATTTACACCATTCTAGACTTAGTCATATATCCCAAAAGGATCAATACAAGAATAATGATTTCTAGAGAGTGATTCTGAGAAGGAAAGTAATTTCAAGTGCTTGCTCTGACCTATTTGGTGTAAATGCTAATCTTGCCCTCGAGCGATGCAGAGCAAGCCATGGGAGACTGTCTTGCCACTTGGCTACCTTAGTTTATGGAGTGTGAGTACTGCTCTCACCCAAGTCATACAACAGGACAGGAAGGTAAGGATGTGAATTCCAGAGTCACATTTTGTAAAGCATACATGCTACAGATAAGGAAAGCAAGAGTGGAGGTTTTAGGGGTTTTTTTCTTTCTTTTTTTTTTTTTTTTTAGATGGGAAGACAAACATTTCCACCTTTTCATCCTTTCATCCATCTTACAGTAGACTATAAGTACTGTAATTCTATTTAGAGAATTTTATTGTAGGACTACTGGTCTCAGCAAACATTCTGGAATGAACTTTTCCAAAACAAAGTTCTTGCCTTCCCCAATCAGTATGTGTACAATATCCACTAAAACGAATCCTTAGTGTGACTATTACTACAACAGCAATTGTAAACAAGACAGACAAAGGCAGCTTATCAACTCCTTCCATCCTTCTGCTTTATACAAATAAGCATTAAAGAATCAGCAATCAGCACACAATTAAGTCAAAACCAGTCCAGCCCAATAACGATTTTCATTTGACCTGACACACCAAGACTGACATGTACCCTTCAGTAGATGCTTTGAGCCTATCCTTTCACCTCAAAAAAACAAGACAAAGCACCAAAGTTGCAAGATTAAGTCTATACATTCCAAGGCTGTTCTTTCAGTGCTCTGTAAGAGTTGTTCAAGTTCTTCAGGCATGCTTAAATCACCTGAGCTTAGCTGAAGCCTAATCTAGCCAGTTTTGTAAATATGATCAGTTGTTCTCCCATACTTACAAACAGTTTGCTCTTGTAAATGTATTTGCTCCTTCCGCTCGAGTCCTTTACTTCTTTACTGAAAACCAGGGACATCTCAAAAAGGAAAAGGTGCCTCTCTCTTCCCTTTCGAATTAGTGTTTTTGGGTCCCACACTTGGAAGGATTCTTGAAGGATGAGCTCTCCCTGAGATTCTATATTTTCATCAAAGCCTAAGAACAGAGTGAAAGGAAAGATTAACCATGAAAAGTTGGTAATACAAGGAACATAAAAAGCACAGCTTTTGTTCATTAAACTGTATGATTTTTTTCCCCAATACAACTTCCAAAAGATGGGATTCCAAGAAAACAATACTAAAAACAAGACTTGATTTTAACACTGCAATATACTACACATAACTGCAGCTCAAATCTAATTCTAAATTTAGACATCCAACTGTTAAGAACTTAATCAGCTCCTCTGGCAGTATTTTACCAACAAATGATGGATCTATCTTTGTCAGCTTCTGGTAACCTCTTCTGTGATGAAAATGATTTCTTTTATGAGCATTCTGCCACTGTAGAAAGTAAGCAACTTGCAAGGACACAGAGCACATCAGGTTCTTCTGAGAGAGGCAAGCTCCCAAGTGCCACCTTTTCTGGATGTACACCTCTACCATGTAGGCAATGAGCACAGAAATGTGTTCCAACTGGGGATGAAAAATCATGGCAGCTTGGAGCTGTTGGCATATGATCAGCCTGCCATTGGTCATGCCAGAATCAATCCACAATAAAGTAATTACCAGCTGGATCACTTATATTGAGACATAATGAAAAAAAGATGAAGATTGAGAATACCAACACTTTTACTTCCATTTTAGTGGTACCATGTTATCCCAGTTTAATACACAGCTTTGAGTTGAAGGATAACAAAAATTGTCTACCATACTCTCCTGAGTGGTATCAAAATGTGTTTTAAATAGATAACTGCTTGCCAGCTCTCATGTTCTAAACAGGGCAACAGAGTATGGAGCGGATCAGAGGCAAGTTCCATCAAAATTCTCCAGAGACATAAAGAGGAAGTGTGCTCACTCACTATATTTGTCCAACATGGGATGACTCAACAATACACACACGATTTGCTGTAAAACCAACTTATGTAAAAGATTAGGATATTCTCCAGAGTCACATTCCCAGTGTTAAAAGATTATTACCAAAGCTGGTCAGCTTTTACACTAAGACCACCTCCTGAACAAGCATTTGGAACTGATCCTGTAAACTGACCAACATCCCTATTGTTTGAAATCAAGGAACAGAGGTGATTTGGAGCATTCACATGATCAAGGATCACATGTCAAACCGAGGCAAATTTTACAGTAACTAGCACAACACTGGAAATTCCACAACAAGCTGCATGCTACTACCAGAAGGCAGAGGGGAAGAAAAGGCATATTGACTAGAAGCACTTAAAAGTATTTATTCAGCAACTGTAGGGTAAGAGGGCCCTGCTTTTCTCTCAAAAAAATTTAAATGCCCAAGAAAAACACTTTTATTACTAAATGTATGATTGCACCATTAAAACATGATAACGTGCCAATTGCAAAACAGATTTTGGCAGAAAGTTGTTCTAAGCACATAGATGCATTACATCCAACCTCCACTGTCTGCCATGAACATGATTATACTGGCTTAGGCTTGGGCTAAATTGGCTTATGCTGACATTTTACTGCCAGAAGATAAATTTCATTTCAACCAGAAGTCTGTTATAGAACAGGCAACAAACAGATGTGAAAAAGACAAACTTCCGGGAGACAATTATTTGATACATAAATCAGCAAAATCACCAATGTGACACACTTATGTGTCTCATACAAAGAAGCTAAGGATACTGGTTGGAAAACGTAGCCAAAGCCAGCATATCTGACCAATTACCTATTGCATTTTGGGTGAGTAGTGGACTACTTCATTAGCCTACATGTTTTTCAAATCTGCAGTGGCACAGCTACAGATCAAGGTGAAATAACAGTTAAAAAAATTAACAAAACTGTACTAGCTGTCTGTAACAATTAATTTTCCTAAATAAGTTTACATCTTATATAGCCCTACCAAAATGGTATGAAAAATACAAACGCAGAGAAAAGAACGTGTTCACAAAACAAAGTTAATCTGCAGCACACAATGAAATTGGAAAGGCAGCTTGAATCCTACCTTCCAGCATGCTGAGGTGCATGGCATCATTGGCTCGCTTTGGCACACTAAGCATCACCTCCAGGCCATCCTTAATCTCACCTTTACCTTCTTCACAGCATGTGAGCAGCTCCTGCAAAAGACAAGCAGACAAGAGGACTCTCTATCACTTATCTCTACACTAATATGACAGACAAGCGAAGAGTACTTCTAACAAACCAAAAATCATTTTTGACATTTAAAATCTTTTTGAACTTCTTACGCTACCAGTGACATGACAGCATACTTTGTTTCTAGCCTGATGAGTTCTTCAAGAAGCAGCCCAAGCTATCAGTTAACCACTTCTAATTTAAACAGGATTATCTGCTTAATAAGAAATCTTCAAAAGTTATGTTAAGAACAAAACTTTTTTTGATAAGCACAGACACAGTTATCAGACGCTGTGCCACATCAAGGCCCAGAAAAATGCAGCTGCCAATTCATGAAGACTGTGGAAAGCAGGGCAGCACAAAGGGACCCCTCTTGCCTCCCATGTCAGTCATTGCTCCACTGCACCAAACACCTGCTCTGTACAACTGCTGATAAAGAGAATTTACATCGTTTTATTCTAAGTATTCCATGAATTACTCTATTCTATAGTGTTTACAGTTAAAAGCAACCTACAGACACAACTTTTCAATACAAACAACCATTAATTAATGGACAGAAGTTTGAGAATTGAACATGCTGAGGTGTTGTAGTAGAATTTAGGGCATACAGTTCTCTGCTCATTCAACATCCCACAGATTTAACATAACAGCACCTGAGCTGATATTCAAATTTCCTCACAGCCTTTAAGCATTTGAACAGTATCAAGATAAAATGTAGGTTACGTAACCAAAAGGGCATATTATGTTCCTTCTGTTATTCAGAAGACCCGCTTAATTCATTCCCTCAGGTTAAATTCCTTTTCCCCTTTTTAAAGGGAAAGCCATGTGACTTCTACTATTATTATCATTACATTATTTTTATTTAACTGCCAATACCACCTTCACGGCAAAACACTACACAATCACACCTAAATTTTGCATGACAACTCCACAGAACAGTGAGAGTAACTAAATTATCTCTGAGAGGCACAGAAGAGGAGCAGCTTCAATACCATTCAGGCAAAGAAGCGAAGCTTTCAGAACTGTAAAATGTTTCATCAATCATTCGTCCATCATTTAGGGTCTTAATCCTACCACGCTTTACATCTCTCTTCTTACAGAAAAAGAAAGGAAAGGCAACCCAGAAACCCAGCAACCACCAGACGCATCCATTTTGCTATGCAGCAAAGACATGTGGCTCTGCAAACACTGGTGAAACCAATCTATCCCACCACTTCCATAATGTAGCAGGCTAAGGCATATTAATATTAAAAATAATAATAATAATTGTTGGAATTAATACCTCTGAATTTCTGAAACAGCACAGCCTAGAGTATTTCTGTAATTATAACTTAAGTTGCAACTCTTTGCAAGTGGAAAACAGATAATAAGTTTCAGTCAAAAAGGACAGATTTGTTACCACCCACCTGACCTGAAATAGCCTCTAATGTTTTTCAGAAATTTCAAAAGCAATCATGCATGGCTGTTCTCAAGTAAAAAGAGGAGACACAGATCAGTTACAGTGCTTTGGTAGGCTGCTATAACAAAACAAGCATTGCCACCTAACAGAGAACCAGCACAGTCCAAGAACACTGCTGCTCACTTGAGAAGACATTTGTCCACTGAGTGAAAGCTCTAACTACAGGGTTCCAAAAGTTGTGCTTATTTTAACAGCTACTATTTACTTGACATTTTCAGGCAACATTACAAATAACAACTCTTTGTGCAACAGCTCTACAAGTACCACCACTATGTGTATATATTTACCGATACACATATATATTCATGTATATTTATATGTCTCATAGATATTTTATATTATAGTTTTATATATAAATAAATATATTAAATTATTTTCTAATTTACAGTACTTAATACCATCAACGTAGCTAACAGCTTGCCAAAATTTGGTGTAGAAACCATTACAAAAATGCATCCATATGGGCATGAATTACTTTTTTACCCTGGAAATGCAAATTATATTTTCTAAGTAAACATTAGTAGACAGGTATCTTTTTTTGATTTACAGAAATCGGGACAAAAAGTTGCTTGTTTATGCCTTCTTTCATTTTCAGTTGAAATTTTGCAGCAGTATTTGAGGCTGCCCAGGATGCTGGAGTCTTGGAGAGCAGAGTAAAACAACCCTCCTGATTTCAGCAAGAACTTTGCCTTCTTAAGAACAGCAGAATCAGATGAAGAACTCTGAATTAATACTGACCTTTAAAAGAAGCTGGTATTTTGTTATCCTTTGGACAGGTTTGATAAGGTAAGAGGAGATAGAGTTGGCCAGTCCATGTCGTTGTTGTATCTCCTACGTGGAAAAAGCAAACACCTGAGGACTGTGAGCACCAACATTCAGATATAAACTGTTTTGAGGGATATGCAATAATATACATTAACTACAAATTCTATTTTAGCAGGAAAAATCCCTAAAAAACAGGATGACCAGATATTCCAGGCACAGTGAATCATTATGCTGTGCATCTGCCTGCTCACTTAATACAAACAGAAGACTATTACCTCCAAGAGTACCTGTGAAATGTTTCAACAAACCTAAATACACAGAGCAACAATTAGGGACACAGAATGTGTGGCAACACCTTTTTTAAAAACATTAAGATTTGTACTTCTTTTGCTACTTCCAAGAGAGGAAAAAGCCTCACATTCCAGTGTTCCAGGGAAGAGGCAGGAGTACCAGGAAAGGCTGAGGCGGAGGTTTCTCAGCATCCCCTGCTATTTCAGTGCCAACAGCCACACATGGCCTCGTCCCCCACCAGAGGGAGCACCGAGGAACAGTTTCTGACTGAAGAAAAGAGGTTACCACGCACTTGACAAGTAAACAGCCACTTACAAATATTAAAAACAGTGACCTCCACGAAGCTAAAGGTGGAAAACAGACTTATGTGATAGCTAGATGGGATGATTACAGATTTCAGGTACTGATTAGGGCTGAACTTCCCTGATAGAGTCTGCCATTTATCATAGCACTGAATGTATTTTAATCAAGCAGTTTCAAACAGCAAGTTAAGGCCCACAGCTATGTGCCCTCCCACCATGATTACAGTATCAGAAATCCAAAAATGGGATAAACATGATATTTTCACATAGACCAGTGGTGTCATCAGTGGAAGCTCTCAAGTTCTCTGTGCACTGAATTAGGTCTCCACACTTTAGGTGGATTAGGGGGTGGAGAGCTCTGTATATAGTGGTAAAACAGACAGATCAAAGGAAGTGGTGGCAAGAATTTATTTCTAATAGTTTTAGCAGAGACCTGTGTTATTTTTTAAAATGGTATTTACTAAATTTTTCTGGGAATGTCATATCTGCCTGATTTTCTGTAACTTACCTGCTCTTCTTCAAACACTGAAAATTTAACAGAGGCTTCACAGAAAGGCTTTGCCTTACAATGTTTAGAAACCCCATTTCCTTAGTGATTAGGCTTTTGAGATTAACCCCAAGAGCTTCGGGGATTTCCTCTACTTCCCTCTACTTGTACAAACAATTCTAAAAAAAACTGTGGTGTCATTACACAGCTAGTGGCTCAGCTGGGGAAAAAAATGGAAAGAGAGCACTCGAATCATCTGTAAATACATGTCCAACCAAAACTCATTCACCATGGCCAAAATTCCTCCCTAAAACCACTAACACATCTACATTTTTGTCCCCTTTTTATGCAGAATATTACATGTGCAGACCAAGGAACCTTGGGACTGAATAAGGAGGTTTAGCCCTTCTAAATAACAGCAGTCAACTGAATTACCACTACATGCAATTCCAGTTTAAAAGTGCTCCAAAATCTAACCAAGATTTCTATCTTTATTACATACAATGCAAACTAAGCACATCAAAATGCTAAGACTTGCAGGATGTGCTTGTGTGAGCTGAAGATTCACGTCTCGGTTGTTGTTGCCAGAACCTGCATCCAGTTCTGAACCTCTCTGATAGGTGACAGCGACTTTTCACATCTGATTTGACAGCACTGTAACACCAACTGAGCAATGGAAGTTAACCATGTGAGATACAGCACTGATTTTCTTAGGCTGACAGCTTAATAAATTGCAGCATTACTAACAGGAAACTTGCATTTTCTTAACAAATTAGGCACTCAGCAGAACTGCAAATCCACGAGTCAAACAGCCAAGGTGTGCTTTTAAGGTGGACATGATGTACTTACATCAAAGTATGCTCCTGCATGTTCTAATATCAGCTGAGTAGAATCTGGCTTATTTTTACAGTAGGTAACATACATCTGGAACTTGTCTGCCTGCAGAACAAAATGCAAATTTACACAGGTTATCAGAGAGCATCATTCCTGTCTCAAAGGTTTTACACCTTTATCAGAGATTTTATCTTCCCTATCAAGAAACTGAGCTGTACAGAATTATATTCCCACTCAAACTGGCAGCATAAGAATATACATCAAGGCAAGTAAGACTGAAAACAACAGCAATGTATATAAAAGTAGGTTATTCAAAGCTAAGACAAACCAAATCTGCACACAGGTTTAGGCAACGTGCGTACACTTCAAGAGCAGCTAAGCACTGGCATGTGACAGGAGTGCCCTAATTGTTGGTTTTTTCTCAGTTAAAGATACACAACTTTTAGTTAAATTTGAAGGAAGAGGTACTTTTACAAATCAAAAAGGGATCTGGGAGCAAGAATTCATCCCTTCATGCCTCCTATCTCCCTTTCTACTTCTAAACATAAGTCTGACTTCATTACCCAAGTAACGAAGCAATGTCCAACATCTTCTGGTAACTGTTCATATTTTTCCAACTCCTTGAGAAATATACTGTGGGTAGAAAAGAAATAAATAGTACAAGGCACATCAAACATGTTCATTACAGCAACTTGTTTGGATTTATTGTCTGTGAACAAAGGCTATTAGAAAACTTTCTGTAATACCAAAAGCATGAGTTAAGGAAATAAAGATAACTGGAATAGATAAAAATGTGTAATAAAAGTACTAATATAAAATATAATTCAATAAAAATTCTGATGTGAAAATCAGAAATTGAACCAGCAGACATGCAGTTAATACATATTAATACATAAGAATACACAAAAATTTAGTAATTGCTGTTGTTCTTCATCAAGAAGGTTTCCTACTGTTTTCAGTTTCAAGAAAAGTTTAGCCTTCATCTCAATTAAAAAAAAAAAACAAACCTTACTTTTTGGATACTCAGGTTCTCAAGTCAACACAGAGCATACAAAGAGCTGTAAAACCAGGGTCTGGAATATGCTAGGTGTATTTTATTACTTCAAAGAATCATAACCCAATACAAATGTGTACACAACCAATGAAGTAACAAAGAAGGAAGATTCAGAGCAAGACTTCTGTACACAGATCTCCCTAGGAACCATTCTATTCAGAAGAAACGGTGTTGACAAGTCTCTTTCATGCTCCATGCTCAAGTAAATGTAATGATGCTGGGGCATCTCCAGAGAAGCTATGAAGAGCCAAGGAAGAGCTGGGAGGTCTACTCTTTCCCATTAACAGCTGCACTAGGATATCAGGAATGAGGGTTCTGAAAGAATGACAAAGCCCTAATGTTTGTGGTATGTTTGTATCCTATTGAGTTCACTGGTTTTCATCTCTTCAGAACAACTGACAAACCTACGACAAAATTTTGATGTATCCAAATAATTTCTTAAATGCTGAAAGATGACCGAGACTGAAAGATACAGTTTCTAATGGTGTACCTACCTGTCTGCAAAAAGCAACAGCTGAAATAATTTAGCAGTGCAAGAGGAAAATCTTTAAATTTTTTTAATGGAAAAGCATTCATTATTGATATACACAATATTTTCATTAGGAAATCCCTCAGGTCATCATTTGGATTTAGTAGTAGTATGGAAATGGAAGATAAGTCACTCACTTATTGTGGAACTCATAAATTTCCTGCATGTTTCCAAAGATAATGTGTTCTTTGTTTACAATACCAGGTGGGATCTCCTCGACTCCACTTGTCATTTCCCATAGATATGTCTGCCCAGAACAAAAAAGATGTGTGAAAACGATGATAAACTCCCAACAGAAGCAGCCAGGTATCTGTAAATACGCATTCCTGGACAGAAACTAGACAAAGATCACACAGCAGCATCATCTCCAATTGTGACAGTGCCCGTTGTGTCAAATACACCTTGTGATTTTGACAGTGAAATACAAGTTCTAAAACTAACAATTTAACATAGTCCCTGAGACTTCATCATTTAAAATGCATAGTGTTCTTGACAACCTCTAATGCTTCAGGATATTCCTTATGAAGGTCATGTCTGCAGTGTAGAAGTTCATGCTTTGAGCAACAGCTACCACTGAACATTACTTGCTTCAGCATAACAATTACTGGGCACTTTTCCATGGAATCTCACTGAATTTCTATTCAAAAAGTCAGCTAGTAGCAGAACATGTGATACAGATAATAAGAGAATTAGCACAAGCTCTTCTCTATTGCTAGCAAAGCAAATAAAGTAAACCCCTCCTTTTTCCCTCCTCTCTGTAAAACAAAAGCCCTGCACACGATTCTGAATTGGGAAAGGAACCAATACTGAAACTCAGTACCGACAAAAGCAAAACATACAGGGTGAATTCTGAAATGGCTGCTATCAGATGTAATTCTAAATTTCTTCCTAACAGAAGTAAAATTACTTAATTTGGCCCTATGACTCCAAACCAATCATGCTCAGCTGCTAAAACCAGAAAGAAACAGAAAGCAACGGATTGAATTCTGCCTTCAAAGATTAGTGAAAAAAAGAAAACTCACATCCATGCATTCCCGGAGGTCTCTTACGTAAGCCTTTTCTGTCTGAATTAGCTCAGCCATAATGAACCTTAGGTGACAACAGAAAGAACAATCAAATCTCAGTCTGTTAGATCACTATGAATGCATAATAACCAGAACACATCTTTCTCCTCTCCTCATCAGCTTTTGCTTTTCCACTGCAGCAAGAAAAATCTGAGAACTGAAATGTGAAGAGAGAGACAACAGATGAAGGAAACCTAAGAGGTAACATCCCTCCATTACTAACCAGGAAAAAAAGAAAGGGGAAGGAGATGGAATTTTTTCTCTAACACTTTTCACTGCTACAGTCATTTAACTTTTGTCTTGCTTCCTCCCCTTACACAGTTATTTCACATTATTTCTAAAAAGGAAAAATGCATGTTAAAAGAAGTCTAACAGTTTTGAAAGTTTAAGATTCTGTCATGCTAGAATTATCTGTGAGAACAAACGCGAATAAATGGCAATAGGAGATACTGAGTACTATCACTCTCTTTTTACCATTTATATGATTTCTAAGCTGCCAGACAAGCCATGACAGTTGTTTCATTATCAGGATTGATTTATGCATTCTCATTGATTAAAAATAAATAAATGTATTACTCTTTCCTGCGGGCAGACTTTCGTTTTTCTTCATTAAGCTCATGAGCAGCATCGCGCAGTTTCACCTCTGACCCAGGGACACTGGCTGGGATTATATCCAGCTGCAAGCTTTTGCTCTTTATTAAAGAAAGGAAGAATTGATTAAGGAAGGAGACAGGAGAAAACGGTAGCTAAATCAAATGCAAGGAAAGCTTGTTTGTCTGTCATCACACTCAAATCTCTCTTACCGATTTATTGGAATCGGAGGAAATACCCAGAGCTTTCTCTAAAGAGGTCCTGTATTTCTCCATGCGCAGGGAAAAGTCTCTGTACCTCTTATCCACTGCTGTGACACATTTTTTAATCTCTGTTGCATGAGCATGCCCTTTTTCACAAAAGCCATCAGCCAGCTGTATCAACAACTTCACCCTCTCTTTGGTTTGCTATGAAAAACAGGAAAATATCAAACAGTTACAAGCTCTATCTGTCATGCAGGGGGTCATTTTGTTAAACTGCTACTAACTGCAATTAGAGAAGGAATTGAAGGAGCTACCTTCCTCCTCTCTCTTCCCGGAACTCCTTTATACAGATACCTTTTACCTAATAAAAACAGCACAAGATTAATGTAGGTTTCCTTGGGCTTTATTATTACACAACTGAAAGCAGACTGTTTATTTTTCTTTGAAAAATGTGCTTCATATCTCACCCAGAGATTAAATTCTGCTAGGCAAGCCTTTCAGCATGGGTACTCTTGCATCAACACAAAGGCATTTTGGTGCCAAAGAGGGTACTTGGTCCACTACCACTGAAGCACTGGTACTGGACCTGGCCCACAGTCTCAAGAATCTACCTCCTTTAGACACCATTGAAATGCTGAGATGGAAGTAAGTCTTACTATATACTTTACTCTTTAATGGATTAAGACTACATTCTTTAAATCTTTTCTATGTTATGCTTTGTTGGCACAGAGTTCTTTGAGAGAAACTAAGAGAAGAAGCAGTTACCACCAAATCTGTTAGTGCTTTTCCCAAATGACAAGCTGCCTAAGACTAAGCACCTTCTTTCATGTAAATCATAAATCATCCACAATGGATGAGTTTATACATCCACCTCTCTCTCTCTCATGAGTGAAGGGTACTGTCAGGGCCCTTGCTAGCAGGGAGTTAAGCAAAATAGTCAATAAAAACTTGACTCTTACATTAATTGACAAAATCAAGTTCGTCCTCTTTTATTAATTCTTTTTCTTCTCTAATGGTCCCTCATCCAAGTATTTCTTTTCAGTATAGAATTACCTCCCAACAGGTAGCAAAATGCCAAGGGAGTGATACAAACAACATCCTTTCAAAAGGGGCACCAACGTCATCTGCAGGCTGACAGAGGAATTAAGGAGGAGCAGGGGTGCTCTGCATACTGGAAGGGATCCAGCAAATCAAAGTCTGGAGCAAAGCTCAGACAGAAGAAAATCCAGGTTTGAAGTGATCTCTGTTCTTTCTGGATTCTCTTTTCTCCCTTCCCACATGTCCCCTGACCAACTCCATCTCCAAATCTCTTCTGGGGTAATCCTTCAGACAAATGAACACTTGCTTACTTTCCTGGGCTCTGTTATTTCTCTATGAAGGTTGGAGAGCCAGAGGGAGAAACAGATGACAGCTTGAACAGGTGGCAAAACAAAACAGAGAGACAGACATGGCTACAAACTCAGGTACTTCAGTCACGCACTGGTTGCCTGTCTTTCACATGTGAAAACTGCTAAGCCTCATGAGTGACATCTGCATCTCTGTAAAGGCCTCCAGAGATGCAGAATTACATTGTGCTGCCTGACTCAAAAAGGTTTACAGCAGAATCACAGAATACTTTAATTTAATGAGTTACCTAACAAATAAAGCTTTGTTTTTTTCTACTATCTTCCAATTAATAATAAGCTAAATAATAATACAGCTAGTTGTATTTTATATCCTAAATGAACATTCAGCAACCCACAATCATGAAGATATGAAAGTGGAAATCAAAGGCCCTGCAAGGTTTGTACATATTAAAAACATTTTTAAGCTACCTCACTACGATTTTGTCATGAGAAAGCAGAAGCACATAGGGCTCATGGAGCTCCAGTAACAATGATTATCTGCTGGTTATCTTCTGGTTTATTCTATTCTCAGCAGAAATACAGAGAGAAAGCCATTACAAGTAAGCAGATCGTGATGGACACATCAAGATTTTTCATTTTTTGATGGGCAGGGGGAATTCAGTTATTTTATTTTGTTTCTTATGTAATTCAACTTGTATTCAACTTGTTTATCAACAACCTACAAAGGAATAGAATGCACCCTCAGCAAGTCTGTTGATGTATGAAACTGGGGGGATTGGCTGTGCTGCCACTCAGCGGGACTGTGATAGGCTGGAGAGTTGGGCAGAGAAATCATTCTAATGAAGTTCCACAAGGGCAAGTGCAGGGTCCTGCAACTTGGGGGGGGATAACCCCAAGTACCAGCGCAGGTTGGGGGCTGATCTACTAGGTAATAGCTCTGTGGAGAAGGTCCTGGGGGTCTTGGTGGATGAGCATGAGCCAGCAGTGCCCCTGCAGCCAGGAAGGTATCCTGGGGTACACCAGGAAGAGTGGCCAGCAGGTCAAGGGAGGTGATCCCTGACCCTCTGCTTGACCCTAATGAGGCCACATCTGGAGTACTGTGTTCAATTCTGGTCTCCACAGTTCAGGACAGACAAGGAGCTAATGGAGAGGGTCCAGCAAAGGAACACAAAGATGACTTGGGGTCTGGAGCACCAGTCTGATGAGGAGAGTCTGAGGGAGCTGGGCCATTTTAGTCCAGAGAAGAGAAGACTGAAAGGGGATCTCACCAAAATATAAAACATCTCAAAGGTGGCTGTTAGGAGGATGGTGCCAGACTCTTCAGTGAAGCCCAGTGACAGGACAAGGACTAATGGCCATGAACTAAACACAAGAAATTCCATCTTAACATGAGGAAGAACTTCTTTGCACTGAGGGTGGCAGAGCCCTGAACAGGCTGCCCTGGGAGGTCGTGGAGTCTCCCTCTGCAGAGACATTCAAAACCCACCTGGACACAGCCTTGTGTAACCTGCTCTTGGGCACCCTTCCTTGGCAGGGGGATTGGACTAACTGATCTCCAGAGGTTCCTTCCAACTCTAGGTATTCTGTAATTTTGTGATAATTTTTTTATTTATTTTACCTTTGCTGTGATCTGAAATTCTTCATGTTCTTTTAACAACTCTTGAGTGTGCTGGATACTGGAACCAGTGGAAGTATGTGTGGATAAATAAAACTCTCCATTGTCATGAATCCATTCCAGAGCCTAAATAAAGCAATAATGAAGGAAAGTAAGAGAAAAGGCAATATATTTTTGCCAACAGAAACCATCTGTAATCAGTATTTCACACACACCGCTTGACCACAGGTGAATTTTAGTCTATGTCACTTGTGGCAACCATCTAATACCTCTACAATATCAAATAGTTCATAACTCCTAAATAATTCACTTAGTCTATGAAGCAATGCTTAAAGAATTAAAAATTACATATGAATCTGAACACTTCAGGGAAGTCCACTACTGCAGGACTACAGCAGTCCACCACTGAAAGGTTCTAACTAACTGTGTTCACAAGTTTGGTAGCATACTCCCCAGCTGATGAAAAAGAAAAATATCACTTTTTCAGTGCCACATGGGACAGCTAAACTCAGAAATACACATTTTCCAACTTGTAAAAGTGTCCATAAGACCGTGAAGTGTGTAGGCTAAACTTTCCAAGCATGCAAGATTTAACTATCACTTCACTCTTTTGCTGACATGTACTCCAGCCTCACAAAGTGTGGTCTGTGCTCCTAAAAATTAAACCTGCAGCAGACAAGGAATGGTGACATGTCTCAGTTAAACCAATTCACATATGTGTAAGTAGAAAAAAACCCAAGAACCAAGAACTGCCAACTAAAATTGTTTCCCTTCCACATCCTGACACTTTATTTGCTCACTGTTATGAAAAAAGGTGATCCATGTAATTATCTATGCTTTACCCACATTACCTGTTGCCCTTTTAAGCATAACTCAGTGGTCATGAGGAATCTCTGGCTCCCGGAAAAAGCAAGAGTCGTCTCCCAACTGCTGCATAACAGTAAAAATCAAACTGGCAGCTGTTCTGCAGCTCTAAATACAGGCTTCCTACAGCAGCATGCAGCGGGACGGCAGCTTAGAAACTTCTCGTTTCTGACAAAGCCAATAGTAGATGTTCAAAGAGCTTTCTACAGCTTGCTTAGAACCACCTTATTACTAAATGCATGTGTATCTTCTGTATCTTCAGTAAATACACAGAGCACTAGACAAAAATTTAATATCCCAGGAGAAAAAGTAGTAGACTGCTAGTGGGTCTTCACTCTTCCCTTTAAAGGATAAACTGAAATTATGAAAGTTATCTATCCACATTACCAAGAACAGGCACAGGTTTATCTTGGTGGACAGTAGATATGTATGTTTCAAACACATGACCTTACACTGAATCAGAAAAGGCACTGTCTGTATTATAATTCCACCAATGATTCATCAAAGGTGTGACGAAACAAGGTTGATTCCCTTACTTCCATTTCAAACTCTTTTCCATCTTGGTGCACAACCTGAAATGAGTAGAAAGCCTTCAAAATTGAACACTGAATGTGAATGCCAGGATGCCATTTTCTTAGACACACACTAGTACAGGTGCAAGCCTGTTGAGATGGGCCTATACTTTTAAGAAGTCGCTGATGGAAACAAACCAACTCTTGGACTTCTGTCAAAAAAGCAACATTTTAACCAGCCACCTCTATGACACCCCTTGTCATTCTAATGTCCATCTTTGCAAGTGAAGACTGATGTAGACAGGCAGCATAGCTACTGCTGATATTACTAACATTTAATATTTCTTGCTTTTAAGATTTTAACCTCTGCCTTTTTTTAGTGGGTTTATTACACAATGCTGGAATGAATGATAAACAAAAAACTTCCCCTTCCCGAATCATAGAATGGTTTGGGTTGGAAGAGACCTTAAAGATCATGTAGTTCCAATCCCCCTGGCACGAGAATGAAATGTTGTCCCTTTCATACCTTGCTGGCAGCTCTCTACAGGCACAGTATAACAGAAAGTTGAACTTGATGTTAATTCCTACAGTTTAGATCAGCTTTCATTTCATGTGAGGTATCACTGCAAGAACTGGAGAAATCAGTTTAGGGATCAGGTAATCCCTTAACTCTGAAAGGACTTGAGAATCTACCATTGTCCTTGCAAACTACTACAGTATCTTCTCCATCACAAGGGCATCAAGTTCTGAAAGCACAGAGAACAGGTTCTTCCGAATTCCAAAAAGACATTTAAATGAAGAGAGCAACATTTCCATTTTTTTGGCTAATCAGTGTGGAGTCCCATATATGGTTTGGTTTGCTTTGCTTTTCAATTCCTGAACTGGTGACTGCTGAAAAATGGGATTTACAATGAAAATGCTGACAGATCTTTATCTCCAGGGTTTGACTGTTAGTTAGTAATCTCCATACAAAAAGAAGTAGATAATGTGGTTGTCAGAGGTTTACATTAAGGTTATTCAAAAGTGGGGTGGGGAGGGGGGCGGAGGTGGGACAGGGAAGGGATGGTGGTGTTGTTTTAAAGAGGTATCAGTCTTCAAATTCACTCCAAGGTTCATCTAGCACTAATTTCTTTGTGAAAGCAAGAAAGGCAGACTTGAGAATTCTTTTAAGAAAGCAAACCAGACCAATAGCATTTAAACTTTTGTCTAACTTAGCTGCCAGAAAGAACTAAAAAATTTGGGGTTTGAGTCCTTTAAAGTAGATCTGACTATATTTTACACTATGGGTGTTGTGTCCTTTTCTGCAGAACACAGATAGCTTCCTTTCTTTGTCTTATAACCAGTTAAAAAAAAAAAAAAAAGGAGTAAAAAACTATCACAGATCAATCTATTTACCACTTCTGCCTTGAACCCCCTACTTATTTTTAAGGCATTTGTTTTGATTAGTGAAGGAGATTTTTTGTGCGTGTGTGTGGTAGTTACTTAATAGTTCTTTCCAGACTGATAAACTCAACAAAATACCAAGAGGTGGATCTATCACAAAGGAAACCATGAAACCAAACACACAAAGAATTGAAAAACCAAAGTAATTCAGTTATTATTGTTTAATGAGTTATCCAACTTGTCAGATTTCTAGAACTGCCAATCAACTTAATTAGATATTTTTCCTCCAACATCTGAGAAAAATGCTGCTGCCTGTAATTTCCCCAGACAAATTAGGTGTGCGTGTAAAAGTTAACAAGCATAACAATTTGTCAAACACAAGCTTGCAGAAATTAGATTTGCTAGTACCAGATGAAGCTGGCAGAAGCAAAACATCACCTTTAAGTTACAACAGTTACAGACTCACTGCCTCACCAAATTTAGCTGTTCTGTATTAAAGGGAAGGCAAATAATTCAACTTTCTACTTTTATCCTTCTGATCTTTCAGCCGTTTGAAATATTGAAGTCCATGACAAATCTGTTACTGTGAGAAGACAGCATATGTCACCCTTGATCACACCAAAGAGGATTTTCATATGAAACCCTCACCTGTTTGGCACTTCTTTCAAACACCACATACTGTTGGCATTGATCAAGACGTCTTTTACGCATGGTCCAATAATGCAGCACACGGTTCTCCCTCTGGAACAGTTCATTCAAGATATCTGAAGAAATGAAAACAGAGCTTATGACAACCAAAATCAAAATATCACATGAAAATCAGGGGAATAAAGTACTTTACTTCGTAGAATTTACTATACACTTACTCCTTCTGTTAGTCTTTGCTTGGCTTTTTCCTGATAGTCATCAAAAACAGAGCGTTCCTTTCTCATTACTTACAGAAATGCTGGTTAAAGAAACTAGAGATGCAATTAAAACTTACTGCTGACACCTTTTTTTCTCTCAAATATTTTTCACAAGGGGACTGCCACTTCTTATAGCAGGATTGAAAATGTAGGCTGATAAAGTTGGCTCTTGATGGGGTTTCCTCAGAAAGAACAAGCATGCGCAAGTAATCATAACATGCTTAAACTCTCACATTAATTGAAGTAAAAAAAAGTGGTTTTAATGTATCAGTCTCCTATAAAGTATTTTAACCATTTAATACACATGAACAAATGTACAACCTCAGGTCACCACAAGATCAAATGCAGCATAAGCAGACATTATATGTACAGAAACCCAAGTAATAAAAATAGGCAATTACTAAGTATGTAATTCTCTATTAAAAAAAACCCAACAGTGTATAATTGAGTAAGCTGACTTGTTAAATATGAATGTTCACTGAACCTTGAGAGAACTTCCAGGTAATCAAATAATTAACTCCACAGTTAGTTATTCCTGAGTATCAGAAAATTCACATCCAAATCCCACATGTCCAACATTTTAAATTCTTCCTAACAAAGACCTTGTGCTTACACTATGCAGAAGACCTTATCAGAACTCTGCTTCTTTAATACTTATGGTTTTTCCATCAAACAAAGAAATTCTAGTTTCCTGGGAAGCTTACTTTACCCACTGCTGCTTCCAGAGCAGCAGCCCTACTTGACTTTGTAGCTACTGCAAACCAAGAGGGGAGGCTGAGCAGAGGGGAATGGGGACACCCAGTATCTCCACCAGGTGATTCTGTGGGAATTGCATAGAGCCAAAACAGAGGTCCAGCAGAAGCAGAAGACACCACAAAAAAGGCTCATTCTTCACATCAACACTTTACTTGCTTTTCTACTTATACCCAGGGCTGGCTATTTTCCATAATCCATAATTACAAGTGGAGGCTTTCAGGTCTAGGTGTCTTAAGGTCTCTGCATTCTGCTCTCCCACTGTGCAGGTCTACCATGCTTTACATCCCAAAAGCTAACAGCTCCAAGAAACAGTTTGACAGAGAAGCTCAAATAACAGGAAGCCTAAGGGAAATGCATCTTTGTCTACCTCATCAGAGATCTGGGACCAAACACAGCCACTTGTGACAGCCTCCCTGAGGATTATGAAACCTGTCTGCATCGCTGCCAACATCCTCCTGCTTAGAAGCACCATATTCTCACTTGCCACAGGCTGCTGAGATCACCCAGAACTTGCTTTTCGTTGGAATGTGGTCACTGTGGCCAAGGTTTTATTTTCTGCTGGTCAGGCTCCCCTCAAATATGCCTCAGCTGATCTGTCCCTTAGCCAAGCTATGAGCTGATCTGCTATGAGCCTCCCCTGCTTTCTCAGTTTTATTTCTGCCTTATGTCACCTCCAGAACACTTGCTCAGAATATATGCCAGATTTCAGGAGGTAGGGAGGTGAAGTGGGTGGGACACAATTACCATTATACAATGCAACACACCCAACTGGACACACCATATACAAAGAGACATCTTGATAGTGATGCAAGCAAAGTAGTTCTGACAAAGAGCAAGCGAGGTGAATTTAGCTAATTGGAACAGCATTTGTTCTGTCAGGACATGATACAGATGGCAAGGCAGTGAGAGATATTTGGCTGGGCACTGTTAGTGTTAGTGCCATCAATTTCTTGGACTGACAAAGAGGAGAAAAAATATTCTATAAACTACTCTAAGGGAGTTATAGAACATCAATATTTAATACTAGGTTTGGAAAAGCATCTCTATATCTCAAGCCACCTGAACTACAGTCCCTGTTGTTGTCATTTACTTTGATTCCAACATTTGTTAGGATTGTTCCCTAAACTTTCAGCTTATTCTCCAGGCTCAAAGAGCTCTTAGCTGTCTCTATGTGTCCTGGTCCCTTCTATCAGCCTATCTGAAAATAAAAGCACCATTAGACAAGTTCCTGAACTGTGCTCAGTCTCAGCCTGTACTGCAGAGACTGGTAGCAGAGATGCACACAGACTTAGCACCTGAAACAAAGATGAAGATGCGCTCATTTCTGAGCTTACAGGAATTGTCACCAACTCAACCCACCTGTCATATCACAGTTTCAGGCCACAACTCCTTCCTAAATGAGACAGTATGTGGGTACTCTTAACTGCAAATCAAAGAAATTATCATATGCTGGTATGCAGGGATTTAAGGACACCTCTCAGAGTTCAGTACCACTGTAATTCCTGTTCCCCATGAAGCATGTGCTTAACTAAACTTTGCCTAGATTAAGACATCACTTTTCTAGATAACTTAATCTGCATCTGGGAGTAAGGATCAAGTATGCCACTGAACGAGGTTTTTGAAAAATGTTCAGCAGTTCTGCAGAAACTCTAGGACTACTCAAGTTTTTAAAGCGTTAATTTATAAACTATATACTGATTGCTGTCTGACACTTTCAAGCATACATCTGAGTATGAGTGTGTAATGCTCTATTAGAACATATGTAACCTCTCTTTCACCAAAATAAACACCCAATTTTTTTCTCTATTTACAAAAGAGGTGAAAGGAGATTTTTTTTTTTTTTTTTGACATGCAGATTTGAACAGGAAGAACAGAGTGAACTTTTACATCATTTGGTCAGCTACCACCATACCACTGAGACCTAACAGGAAGGAGTCCCCACTAGTTCTATCTTAACTCATGTTTCATTCTCAGAAGCATATATTGCATGGCTTATGGGGGGAAAAGTATTAGAGCAATAGCTAATTTTTTTCTACTTGGGGATTTTTGCTGGTTTTTTGTTGCTTTTTAAACATGTATCACTCATCTAGAATTTTAAATGTACACAGAACATGCATAACATTATGGTTCAACATGTAATTACTATTCTTAAGGACATTAGTAGAGATCTTTTTATTCTTTCCTCATATGAGCACATTTACCTTTCTCAGAAAGGTAAAGGTTCCTATACAGATTTCAAAACTGAATTTTAAAAAGTACTCAGTAAGTGTGGTAGCTACAACTTCCTGCTTGCTTCTGCTCTGTTTTCTTTGTCTTTTCCTGAGAGAAGAGCTAAAGGGCAAATGTCAGGTTCAGTTATTGATACTGCTGGCATTGATACTGCTGGTGTTGAGATTTTGTTTTTTACAGTTCTATAAATGTTGATGTCTTGGGGACAGAGGAAAAACATTTCCTTAAGAGTATGGCCAATACCCTATTCTCTTTCCAACATAAAAAGTTCACTGCAGGAGGATCTTCAACTTGAGTACAGTCAGACTTTGACCTGAGTACTGTCAGTAAATTTACTGTGTAAATTTAGCACAAACTGTTTTCCCATTGTAGTTAAAGTGAAGCAGTGAACATGTCCTTTTCTAATAGAGTCATCAAGTAAATTAGAGCGGAAGTGACCTCTGGAGGCCATCTGTTTCAATCTCCTCTTCAAAGCAGAGGAGATTGAACTAACTTCTAAGTTTTTCAGGGGCTTGTTCAACTAAGTTTTACAAATTCTATGGGGTACAGATCCTACTACCTCTCTGGGCTACCTGCTCTACTCCATCTTGCTGTAACACTTTCTCCCATCCAGAATTTTCCTTGCCGCAACTTTTCCTCTAGACTTATTGACATGTTCCTCTTGAGTCTGGCTACATCACATGCATAACTCCCCTTTGGGTAGGTGCAAACAGCATTTAATTAGAAATTTAGACTTCTCTGATTCTGAGACTGTAGCATGGCCAGAGCGTTCAGTCACAGCTTCAAAATGCACAGAACAGAATATGACTGGCAATTAAATTAGTAAAATGCACATTTACTTCTGAATCTCTCTGATCTCTGTTCTGCTACCACACACATCAGCTATGAGTACCCAATTGATTTTTGCACTTTTGTCCCTCAGAGCCATACAGGTCTCTCTCCATTCCCTAGAGTGCTTATTACACCTTAGAGCTGCACTACGTATTATTAATCTTAGCAAAAGCCAAGCCTTACATAGTAGATCTTTCCAGCTTCACCTCAGCTGCCACATGTCTACAAATCTAGTTTAAACATGACTTAAGTTACCCTATACTTCATGAAGTTCCTCAACTGATTCAAACTATCTGAAGGGCCTAAGGGCATGGTACAAGCAATAATCTCAGTATCACTCCGGCACTCCCAGGGAACTTGCAGAATGTATGGCACCAACACACTGAATAAGCTTACAGTGATCAGCTCCCACTTGGCTTCAGACCAAACATTATCATGTGGAAGTTTACTACCTCATTGTCTCAATAAAAGCAGCACATTTGAGTCTCAAACAGAAAGATTAGGTGTAAGTAGCAGATAAAAGAATTCCAAGCACCTTCATTTGAGTATCAGAGACTTTGAAGACTGTCAGCTCCTTCAAAGTGTTTGAGCAATTTGTTTCCTGTTAAGCCTGACAGAACTCCTTCCACTTGGGCAGGCTTCACTACCCCATCACCCCACATACCACAGCACATGATGATCACATTCTTGTGAGAAGAAAGAGAACAAGAAGCCCCTTACTTTTCACTTGTTGTTCAGGTGCTTTGATGTGTGTCACCATCCCTGGCATGTTGACACTGTTCCTGTGCAGGTATTTCAGGAAGACATCAGCATTCCTCCGAGCCAGTGTGCAAGCCTAGAGAGTCAGAGGTACAACTTTATTTGAAGATACACAAATACACATGCAGAAGAGATTTAAGATCTTGTCACCCCCTTTTTGTACATTTGTCACCCTCTTCAATTTTGGAAAGCATTGCATGTTAAATCTTTCTACAAGTAAGCAAGCCAACCCAACTCTTAAAATAGTTTTTCTGCCAAATAGCAGTTACACCTTACCTGGCAGGGAAAAAAAAACCCCACGGATAAACAACCCCAAATAAAATGCTATTCTCCTCTTTTCTGAAGAACCTGAAAAGCAATTACCTGCTCTAGGGCTTTCAGCATGACTCAGAGCCCACAGAGAAGTTTGTTTAGTGTAGGTGCCATGTGCCACCTGAAGTTGCTTACTGCCTAAACACAGTGCATATGCTTATGTACCCACCTGGATATTCCAAAACTTCCATTAGTACTTTAAACAAAAAGTGAATGCTCTGCTGAAGTGAAACCAAAAGCGCTAAAACAAAACCCGCCCTTAAAATACTAAGGCAAGGCCTTGAGAGCTTTCAGTCCTTGCCACTATATTGCAAGCACTCAGCTCACCTGTATTCTTCATCTTAACATACATCAAATACTATGTATGGGCTGGCTGCCTCATTTTTAACATGCAAATTATGAAATGCTACTTCAAAAGGTTAGATAAAGGTAGAATGGTTTGATACAGTAACAAAGACACTAAGTCATTTCTCATACCATTTTAAAACAAAGATTAGTAATTCATGCCAGCTGCAGAAGGATCTATTAGGCAGTATACTTTGAGTTCTGTTAATATGTTTTTGCATGTTGTAATCTGCATAATGAGAACAGAAATGTTTTTAACAAAAAAGTTTTATTCTCTCAGTAGTCTTTCATCATGATGCTGGAAAATGCCTTTGATAACAGAGTTAGTTACACTGCTCTGCAAGCACATGCTACACATTTAATTCAGTATGATCAATAACCTTCTTCACTGGGACATTAGTTGGAACAAAAATCTTTCATTTATCTGAAGACTATTACACAAAACCCAACTACTCCCAGATGCTTGTCTAGCAATTTCCTCCTTCCGTACTCCACTGTAGTCCCAGTACATCTGAGAGCTGCTCTGATGCACAGGCAGCAATGGCACTGTGTGACTGTCAGTCCTCTTCCAAAGCAGCAGCCTTTAAGCATTCTTTAGAGTGGCAGTGACTTCCAGTTCCTCTTCAGTCACACTGGGAGATCTGACATCTACTGAAGTTCAACAGGAAATGTATTTATAAAACTGGCTACAATTTTATGCACTTGGCAGTATTCTCTCAATCACTGTCACAAGCAGTTAACACGCCACTTCCCACATCTTTGCAGTTGGGGACATACCTGTAGTTTGGAACGGGCACTGTTGCTTTCCACAGCCACGTCAGCACTGTAAGAGCAGTTTGCCTGCATGCTTCCCAAGACACAGGAGACCACAAAAAATCCCCAACCTTACCTTCAGAAACGCTTCCTTCTGCTCCAGGTGTTTGCTTATCATGGGAGTAACATGATCTGTCTCAGAATTGGGACCCAGTTTGTCTGCTCCCCCACACCAATCTTCTTCTCGCTTATATTCTTGCTCCAGGCTCTCCAACACACTGCACACCTTTCAGGAAAAAGGAGACCAATTCAGTAAGGCAAAAAATCAAAATTCAAGCCTCAAAAAAAGAAAACCCACCTACCCCTTACATTTACCCCCTAGCTTCTGACATGTTTTGACTGGGACTTAAGAGAAGGCAACAAACTTTGGCTGTAGGTTTGCAAGCACTGGCCTGCTTATGTGGAATTGCTCAGAGGCTGCCCCTGAAGTTGATCATCTTTCTCTGCCTCTGTGACTGCATAGGTCTGGATGGGCTTAAGTTATGACTGCAGAGGAAGCAACCTTGCCAACTTTCCCCCAAATTTTTCTGTGGACAAGCAGATTAAGCTGATTTCTCTCTGACTCCCACACAAAAACCAGAACTGGCCATCAAATGAGTAAATATAACCAAACCTCATCAACCATTTTTTCAAGTAATGCTATTTTATGCCATGCTGAGGAATTAACCAAGGCAGACCACAGATCACGTAGCATTTCTGTACCTGTTCAGAAGTTTTATAGAAGGCAACAGAGGCGTTCACAAGCTTGAGACGGTCCTCCATCTTCAGCATCAGCTGTTGCCAGTGGGAAGCGACCTTCTCTGCACACTCCCGGATCATATCCATATCATAGTGATTAGCCTGCAGCATTGCCTCTGCCTTCTGCTGAACCTGCAGGGCACTTTGATGTGTTTTCTGACAAGAGGTGAAAAGTCAGGAGTTCAGTGGAGCACTTGAGATCATTTCCTTGAAGACCTCAGAGCGTCACATTTCCACTGTGTCAATGACACTTCTATACACGTGCACAAACACCCATCAACTAAAAATGCCTGTCTGATACTAGTTACTGTGTGACTTCTCTATGCAAATACAAAGGAAATAAATCCTGTAGAGATTTATCACCAAATCAACACTAAATAGCCGTTCTTAACAAATAATAACTGTCTAGCATTTAGCCACATGGGACATTATCTATGCTGCAGTGCATGTTGTTGTAATTACGAATTTCAGTTTGATTTTCTTTCCCTTCACAGTGAGGAAAAAGAAGATGAATTGGCATCTTATTTTGGCAATCTTTACAGCATTAGTTTCAGTCTTTTGCACAGCAGTAGTGAGCAGGCGTGCAGACCGATAAAAAAAAAGACAACTGTCTATTGACAAATTTTTTTAACTGTATTTCTCTGTGCAGAGAAATACTTGCCTAAAATCAAGTAATATAAAAATATTAAAGGGTTAAATACTACTAAAGTGTTATTGTATCTCAGTAAAGAATGACCCAGGAAACACAGAATTCTAAGCTTTCTAGTCATTTATTCTTAACTTGACTAACACCTAGAGGTCTCATGATTTTTGTACTTGAGAGTTACCAAAGCTCTCAAAATGAGGGTGCATATAATGCAAACTGTAATTAAATTTTTTTTAAAAAATCAAGAGAGGGGAAGCATAAAACTCTACCAAACAGGAAACAAACATTAAAGAGTTACTGCAAGGCAGAGTACTCCTGAAAATAGTCTACCCAAACAATCATAATATTGCTAATATTAGTACTAAGTTACTCAATAGTGCATGTAAATGAATAATACTGCACTTCAATCAATCTTAAGAACATTGCCTATTTTTTTGCAGCAATATGACCAATCCGATAAGTTTAGTTTTAAGCCATGGCAGGGGACTGACACACCACCACACACAAGTTTCAGTGAAACCTACTCTGAAAACAAAAATGGAAACATTAAAGGATAACCTCAGAATACACAAAACTGATGCTTCCTGTTCCATTTATGCTTAACTTTTTTACATTGAGCATTACAGGTTATATTCTAGTAAAGGAATAACAAATGAAAACACTATTTTCAGCAAAATTGCTGTGAACAGCTATCACTTTACAAAGATGCAAAAAGACACTGAGATGATGTTCACCTGGAAACTGCAGCTTCAAAATGAATAAGAACAAAAAAAAAAAAAACACCTTCTCAGTAAGCATTTTCATCTCTTTGCCACGAGTTCAACAGCTTTTCCTAAACTAAAAATACTGTAGCATGAATCCAAGAGTGCTATTTACAGAGAACTGTAAATACAAGACTATGGTCACTAAAATGGTGCTTTTACCTCTATTGCATGTTGAAACTGCTCATGCTCCCTCTGTAACTGTTCTGCCTCCTGCAAAGAGCTAGCAGTGATAAGCCCAGCATTTAACATTGACTCTCCATTTCGAATCCAGCCCAAAACCTGTAACAAAAGAGAAGACCATGAAATATACAATTCCACTGCTAACCAGCAAAAAAGCACCACTGTAGGGGAAAAAGCATTTAGGGTCACATTAGCACTGGAATCAATAACTAAATAATTTTTTAATTACATACTACAGTGAATTTTACATTGAATAAGCACAGTGAATGACATTGAGTACAATTTCACTGAGCTAACAACTCGCAGCTTGCAGTCAACTACTACATGCTTGTGGTCTCAGTTCTCACTCTGAAAAAGGTTGTGCTTCCGAGTACCGTTTCTGCCACCTGAAAAGCTGGAACAAGTTACAAGCAATAGCTGCCTAAAAGCCAGTGTCAGTAATGTAAATTGAGGACATATAGCTTAGTAAAAAGTATGCACATAAGTTTGAATAGTAATGTTGAGAAAAATGTGACCATTGAGTGTCCTTCTAACTGCTTAAAGATTTTCATTTTTCAGAATGTGCCTTCTTTGACATGTCCACTGAAACTGGCAGAATCCCTGGCTAGGCAGAAGCCTCAGGAGGCCACCTTATACAGTCCTTATCAACAGCAGGAATATACAACTTTTTAGACCCCTCCCAAAAGACCTCCACCCTTGTTCATTACTCAAGACTCCAATCTCACACTTTCACTAGACTTTTTTGTCATAGTAAGTCTTTCAACTATCTCTTGCTTCAATTTTAGCTGATTTCATTTCTCCTGCCCACAACCAGGGACAAAAAAAAAAAAAAGACAAGAAAGCAACAAAAAGCCAAACCAAACCAACAAACCCCCCAACATTTCCTCCCTCTTTGCATCAGCTTTGTTTTTCTCTCTCCTCTCTCCATCAGGAACATTATCTGCTTCCCTCCTTTAGACTCCTCTTATCTTGTTGACCACAGTCTCTTCAATCTCTCCCATGTGAAGTTAGTTGCCTTATTTTTCTAGAACACTGCTCTTTTATGAGCTCTCTTCAGTTGATAACCATGACTGCAGTCATAATTTTTCAAATAATGAGTAAAATGGGACATAATTCAGGTTATTCACTGTCATCTCTACAACTCTTCCATGGAACTGCTGCCCAGCCAGTAATTACCCTTGTATTTATTCAGCTGATTATTTTTTCATGCTCTGGATTTTTCACTATTAAAACTCATATCCTTCTTAAAGCACAATTCTCCCATACATCAAGATAATTCTGAACTGTAATCCAGGGTCTTCTGATGAACTCAAATCCCTTTTCCAGCTTCTTTTGCCTTTAACTCCAAATTTAAAAGCATAATTTCTAACATGTAGATTTTCTGTCATGATCTAGCGGTATCCAAATACAGATAGATACAATTTTTTTTTTCATATTTAAATCTGTTTTCCAATCCATTGAGTCTCTTAATAACTTTTGTTACTGAGTATGTTTTTTCAGCAAGTTATCATTTTTGGTAATGTAGTCTCATATGACATTCTCATAGTAAGTTAGGTCCAGACTGAGTTAAACTATATTAAAAGCTTTGATACTGCTTTTCCACCCCTCCCAGAAGAGCTGTTACACTGTCAGAAAAAAGAAAGGGGGGGTTATCAATGGAAAACTATGATTAATTAACCTATGTTAGCCTTTCTCCTTTTGTCACTGTTCAAGTTTAATAAGCTACCTGGTTCAATATTTTTCCTGGGAACTGTTTTAAACTAGCTGACCTATAATCCTCCCTTAGGTAGTCCTTTCCTCCTTTTGAGAAGTAGATTAGGCTTAGTAGATTAGTTCCAGGCTTCCAGAATCTCATCCAATCTCCTGATGTTTGGAAACAATAAGCACTAATGTCTATGACATTATTTCAGGCAGTTTTCTAGGTATTCTAGAGCAAATTACTTTAGGCCCAGTTTAATTGAACTTCACCAGTGTTTTTAACTTTTTCCTACTAACTGATTTTAGACCTTTAACCACTGCTAATAAATATATTAACTAACAAATCAGTTAGCTCTTAACACTAAATATTCTCATCTAGTGATCCACACATGACACTACCGATTAATGCAGTAATGCACCAGGTTATTACTGAGTAACCAGGATGATATGACTGTACTTGCAGACTGGAAACACAGGCAGAGCCCAAGAAAATAACCTATTAAAACTCAGTTCCTCAAAACTGAAAGGCACATGTGGGTCTACATCCAAAGTATGCTCTGACATGTCTGACAGCTTGAAGCAGCTGAGGTCTAGCCACCCTGACACAACATCCACTCCCTCAAATCTGCACCACAATCTCACCCTCTGTCTTATACTTACCCAGACTGAGATATTGTTGTATTATTAATGCGGTTTTTCCCACTTCCATGTGCACAATGAATAGCTAACAAGTTTTTTCCACCCTGGTAACATGTATTTGAATTCTCCTATATAAATTCTGGAAGTCTGTAGAAAAGAGTAAGTCTACAGTGTAGAAGGGAGGGCATGATAGCACCTGCCAGACGTGTAACTAAGTGCACATTCTGGTCCTCTGGGGAGACAGCACTGGGTCAGGTGCAGCCTTGCAAGCAAGGGGAAGATGGCTCTGGCTTTGGAACAACCTCTCCTACTGCAAAGGAGACACTTGCAGATCACAGCCTGGGGCACACGAAAGGGACGATGAAAGAAGCTGGGAGTTTCTAAGTTGCTAAGGCACCTGGGGATTGTCAACATTCAAGGGAGCAAGCCTGGGTAAGCCTCAGGAGCAAGAAAAAGGGCAGCTTCTGAGGGAAGCAGATGGGTCCAACAGACTGTAGATAGAAACTACACTTGGAGAAATAAATTGTCTGCAAGAACACAGAGACAGTCAATTCTTTTAAAATCCCTTTTTTATTTCTATTTTGTCTTACAAAAGTAATTCTAGGTTCCTCCTCTACCTTAAAAAGTGATTCTTCCAGGTACAGTGTAACAAAACACACCTTTTTAGGGTTCTTATACATCTAGCCTTCTTCAGAGAATTTTAACGAAGGAGAATGCTTAAGACCAATCAAAAGCTCCTCTTGACTTGGCATCCCATTATATACAGCAGAGACAGCTAGAACAGAATGTGCCATTTCAAACACAAAGACTTGCCCTCCTGCTTGGTGTAGGTCAGGGTGCAAGTGCACATGCTGGTGAAACTCACAGGAGGAAAATTTGCCAGCAGTACTTTCCCCGTCCCCCTGCTCTGACTCAAGGGGAAAATATAAGCACTAGTGAGTAGGGAGCCTATTCTTCTTCCAGGGGTGCTGCCTTCAGGGTTGGTTGGCATGTTCCCACCACCTCCCTGTCTGAGTGGATCACAACCCCCATCTCTCCCCTCACAGCCTTCAAGAGGCTAGAAAAGCATCAGTAGAGCATCAGCAAAAATGTGGAAATGAAACAGAACTTGGGTCACTTGGGACACTTGAAAGGGTCAAATAGGTAGGTCTGTAGGTAAGTTCTTGATTTAGGATTAGTTTGTTGGACCTATTTTTGACTGTAACTAAACATGATCACAAGACAACCTGCTTCAGTCTGCTGTCCTAGCTATGTTTTCATATCCATATGGCACTACACAGAGTGCCAGCATACCCTTCCTGAGTAGTATTTTGGGATAATCAGAGCTCAAGCACCAAGTTGAAAGATCTCCTAGTGAAAACATAAAGCAGCTCCAGTTACTCTTGAGGGCAGAAGTATCTGTACACCATTGTACATACATGTATACATAGTTATATATCCAAGAACATACACCATGATCAGAACAGCAGACAATATTGCACTGAAAAAGCTTAATGAGCATACTGAAAGCAATTGGATTGGTTTTGGAGGTTGGTAGGGATTTTGACCTTAAGCAGAATAAAGCACTGATTCCACAAAGCGAGTATGTGGGAGTGATTGCAGCAATAAGTAATTCAACAGCTGTATTTTAGGTGATTAATAAAAAAGGTTTGTCTGCCAAACAGACAACTGGAGTTTTGGATGAGACAGACATTCTCATAAATATTTCTCTGCCTCCACCTACTCATATGTCCTTGCCCTCTAAAAAAGTGGTCACACTTCCCTTTCCATGTTGTTTTCCCCACATACAGCTGTCCCTTTTTATTTCAGTCAGCATTCTCTTCCCCCTGTCTTCCCTGGTTTTTCTACACTGTAATTTTCTATCTGGTTTCTCCCTTTCTGTACCTATTACTCATCAAGCTGACAAGTAAATTCTTTGAAGGTTTTCTTTAAACCTCCGTTTGTCTTCCAGCTCTTCTGCTTCCTCCTATGCCACTTCAATGCCACTGGTACCATAGTTAAGGAAGAAGCAATATTGAATGTTTTTGTCTACTTTCTGCGCTTATTTGATCAAAATTCACTAAGCACCAAGTTTCACTTCCTAGTACTGAAGAGAATCTTTGCAAGTGTTTGTCTAAATTCCTGCAGTTTTCCAGTCTAATCTCTTCACATTACTACAAGCTACATATTTTTAGGTATTTTATATAAACACATTTGTGTGTGTGTATGTGTGTGTGTGTGAAAATACAACAGCAGTAACGTAGCTGTGGCAGGAAAAATTTAAATGGAAGTACTGTTTGAATTCTTGCTATGGAGACAGTATCCCATCTACATAATAAATATGCTTACACACAGCTCATCAACAATAAATCTAACAGAAAAATCACAGTAATTGAACAGGAAAACCATGTGTTCACTGCTTCAGGCAGCAAAACAGACTGAAGAGGAGGTTTACCACTTCATTTGACTCTCAGGTAAAGTACCTACTGTGACCTGCTGACTGATAAACTTTTTTCCAGTGCAGAAGAGACAGGAGAAGATCATGCTTCCTGACGCTTAATAAAAATTAAAATAAATCAGATATGGTTTTCTAAAAAGGCAACTGAAATCACAAAACTAGGAGTTACTAGCCTCAAAGCATTTAAGGTCTCAAAAGAAATCCTATGAGACAATATACTAACATTCAGTTTGAGTTCCACTCAATTTTTAGGCCTCAGGCTGGGCAAGTATTGCAGGTGAATCTGTATAGTAAAATCTGGAAAAGTAATACACAAACCTTCTGTCAGCTACATGTTCATGTACGTTTGTTTGAAAACTCACACCTATTGTGGCATTTAATTCAACATAAAATCCCACTTGATAGAGGTGTGTTCTAGGAATATAAAACAGAATATGCTTTTTTCTTCCAAATCCCAGTCTACCAAGAAAAGACAGTTGGCTAGGTTAGTGTACTACCTGTACCTTTATTATAAGATAAACTTTTCCAGTCCTTTCTTAAGAATCTAAATTTGAGCTTCAGTTTCAGTCAGGGCTAGCAGTGGTTCAAAAAAGTGAGAAATTTCTTATAGAATGATCTACAAATCACATATGAAGTGCAACAGCGATATTCCCCTAAAATCCATGATGTTCATCATATGCCTGTTTCTGCCAACATACAGAACATTTGTTCCAAACACAGGTTTTAAACATGTGTGTCCTTCTTGTCACGTTTAACTTGCATACAAACAAAACTAGTGGACCAAGGCCCTCACTTTATTGTGGGAGCATGCAATATAAATAACTATTTAAATAGTGTCTCTTTGAAATATTACCAAAGTTCTATATTCTGTTTTTTACTGAATACTATTTCAGTATCATGGAAATTAACCTTTAGGTTTTTTTACTAACCCATCCCAGCCAAACCCACTGATGTACCATAAAGGGATGAGAGTGCCTCAGCTGGCATTCACATTATTTCTTTTAATTTTTTCCTTCCTTTGCAGATGTGCACTCTTTTCCTTTACCCTCAAGATAACAGGCAACAGAGTACAGAAACTATCCTGATGTGCAATCATTTTATCTCAACCATTGCTCGTGTGAAAGGAGGAATTTGTAATTTGCACTTACCAAGATGAGTAAGTGCTAAGGCAGATACAGCACAGCTCAGTAGAGTACACAAAGGCTTGAAACAGAACATCAGGTATTTGACTGATGCCTATATTGCACTGACAGCAGACAACTATTAGTTTTTTGCATTCCTTTAATTCAAGACCACACAGAAACTTTGCATCTGCTGCTGCAGAGCAACCAACCACTGCTTGAAAATACTTTGGGAACCTTCTGTTCACCTCTCCTAGTCTAGCTGGATCCCTTTCATACTACTCTGCAATTTGGGAATTGTCATTCAGTCTCACTATGGGCCACAGTAATACAACAGACTATGGCAAACTTCTGTGATGCTGCCAAGTGTGAGCAAGATCAAAAACTTACCATTTCTAGTGTCTTGTTTCTTTTTTAAACTTTCACCTACTTCAGTGGCTTTGCCCACATCTCAAATTCACCAAAGCTTTAGGTGTTTATCAGATAAAGACCTCAAAACTTGCCACTTTTTTGGCAGGAGAAGCAAAACTTTGTTTCTCTTTTCGAGGAAAATAAACTATGTTGATACTATGTTATCATTATTTGTAGATGTTTCAAACAATAGACCAAGAAGTATTAGGTCAGTGTGCAGGAACTATGACTGAGCATTGTTATTCATCCCCATACAGATGGTAAAAGCACGAGTTTAACATTAGTTCAAATCACTCTACACTTCAAATATTTGACTGGTATCTACAGAATATCAGAATAGTTTGGGTTGGAAAGAACCTCTACAACCATCAAGTCCAACAGTTAACCCAGCATTACCAAGTCCACCACTAAAGCACGTGTCTCAGTGTCACATCTACGTGTCTTTTAAATATCTTCAGGGATGGTGCCTCTCTCAGTCCTGTTGCAGTGCTTGATAATCCCTTCAGTGAAGAAATTTTTCCTAATATCTAATCTAAACTTCCTCTAGCACAACTTGAGGACTTTTCTTCTTGTCCTATCACTTGCTACCTGGGTAAAGAATCCCACCCCCACTTTGATACGACCTCCTGTCAGGCAGTTTCAGAGAGTGATAAGGTCCCCCCCGAGATTCCTTTATTCCAGACTAAACATCCTCAGCTCCCTCAGCTGCTCCTCACAGGACCTGTGCTCTAGATCCACACAGCAAGATCGACCGGTGATGCGAGTTAAAAAAATGCACTTAATATTAACAGAGGATGAAGTTTCCCAGGTGATCAAAGTCATCCCCTGCTCCCAACGAAAGACTCTGTGCAGCAGGAGGTCATATCCCGCGTGTGTTTTTGGGAGCAGAGCTCCCCAAGGGAGCCAGGGGCGGCGGGGCCGTACCTGCTTGACCTCTGCCTGCAGGTGGCGCAGCTGCACGCACTGCTCCAGGTGCTTGCGGTGCTGCTCCGCCGCCACGTCCAGCTCCTGCTGCTTCTCGTGCAGGAACTCCAGCAGGTCCTGCACGCGAGTGGCCATGTCCACGTCTCTGTCGCAGAGCAGCTCCACACCTGCAATCGGGACAGCCCCTTATGAATGACTCGCAAAGCTTCCCAAGACAAACAGCTCATTTCCACTGTTTTACACTTGATTTTCTAGTTGCTTCTCCAAGTTAAACCTAAGCCTTGGAGCATTTGCCTACATAAGTATAGGGGTTTGCACTCTTAGAAAGGGAAATGTGATTTTTTTAAAGTCTGATACTTACCCTACCTGACCATATACAGTGTAAAAGATCAATTGAAGGGGCATAAGGAACAAAAAAGGAAGACATTACTTGGAAGCTGAAAATCTTTGCTTGACTGCATTGATGCGATTACCTATAAAACTAATGCTTCCTTATTTACTCTAATTTTACTGACTTCCTGAGTGAAATCCCTTTCTATAAAAACTAAACACCTTCAGGTGTTGCCAACTCTGACAAAATTATGTGCCATAGTACCAGTATGTTCTCACAGACACAATCGAATGATTTGAGTTTAAAGGAGTCCACACGTCTCCAGCTTGCAGTTAACCAGCATCTCTGTTATTTTCACACATCCCATGGAGAGACAACTGGATAATTCTTACAAAGTCACTGCCCAGAATAGCACGAAGGAGCCATCTTACCAGATGCCTGCACTTCATTGACATACTGCAGCAGATCCTGCCCTTGGTGGATGACATCAAAGGTCAAGTTATTCATGGTCAGGGCTTTGTCTGCATGATGCTGGAGCCTCTGTTCTGCTATTGTAAGATCTTCAGTGTCAAAGTCATTCATCTGCTGAGAGAGCTCATCATTCCAAGACTCAAGGTCTGAAATTATCTGGGGGAAAAAGGAAGGAGACAATGTTCAATTACCCATTAGACAACAGAAAACAGTTTACTTCCAGTGTTGCACTGATGATGGAGATAGGGAATTCAAGTTGCTCACTGCTGATTGACTTCACTGATCAAATTTGACATGGTTCAGACACGGGCTGTCTTATCATTTATTTTAAATTTTGGCAAACAATCCAAAATAACCTCTTTGAAAACTGCTACAGTTCTTCAACCAGTGCTTGCAACACTGTGGGTACCCCTGCCTAATTTAAGGTACTCCATCAACACATTACTGGTGAAATAGATGAAGTCAACATGTTTTTATCTCCACTTTTAAAGAAAAATGTGGATCTGGAATATCTTTTTAATTCTTCAAACTGCACCACATAATAATTCACACAGCAAGAGCCAGCTTAGCTTACAATTGTGCCAATCTTGACCGTTTTACAAGAAAGCCAGCTCTACCCTTCTGTGAGCGGGAAGCATCAGGCCACACACACCTTTGACTTCTGCCAGACAACTGAGAAGCACACTTACCACAAAAGGCTGGGTACTCAATGAATGCAGCAAAACCAAACAGCATACTTTATTACAATAGTACTGCAATGCCAGAACTAAATTTGCTTGCTGGTATCTTTCAGCTACACTTCAGTTTTACACTTTAATTCTGGATTTTATTCTTTGCTGTAGGATGTCCAAAGAAGGGTAGCCAAAAAAGTTTTGGGGCCTTTTAACACATGTATCACAACAATAAGTTCTCCTTGTCTGTCCACACAAATTAATTTTCCAAATCATATTGCAAAGCCTGTCTAAAAATGTAAAATTCTCCTTTTAATTAGGATACAAAACAGGTTTTAAGGCTAACAGATAGTGCTTACAACCCCCATTATCAAAGTGGGTTGAGTTCATATGGCATGGATTTGATGCATCAGTTACTTCAAAAAAGTATGTCTAATACACTTATCCCTCGAGCCAATAACCAATTTTTTCCCAGAATTTTTAGCACAGTTTTGGCACCAACTATTGCAGTTCATTGGGAAAGCAAACATAGATATCAAGAACCAAGTATGGCTTAGTTCCAGTGTTATACAATTTCAGGAGTAGGACAAATTCATGTGAATGGTGCTAAATTACAGGAAAGTACCTATTTATGCATCAAGATACAACAGAAAGACTAAACGGGCATTAGCGATCAAGTATCCAAGTCCATAAATATTTAACCAAAGTCATTTGTTGTCAGCAAAAGAAAGATGCCACTGCCCCTTTTTCAAGTGGCTATAATAGCTCCAAAGTTAGTGAGACAGTTAAACAACCAGACATTCCAGGAAAAGAGGCCTTCTAGAAAAAAAGCACAATGGGGGAGATAGCAAAGTTAAATCATCTGTATAAAGCTTCTGTAGTTTGCTACAATCTCTCATGAAGGCTTTTTCCATTCTGCTCACATGATGCCATAAAAAAAATGGACACATCAAGCAATTAGTATTAACATTGTGGCACCAGTGAGTTCCTTCCTGTTTTAAAGGTGTTCTGCAAAAAATTTTACTTGATTCACTATATCTTCAAGTTTTGAACTATGTCATGATGGGAGGTATCGAACAATTTGTAGCTATTTGCAATCCCTAAACCTGCTCAGCTACCTCTGCTGAAGTGAAAACAGGCAGTCAGGGCTAACACTGAAAACAGAAAAGCTGATGGCTAAAGTATTCAGGAAGATAGACAGGACAAAGCTTTTAGCCACTGCTTGAAGCTCCTTTCATCTTCCATGTGCTCTAAACATCACACGATCTATTTAGGCATTATGAGTGAGTGGTTTTCCCTCTACCTCCCACAAAATCCTTAACAAGTTCCCTTCGTTTCCTTTTTACTTGGTCCATGCCCAACATGTCTTACCACCTCCCTCTGCTATTCATGTCCTTTTAAGTGACGTGAAATTTTAAAGAAACTTCAGGTTTTCCTGACAGTCCAGCCAGAGAAATTGCTTACTTTCAGCTCTTGTGCATCTCAGATCTGCTCTTCCCAGCTTCTCTCTGAAACTCTGTTCATTTATTATTAAAAGCAGTGGAGGTCATCTAATGTTTGTTTCTTCATAACATTCAAAAGTTACCCTGAAGAAATAACTGTAGCTGGACTTTGTCAAACAGAAATCCGAGCATTAAAGAAGGTTGCAAAACTCCACCATCAAAACACCATCTTTCCCCATCTTTCTAAACACCAGTATACAAAGGATTAAGATTTAACATGGCACATTTGCGACACTGTTTTACAAGCAAAGCCAGTCCATCTCCCTTCAGAACAGATGCCAAAACCTTCTCTCTTTTACTATTAAGTGAGAATAAAGCAAAAAACACAGTAAGCTCACAATATGACACTGCTGTGGCTAAGTGTCAGTATTGTAATAATGGAATAGACTGTAGTCACTAGCTCCTAAGATTCACTTTACTTGATAGGAAAAACAACTAGTTTCAAGAGGTCAAAACTGTGTGTAGCCTCAGCCAAGAGGGTTCAGTGATAGTGCCTCCAAAGAACAGCCACGAACAGCCAGTAAGAATTATAGCTTTTCCCATGCTCTCTCATACAACCCCATGCTTAAGATCATGGCACACACATTGTTTAAAGCAGCTTGAAACACTCTGAACAAGACCAATACATTGCCTTTTCCCTTCAAAAGATCAGGATGCCCACGATTCAAATAAATAATGGCAGCATGTTTCCACACTGATTCAAAAGGTAAGTAGTCAATGACAACCACAGCGAAGTTTCCTAACAGGGGCAGTAATCCTCATATTTTTTCAGCAGTAATTAGGTGGTGCAAGGTGGTCTATTTCAGCCATTGCACCCACTGCAAATCTGAGGGCAGAGTTAATGTAAAAATAGCATTCACTAAGCCCTCTCTGCCCACACTCTTCAGTGCTTCCCCTAAAGTTCTGCTTTACAGACAATACTTTTAGAGCAAGTAGGCTTGCTTGTAAAGTTTTGTCAAGACAATCAGCATTAAACAAACAGAACAAATCACTAATAGACATCTAAAGTAACAACAACAAATTCATACTGCTCTCAGGAAATGGACATTCCAGCATAAACACAGGCTAACAATTTACCATAGCATGTGTTCAAGAAGTTCTGAGTGCAGATCCTGAGCTGCTTGACATCCCTATATTCTATTAAATGTAAAGGTAACACTGACAGGAAACAAGGCAGGGTATAATACAGAAGGGATGCAGACTCTTTTATACTGAGTGGGGAAGAAATAAAGAACTGCAGGTCTCTTCTCAGAAGTGTTTAACTACCATTCGTGGTACCAAGTGATCACCAAGACCTGGAAAATATTATGTGCTGGGGAGAAAAAAAAAGGGAAAATGGGAAAGGGAGAAGAGTTAGGTTTCTGCGATATCCCAGCATTTTGCATCCTTGTCTTTTCAGCAGTGTGATTTAACAGGCATCTTGTAAGTATGGTCCAAAAATAGAGTTGAGATAAAGCTGTGAGCTGAAAAGTGTGTGGTATGCTGTGTGTAGAGCCCTGGCACAGGCCTCAAGGCATGTAAGTTACAGACAGGCAAAAATGCACAGCCACAGATGAGACAATCACATTTCGGACTGCGTACTTTGCCATCAGCATTACCATCCCACTGGCTGGGTTCACACACGCACCTTCCTCATGCTACTAATCACACTAGCAAGGGACTCTTCACCTACATTATTTTGCTCATTCTTTCCTTTAGTTAATACAGGCATTTACAAAGGAGTCCCTCAAATAGCTCACAAACAATGGCACTAAAAATCATGCTGAGGATAGAGAAGGTCAAGTTTATATGCCAAGAGCAAGGGGCAAAACAGACACTACTGCAGTTATATCAATTTCAGAAGAGCAGGAGTATCTGAAAAGTTGTAGAATAAAAGAAACAAAGTATTTCATCAGCAAATAAGGGAAGAATGAGGAGAAGAAGGGAATTAATGCTGCCAGCAAATCTCACCACTGTCCCCAGAAGCACAGCTGCATGGTATGATCCTGCAGTGCCAGGGGAGCCCTTTGTCCCATTTTAACCTGTGTAATTTTGCTAGCAGTAAGAGAAGCTAGAAACACTACTTGCCTTCGAGAAAAGCTGTCCTCACAGGATGCTCCCCTGAATGAGCTGCCTCTACAGCCAAGTCTTAATTGACTGGACCAGTCACACAAAATCCTGGAGGAAGGAGAAGGTCAAAACAAGGTCTGCAAATTCCTAGCTGGCATCTGGCTCCTCCTCATTATCAAGTTACTTCAGCTGAGCTTCTGCTTTCAAACAACTGACCTGGAACTAGTCCCCACATTTTCTTCCTGGAAGTTTCCGAACAGATGTCTGCCTTCAGGGAGAGGGAAAAGAGACGCGTGCTTTGCTGAGGAAGCAGAGAAGGCATGGTACAGAGACAGCAAAACAATCAACATTTTGCTGAAGTCACTCTGCAGCCAGGGCCATTTTCTTTTCTGAAGGACTCTCCATCAATCTAAAATAAGCATTATTTTTATTTCCAAGCCATAGAGATAAATTATACCAACTCTTTCAACAAGGCAACTTTGCTTTATGTTGTATGTGGCAAAATGCAAAGTATGCAAAGTGTCAGGTTTAGAAAAAGCAAGACCTGTCAAGTGTGTGCAGCTTTGGGCACTACAATATATAAAAGACATTAATCTACTAGAGAGAATCCAAAGGAGGGCCATGAAGAGGATGAATAGTTTGGAGGGGAAACCGTATGAAGAGCAGCTGAGGTCACTTAGTCTGTTCAGCCTGGAGGAGACTGAGGGGAGACCTCATTGCAGTTACAACTTCCTCACAAGAGGAAGTGGAAGGGCAGGTACCAACATCTTCACTCTTGTGACCAGTGACTGGACTCAAGGAAACAACATCAAGCAGAGCTAGGGGAGGTTTAGGTTGGATACTAGAAATGGTTCTTCTCCCAGAGGGTGGTTGGGCACTGGAACAGGCTCCCAGGGAAGTGGTCACAGCACCAAGCCTGACAGAGTTCAAGAAGCATTTGGACAACACTCTGAGGCACGTGGTGTGACTCTTGGGATGTCCTGTGCAGGGTCAGGAGTTGGATTTGATGATCCTCATGGGTCCCTTCCAACTCAGTATATTCTATTCTATGATTCTATGAAGTTAGGGTTTGCAGCTTTCTGATGCAAAATCCTATGGGCAGCACCACTTAATAGTACCAGAAGTACTCCTACCTACATAGATGTTGTGCTGCACTGAAGGACTAGAACACATCTGCAAAGCAGGGCTCCTGCAACCAGCCTTTTGCTATTGTAGAATCCTGGCTTATGTAACCTACAGCACAGAGCAATCAACTTAATCGTGAATGTCACTCAAACCTTTATCCTAATTCTTCCATTAATTTTCTTGGTATGCATTGCCCCACACAGCTGCCAGTCCCACAAAAAAAGTGTTCTGAGAACACCTCACAGACATCGAGCACTGTTGATCACTCCTGCAAAGGTTGTAGGCATATGTGAGACAGCTACTCTCACATAGCCAAAGGAGAAAACTTTACAGATCACTGTGAATTGCAAAATTGAAAAAAAAACCCTTTTTGGTCTTCCTTTACACCAGAGTTGTTGTTACTGTAAAGCACACACTCTCACTTCCTCTACGGGTAAGGATCAAGAAACTGTGTCTGTCTATTCCTGCACTGCACCTAACAATGTGCTTAGCTAAACCAGACTTCGGCCATGACATCAAATCCTGATTTTCAGAAAGGCAAAAAAAAACCCCAAACCAAAACACTAAAAACCCAAGATGCTATCACTAAAAACCTGTGAAGCTTTCTGCCGACTGCCTCTCTACCTCACATTCATAACCAACAGTTGCAGCTTTTACCACATACAAGCAAAAGGGTAAAATTATCACTCTGACTCCTGGTTTTGAGAATCTCAAGAGTCATGTAAGTCCTTATATACTCAAATGGGACCATTTACCAATGGATAACCCTGAACCTTATGAGGCACCAACTTGTTTCAGTCACTGTGTACAGCACTAGTAGTTTTACAAAGTCACAGGAACTTAGCTGAAGCTTTGCAATGCAACTCTGCTAACCTAAGCTCCCTGTGGAGCTCCACGTCTGTTTGTATACATGTTCCTGCACACACACACACACTTTTCAACTGATAAGCTACAACTCTCCTTCACAGTTAGGACAGGCTCAAGAATTCTTGAAGTTTTGCAGGGGTGCAGCACTACAACTGCTATTGAATTGTTTTCAGAGGTGGAAAAGAATTTATTTTTAAAAAACGACAGCCCATAGAACATTCCCAATGATTAAGACAGAATTCCAAATACCACTTGCAGCTGCCAACTAAAAAAAAAAGACTGCTGATTTGGAAAAGAAAAATAAGAGGGGCGTTTTTACAAAACACCAGTTTAGAGGGTTTGTACGAAACCAGCCTGCAAGTCTTACTCATATTAACTGCAGGCATACTAGTTATATCAAGGCAGTTTGATATTCAAACTAAACTTACCAGATGAAGCAACTGATGCATCATGATTTTACCACACATTTGCTTAAAGACACACTAAGAGCCAACCAAAAAGCTCAGCTCTGCTGAGCACTGAGGTCTTCTGACACTTTCACATACAGGACAAAAGCCTTAGTTCAGGTAAGACTTAAGTCTATCGGTCATTTGAGCCACATGCCAGTGCAACTCCACAATCTCAGCATAAACATTCCCACACAAGAGGAGAAGTGTGTGCAGTGCAAGTCTGAAAGCAAACACTCACATCTATTGCATCTCTTTCAAATATGCGGAGCTGCAGAAACAGCTCAAGTTTGATCTTGCGTTCTTGAAAAAGCTCCTCCATCTGAGACTGGGCCTCATCCAGCTGCTGCAGGACTGTCTCTATATGGTTGATCGAGCTGTTATGGGGGGTCTTGTTACTAGAAATGGCAGAATCCCTATTCAAAGTAGAGAGAGGGAAGGGGGAAGAAAAAAGAGCATTATTGAAAAAAACCTCCATACAATCTGGACGCTATACATGACCACAAGATGTAAGCCTGTTTCAGATAAGGTTGGTGCAAGCCACATTGCATGAAAGCTAACTGTACATCCTTGTAAATAAAAAGCCAAACTGTGTTCTAGTACTTAAAAAAAAATTAAGAAATTATTTACTTTCATTTTTTTCCCAATTCAGCATGTAAAGACATTCTGTTTACAGGAAGGATAAAATTTGAAAGCCAGAGACAAACGCTTCCACTGTGAAAAGGAAGTAGCATATGATAACTATTTACTTTACTGAATCTTCCTGGCAAGGAAAGAAAATCAAAATTAGCTAATTTTAAAAAATGACTTAATCTTTTACCTGAGTATAAAACCTGAAAATTCAGACATGTTAATCTCCTGCAGCAAACAAGACATGTACCAGAGCAGCTGGGAACCAAATTTATTTATTCATATAATTACTGAATGAAATGGACACAAACTTGGCTTTTACTACAGTGAAGTTACTCATCAGTCTGCAAAACAAATTCAAGTGTCTCTTTATAAAACGGCTGCTGCTCAGAACTCAAAATGCTGTGGAGCCCTGCACGTCAGACTACAAAACCACCTAATTGCTTCTATCAAAAAGGTAGCTTATGTCAACAAAATCTCCTTCTTGTGGCAGCAGTGTTTAGAAGCTGAGCTTCCCGTAAATAGAGGTTTAGAGACCATCAGTACAGCATGAAAGATCACTGTAGTCCTAATATTTACAAGTTTTATTTATAGATCATATCTTTTACTCATCATCTCTACCCTCGAAATAGAAAGAGCCTCACAGAACATCAGCAGAACAACAGGAGAGATTTAAATAAAAATCTGTTTTACCTTAGTTGCTGTATGAGATCTTCGCCTTCTTTTATGACATTGACTGTAACCTGCAGAGTGGTCTGTTGCTGTTGACCAAAACGTTTAATCAGGTCTTGGACAGCCTCCACAGACTCAGCATAGACATCATCAAGCAGTTCTTTCTGTAGCTCTTCAAGCCACGTCCACAGCTAAAGGAGAGGGGAAAAAGCAAGAAACATAAGCCCAAGGATCAGGCAGTCAACTATTCTGAATCAATCTCCCTGGACAAGAGAAAACAGACTGAGGTGGTAGGGAAAAAGAGGATTTGTTTTTCTTCATAGAAAAATCCCATCCTCATATTAATGAAAACAAGCCTTTGTTTCAAAAAAGGTTTTTGCTTCTTGGAAATACCAGGAAAGCTTTATCCGTGTTGCTAAGTCACCCTTTCTTCCCCATTTTCCTTCTAGAGAACTGAGCGTATCCGACTGAGCAGCACAGAGTTCATAGTGAGAAACCCATCTGCAGCTCTGCGCGAGAGTCCCTGGGAGAGAAATGCTATGGTAACACTCTCCGAGAGAAGGGAGGAAGGAAGGAAGGAAGGGAGATGTATTGTAGCCACCATCAAATTTGCACTGCCAGGCTGACACTGCACACAGACAACATAACACTTTTCAGTGGCCTTCAAAAAAAGGAAAAAGAAAGGGAATTTCAGAAAACAAAATAGAGAGACAAATCAGATATGAGAAGTTATTGTCATCATGATGGTGGCTGCTCTCCTGATTTCAATCTCACACTGTAACAAAAAAAATCATCATAAGCAATTCTACCAGTTAATTCAACATTCTTCCTCCCTGTGTCACACGTGCACATATCCCTGCTCAAAAATGCCCATTCACTGCAGCTTACACAAAACCCCCGTGGTATATGCTGGACAGGTATCACTGCTGGTCACGTGAAGAACCCTGCGGTGTTCTTTTCCACAATTTCATGATGGAAACTGTAGCATCCTAAGCTCTGCGTGAAAGTCACTCATCAGCAAACCATCAGCCATCTATTGTGGAACTGAAAAAAAGCAGCAGGAGCACGGCTGTGTCCTGCAACACTCCCATGAGCAGCACCAACATCACACTGGAACAGCTGCTCTCACAGGAAGCATTCAAACCCGGTCCCTCCTGTCTATTTTACTATTCCATCCTGAATGCTAGAATTCCAAGAACAAGAGTTTGTTTTTTATCCCAAAAGAGTAACTCTAATCAAAAGTATTAAGGTCTTTTGATGACACTTCAATCTCTCCTTTTGAAAATTTTAGAGATTTGTTGAATCTAATTAAAAGGTTAACATTGTTAAAATATGTAACTAAACAATCAAAACTGGCTTAATTTCAAAATCTGAGAAACTCAAATGTTTTCTTTATTTCTTTGCTAAACGTTTTCTACAGAAATAGCCATTTCATGCTGCTGTTTGTATATGTATGTTCTGGTCATAAAGGTTTCCTAAGTACTACATTAAAATAGAAAACTCAGTGAATGATTCCCGATCTTGATTAATTAGTTCCTTTGAATCTTTTTTTTAAAATCAAATACTAGTTTTGGTATCTCATAGCTTTACATGTCTTCTTGTAGGTTTTGAGTAAACCAAGCTATAGGCTAAGTTTTCACAATTGGGATGAACTAATGGGATTTAACTAGACTTTTTTCTACAAATCTACTACCCCCTCCTCCCCAAACCAGAACTGTCCATACACAGTTATTCTGACTACTCATATGCTTCAAAGACAATGCTTGTCACAAACCTGAATGCAACTCCACAGTTGTAAACACCACAAGCTCAAGGCACAGCGGTCTTTCTTATTGAAAGGGGCACAAATCAACAGAACTTAACAAGTGGGTCAGAAGCACTCATCAACATTCATTCCAGCATAACCCAATGCAGCATCCAAATGGTTTTTTTCCAAATGTGTACTTTGGAATGCAACTTTAACTGGGAAACAAATGAAACTTAAGAGCAAGAAGCCTGAAAATACAACCTGAAAATTTTACTCAATGCCTAGAGGACATGAATTTATTCCTCTCTTGGCTTGTGAAGTTTATGCCTAAGCTATAAAAATAGGGCATCAAGTCAGAGATCTTCCAAGTGAGCTGGTGTGTACACAGAACCAGTACGGCTTTCAACTGTGCAGATACAGACATTTGACAGCAACACTTTGCTGCTTACTGCAATGTGCTTGGTGCTGGCTGGAAGACCTCTACGTGCTTACATACACTCCATGCTTACTGCACTGCCTACAAAAGGCCAAATCTACACAGGTATTTACTACAGAGAAACTGGGATTAAATAATTTTGAGTCTTTCAGACCCTATCAAGTTTGCCCCATAGGTCCCTCAGAAGTACTTGTACTGCAGCTGAAGACAGGTCTGAAAGCCACTTCAATTTTTAACAACATGCCTTCTGCAGCTGTGTCAGACCTCTACAATACACCTCATCTCTTCATTTCTTATTCTTCACATACACTTTAGCCACTTCCATAACTGGGCGGAGATCTGGCAGAAGCAACAAAACCTACAAGCGCTTGACTGGTGAGGTGAGGTACTGTGCACGCGAATAACTCCCTCAAGCTCACCCTGGATGCTGGAGACCAAGCCAACAGAGGACACGCAGACCTTTCCCTCTGCAGAGCCAGTTCAGGGTAACACACCACCTGCCTCGAGCAGAAGGACACGGGCACCAGCACAACCAAGTGTTACACTGGCTGGCTTAGTGCCTGGTCAGCATGGAATCACTATAAACATAGTATCTGGCCCCCAAGGTACTCAAGGGCTCAAAAATACACTTTGTTTGCCCAGCCCATGAGCTGAACTGTCCACCTCTTGGGAAGCAAAAACATTTTATGAAAAGCGCAGAGAGAGAAGGAGAGTAATTAGTATGCATTACTTGCCTAGCTGTGATTCATATGCTGTTGAAAGCGGAACAATTTAAGCCATTTTTGAAGTGACTAAACAGCTCTGTGACACTTCCATAGCAAAAGTTCCTTTAATACGTTACCAAACAAGCTTTTACTTTTTTCCACCAAGTAAGTTTGTGACAAACATCTTCCTCTCAAAATAATCTAGGTGTTTATAAACAAAAGTTATAATAAAGCCACCACAGATGAATAAAACTGTGAGGTTATTAAAGCTGGATAGAAATTCATGCACTGTACTGAGAGAAGCTTAATTCTTAATGGGTGGCAGTAGCCAGCTGGCTCCTCTGCAGCTTTCAAACCAGAACGAGCCCTGGATATACTGGAAATTACATAAATTACCTTGTTTTCAGATACAAAATTAAGGCTGAAGACTGTACAAGGTTGCACAGCAAAGCCAAAAGAAAGCAAACAGTTTACAGCAGGGGGTGAACAGAGACTAGAGCTTATCCATACATGTTCATCAGTGCAGAACTACAGATTTTACAGTGCAATGACTTTCTGAAGTAACACATCATTCCATAAAAGAGAGCTTGGCAACAAAAATCCAGTGGGGAAAAAAATCACAAACTCATAATTAAAAAACTATTAACTTTCTCTCGGTGTGAACTTTTGAGCAACTTCCAGTCATGTTTTTTTCTATTCTTTGTAAGAGAAGTAACATGAAGATCCCTAAACAAACTATCAAGTCCTGTGATCTCGGTAAGAACTTTATCCAGCGGCAAGACAGCTCTAACATACAGTGAGAAAACTGCATACATAACTCAATCCAGTCACAGAAGGAGGTTCTTCTCCTCTTTTCATCTGCTCTTTGCATCTTATCAGAATTAAAATTGGAGAGGGAAATAAAATTCTGAATCCCTGACAGGCAAATGTTTCACTCAGCAGATTTTTTTCTTGATCTAAATATAGCACAGACTAAGAAACATCTGCTTGAATGAGCCTGCATCCTGTACTACCTCTTTCCTAAGTTCTTGGGAGCATGCCATTAGTCACTGAGATGGTATTATTTCAATTGTCTGCAACATCCTGGAAGTTTCAGTGTTTCCATCATGGGCCTCTATCCATTTAAGTCCCATCTCTGTAATCTCCTGAAAGACTGCAGTTAAATAAGACCCTACTGTACTTTGCTGAATATAAACAGAGAACAATTATTTTTGAGTAAATACTTTACCCAAGAGCACAGAGTTATTTTATTAGGGTAAAATATCCATCGCACTCTTTCACAATTTATTTTTTCATTTTTATAATAACAGCTTTTGGATTCTCAGTCTGCCTTTTCAGTAGGCTCAGGCAAAGAAAGGCACACAGTTTCTGCGTCTAAAAACTGCAAATTCCTCTTTCTGCCCCCGCCCCCCAGCACATTGTTGCAGTATGTGCATTACCACAGACACAGTTGTTGAAGGAGCTATTATTTGTACAGGGCCAAGTGTTGCAATACTATTCCCTAACAAGTATGTCTAGGCATAGAAAGGGGCTCTGTGTGTATGTCTGCCTGTAAGCTTTGGCTTTCAGGATATGCAGTGGACAAAGTATGCATCTTTTTAAAAACAAAAACCTTAAAATGTTAAACCCCCTGGAGTTTGTCTTCCAGGGTCTTTCAGTAGCATTTAAGATGCTAAATGCCTGCATTTTTTTTTTTCATTAAATATAATTACCTTTAAAAGCTTCAAATACCCCTATCTATTGTATGGTTATAAAGGTATTAATTTCCAATTCAGAAAGTCATCCTTGCAGCAAAACCAAGTTTCCCACATGTTCACAAAATTACATCAACTACTGTTAATATTTGCCTGCTAAGACTACCCTATTAACATTTGCCCTATTTCTTAACTGAACAAGAGAAAAATGTCTCTACATAGCTTAACAGAGCATAAAGGCCTACTTCTGCCTCACTTTTGTCAAGCACTTTGTGCTATTTCAGTAACACTTGGACTTAAATTTCATCCCTTTTTCCAAGGAAGGGAGCTACCAGGATTGAAAAACTCAAGAGAGAAGAAAACCTGTGCTGGGAAACTAAATTGCAGTCCTACCAGCAGTAAGCCACTACACACTTGAGTGTGCAGCCACTGGAAGTGTTTCTCATTTCAGATTTAAAAGTGTCCTCCAGAACTTTCAGACTCCAGATGAGCATCGAATCGAAATACTGACCAGAGTGCACTTTGTATCTTTTGCCAGACCTGTTACATTGACCACTGCTGTGCTATAATGACACAATAAAAACATTGGAGATGCACAAGCCTGAAGGATAAAGCCTTTTACACTTAGATAGCCGCATCCAAAAGATGCTCTGCTGCCTGGAAACAGCAAGCAGAGGAGAAAGCAGCCTTTCTGTGACGTGCAAATTTAACCTGTAGACCACCAGCACAAAGATCAAACACCCAGGAGGGACAAGCAACCAAAGGAGCAGGGCTGTCATCTTGATGCCTTACGTTTTAACCTTTATATTTTTCAGATTCTGTACTGCTTGGTGTGTGACTCTGAAAGTTTCTTGTGGCCTGTTAATTTCTGCTGTCGTGCTGGGTGGACATGGCAGGGCCTCTCCAGGCCTGCTTTTCAAGGACACTTAGACTGTCCTGGGCAGAAGAGTATAAACCAAAGAGCCTCTAAAGGGGGGGTAAGCTGAAGGGAAAACTGAAGCTTTAATTGGAGAATTAACCCTGCTATGCAGATGAACTAAACCTATAAAAGAGTGAAGAACTTGTGACCTGTTGTCCATCTTGGGGTCCAGTTTGAGAATGGATTCGGGCTCCCCAGGGTGTACCTTTGAAGGCCTTTCAAGTGAGTGCCTCTTTTGTTCCCTTGCTCCTGTCTGGTCTCTGTTTCTGGGAGGCCTCTCAAGGCATCAATCTCAGGGTCTACCTCGAGATGAAACAAATGCAAGGCTGTGCGAGGGACACCCTCCTACACTGGGCAATGCAGAGGAGGGCACATATCCAGGAGTGAGTTGTGAGACAAAGTGAAACCATTATCAACAAGCTTTTTTGAATCAAATGCACATGCCTCATAGGTAGATATGAATGAATGGGCAGCACTGTGGCCAGAGCAAGGCCTCCTCTGCCTTCCCATGCACTGGCATCCTCAAAATGATGCCACCTTCCTTCCAAAGCTTGCACAGACTACTGTTTCATTACTTTGGTAATGAAGGCCTTGTATCTGAAAACCTAGCCAATTCCACTTCCCCTCTCTTTGTTTCAACCTCAGTCTACTCTAGAGCAAAGTTTAGTCTGAGTAAGTTGAAAAAAGAAGAGACATGTCTTCTAGTAACACCATTAAGCACATTGTGTATACATAAAAAGCGCTCTGAGCTATTTTATAATCGACTTGTCAGAATACACACAAAAGGTTATATGCAAAAAAGCAACAGGCTCTTAAGAGATACTCTCTTCCACATACAGTCAGCCTGAACTGCATTCCCACACTTGACTCCAGTTAGGAAAATATCTGTTGCTCTACTTTGGCACTACAACAAACACCTGGCTTGGACAGGATTTCAGTCTTCCCACTCACAGATGCTGAGGGAGCCTTTCTGGAGAGAGTGTGTGTGCACATGTGTATGTCTGTGTATGGAAGAATTTGAACTCACACCAAAATGCTGTTCATCTCTACTCTGTGACACACTTCACAGCAGAGACTATTGAGACTCCTGCTCCTGTGTTCTGCACACAACCTTTTATAACTGTTTGTTACTGTTATCTTTATTTTTAACTGTCATCTTTCACCTGTGCAATTTTTTTCTCACCTCAACCCTTGCCATACTATTAGATGTCCCACGGCACAAAAGCCATAAGGGTTCCACTGTCCTGCAATGGTCTGTTTCAGATGTTCAGTTGTATCTTGCCCATCCTCAGGCCAGGAATCTGTCAAGACACAGTACTTCCAATGCAAAGATCCTGACAGGGGTATGATCCAAAACACTTTTAAAGCTTGCCAGTGCACAGCTTAACTTCAGTACATCACTTACTGAGAAGTCTGGCTTATAGATTGAAATTTCTCACTGTTTGCATGGGAGCTAAAAATCAATGTTCACAACCTTACAACTTTAAAACTAGTAATAAGACAGCAGCATGTAATCACAATTTACAAATAGCAAGCAACTGATTTTCTCAGATCACCATGAAGCAAAATGAGTGGTACCATTACATAACACTGTACTTCTGTCATTTCTGAATAGATCCTTTTTTTCCCCAGTGAAAACTGTTGTCTATTGAGGTTAGTCTATGAGGAGTCTGAGAACTTGTATGTTGGTTTTTTGATGTTTGTAAGCCACAGCGAGTTCTACCAGCTTATAACTACCTCACTACAAAAATTTCTGGAAATGTTGAAGACAGACAGTATTTTCCACGTGCATCGTAACAGGCTGCTGCACACATACTACACAGCTGCTCTGTGCACACATATAGCAAAAGTCTGTTACTTCCAGGACAAGCTTCTTGTGGCCATCACACTGCTGAAAGCAGAAACTGTGCTGATTTACTCAGCATGAACAGAGTGAGAGTACTGTGCAGTCACTGAAGGGCTGATGCTTCCCAGGGAAGCTGGGAAACGTTGCAGGCAAATTCTGTGCCAGGTATAAACGTTATGTAAATCTACAGGGGAGAAGTGGTACTGGAATACTTGCATCCAAATGAGAAGCATTCATTCAACAAGCAGAATTTCTGGGGGAAAGAATAAAACATACTGAAACATCCTACTTCAAAGAAATCAAGTGATTGGAAGGATACCGGAGCCAGATTTCAAAGTTTCAAACAGCCAATAACTCAGACAGTTTCTCTAAGCTCTGCAGCTCCCTCCAAACTGTCACACACAAACAGGGGTTTAACTCTTAATACCTATTTTTTTTTACCACCAAAAAAAGATACAAGAGACAGAATTCACCCTGAATACTTCAACGGCAAAATGCCTTGGTGGTGTTTTGCTTTGTTTGAGTTTTTTTTTAGGGCGTTGAACAGAGATCG